>NC_028639.1:74569450-74597801 GCF_001406875.1 Solanum pennellii
AACCCCCAACCCCCACCTACCCACCCACCCTTCCCCTGTTTTCAAGTTTGATAATCATATAAAGCTCAAAGTAGAACAGAACACAGAAAAAAAAAACACATACACACACAGTGTTCTCTCTCTCTCTCTCTTCTTCAGGCGTGTCATCCAAATTACAGTCTCTAATTATGCTCTGTTTTCTCTCTCCCTAAAACCATCATCAGTTATCCATAACTCTTTGTCTCCATTGTCTCTTCTTCACATTCCTATTATTATTATTACTATTGTGTGTATGTGTATGATGATCAATTCCTCATTGACATCACTATTATGCCGCAGCTTTTGACTCATCTATAACAGACAATAAAGAGATTCCTTCAATCATTTTTCACCCCACTCCTTCACATCCCCTGTTTTTCTTCCTGTTGCTCTGTTTTTTTCTTCTTCTTCTATAAAAATACTCAGATATGGATAGGTATAGTTATCAACGAGAGAGGGAAATTTCTCATTCTTCAAACCCATCTTTCTCTTCTACACTTCTTGACGCAATTTACCGTTCAATTGATCAAGGAGAGGAAGAAGAAGAGATTGTTCTTTACAAAGAAACAATGCGTAAGAAACAGAGCAACAATATGGAGAGTTTTCAAAAAGCTTGTATGATTGAGAAATGGATGGAACATAAAGCAAGTGAAAAAGTTGTCGTTCGAAGAAAATCTATAGCTGATTTCGAAAGGAATCTCATGAACTCGAGCTCGAGTTCTTCAGATTCCAGCTGTGGGGGTGTGTTTTCTTCTTCAGAAACTGAATCCAGTTACAATAATGTAGTTATGAGTTCAGCTGGGTCATCTTCTTCTTGTTATGGTCTAAACAGGCCTAAACCAATCAGAACCTCAATTTCCGGTTCAAAACCTGAAAAACTCAGCAAAAATCAAGCTAAACAGCTCAACAACTATGGCGATTTTCGCCATAATCATCCTCCTATGGAAAGAGATTTCGCTCCCAAAACCAAAAGTGAAACTGGTTTTGTGAAGACGAAATCAAAAGCGTTGAAGATTTATGGAGATTTAAAGAAAGTGAAGCAACCAATTTCTCCGGGAGGTCGATTAGCAAGTTTCTTGAACTCACTTTTCACTGCTGGAAATACAAAGAAACCCAAAGTTGTTTCTTCGAATTCTGCAAACGCATCTTCTACATGTTCTTCAGCTTCTTCATTCTCCAGGTCATGTTTAAGCAAAAGCACACCCAAATCCAGCAGCAACGGAACCAAACGTTCCGTTAGATTTTACCCAGTGAGTATCATCGTAGACGAAGATTGTCAGCCATGTGGACACAAAAATCTGTACGAAGAAAATATACCCAAACCAGAGTCTCTAAAGAATATCAGAAACACCGTTAACGAAGAGCTCAAATTTCATTCAATGGAGAAAAATCGTCGAGTAGAAGAAGCTACTAAGGAGTTGCTGAGAAATTATCAGAGAAATTCAAATTCCCAAATCAAGAAAATGGAAATTTTCGACGATGAAGATGATGATGATGATGGTGCAAGTTGTGCTAGTTCAGATTTATTCGAACTTGATAATCTTTCTGCAATTGGAATAGATAGTAATAGGTATCTCGAAGAATTACCCGTTTACGAAACTACTCATCTGGATACTAATCGAGCCATTGCTAGTGGTTTGATTTTGTAATAAAAGTGTATTATTTATTGTTAACTAATGTAATTTTTGTAATTGGTTTGATTGGGGGTTTTATTTTACATTTGAGAGAAATGAAATTTCTTCTCAAAATTAATCTTTAATATCTATCTTGTGTATGTACGTGTAACTTATTTACATCAATTTGCTTGTTTGCTTAAGGAGAAAAATAGGTAAACTTATCTCTTTATCATAGATTGAGTGTCGAGTCGAGATCGAGTTCAACTGAATTATAATTAATAATATTGAGTTAAGCTGAATTCAATTGAGCTTGTTATAGTATTAAGTTCAGTTTAATAAAACCTTGTTAGAGTATAACTAAGTTGAACAAGTTTGAGTTTGATTCTTTAATAGTTAATTTTACATAGTATAATGTCATTGGAAAAGTTAATAATACTACTAGTAGTTTAAATTGGTAATTAAATTTAAATATGATTGAATTATTAAAAGTAAAATAAGGTTAACTAAATGATTTATTTTTTTTAAAAAAAGTTCAGTATAATAGTTGTTAAACTCCAAAAATGAAAAGGAGGATTATTGAGAGATCATGTTCACACGAGAAGAATATAAAATAAAAGCAATTCAAGAAAAGGTCACAAAGGCAGATCGTTGTATTCATCAAAGAGAGAGTTCAGACTGTTTCTTTCTTTTCTTTCACTCCGCTTTGGTACGAGCTCGTTCACATTATTATTTTAAAATTTAAATAAAAATAATAAATTATTAAAGATTAATCGAAAACAATTTTTTTCTTTTTCATAAAAATAAGAACAAGGTAACACATCTTATTCTAACTACATTTATGAAATTATATGGACTTTATTGATGTTATCGTTATTCCGTTTGCTTTTATCGTGGGTCCTTTTTATTTTTGCTTGAAGATGGCGCTAGCATCACTACCATAAATATCCCCTTCGAATTATCAAGTCAAAAAGCACTCCTACTATAGCTTATTTATCAATAAGAGTAGTACAAATGCTACTTCTTCAACTTGGATACATTTATTATTTCCTTTATTTTTATTAACTATATTTCACTGCTAGTAAATGCTACTTTTACTACTAGTTGCATGTAGCAATTTTTCAGAAAAAATAAAATTGATATATCTTTTTTAGAGAAAAGTTGTTTGTATTGTTCCAAAAGAGTGATAATTAATTAAGTAAGATATTTGAGAGAGAAAATAAATAAGAATTTAGGCTAATATAATTAAAATTGAAGTTATTTAAAAGATAAGATGATAAGAAGAGGAGACATTAACCATGATGGTAATTAATAAAGCAAAGTAAAAAATGTGGATGATGAAAATGATAATTGAAGGAAGAAAAAGATGATCCAAGGATAAAAGAGGGATTGCTCATGGTCTCCAAAAGTTTAGGACATAAAATCTATGGTCAGATTTTTGTTGGGTCACCCTTTACCTTATTATTATATTTTATATATTTTATTTTTAACTCGATATTCGATATTTACTCCATCTCAATTAATTCAAATTTACTATGAAAAGTTTCAATTTAGGAGTAAAACATTCTCAATAATTTTTGCTAAAAGTTTCAAAATATAGAAAGATAAACACTCAAAGAAACTACTCTCATTTTTTCATTTCTACTTTTTTTAAGTAATAAATAAATAAAATAATAATCACCCAATTTTTAGAGTCATAAGTGAGATTCGACTAAATATATTCGGATAATTTTACTCAATTAATAAAATATTTTATTTTTTCCACTTAAATTCAATAATTTAATTAAATATACCTTGCTTACTACCACCACCTACTTATGTAGAAAAATGAAATAGTCCAAGAAATTAATTAAGTATACTGACAGTACTTGTTTGTGTACACAAAGGTCAAATTAAAGGGTCTTTATTTTTCAAAGGAACTGTTTTTCTTCTCACCCCAATATGCCAACAATATACAATTTTGTTCCTACTGGAACCACATAGATATGATGGCATCCAGTGGAACTCTCAAGAAACTATATTAAAATTATCATATAAAAACTTTATATTATAATTATTAATATTAATAATAATATGTGGTTGTCCACATATATAGATCAAACATTAATAGATTGAGGCCCCTCATTTTGGAATCCTAAGTTGCTTAATAACTCTATTTTAAATAAATATATACTATAGTAATTAATATGTGCTTTGAGGTTTTTCTTTAAAAAAAAATTATTTTCAGAGACAAATTAAATATGTAGGGATCATCAATAATACATAAATTGTAATGGAGAGATGAGTAATCTAAATAATGCAATGCAAGAATTGTTTTTATTAGGTGTTTAGTATAAATATCAAGCATAAATTAGTATAGAATGTATAATTGAAAATTTGTATTGATTATTTGATTAAATGTTTCTTTTACTTACTATGAGAAACAAAGGTTTCTCCGTCACGAATTAATGAAATATTTATCTATAAAATATAATTTTCCTATCAAATCAACTCACTGAAAAATATATGGTAAAAATAAATTTTCATCCAAATGTTGAGAAGCTTTCTAATTTTCCGTATACAAATATTTTAATTTTTTTCTCTTGATTCAATCAAGATATTTAGAAAATAGTCACTAAACATTTTTGTCAGAAAAATTTTAGTGGGAAAATAGTTACTTTTTAGTAGTGATTGTTATGAAGATTAGTTTTTTTATATATATAATTTTAGCGTTATTAGTTATAACGATAATTTTTATTTTATTTTATTTTATGTTAGAAAAATCACATTTGATTTCATATAAAATAATATATATGCCTTTATAGGACAATTTTTAAATTTACTACTAATAAAAAGTTTTATTTTTCGGGACTAATAAAAAGTTTCTCATTTTCTTATTCATGCTTTTACTATTCGTTTGATGATTAGGTTTAGTTCATTTGTTACTCATCCTAGTACTGTTAACTTTAATTTATTAATTAATTATATAATTGCTGGTTAGGGGCCAAATGTACAATTTCTACAGCTAAAAGTATGCCTATTGTGAGCTGTGATACGTACTTGAAATTTGTAAACAGTATACTAAAGCAACTTAATTAATTAGTACACGTGATGTCCACGATCAAAAGTTCAAATTAAAGTAATTACTCTACTAATTAGCAAATGTAATGTTAATCATCTTGTGATTACTGTAAAGATATGTGAAATCTAAGAAAAAGGAATGCTTAGGAGAGAGAAACATATTCAAAATTCTAAATTATTTATGAGTTAATAACTCTTTTTTTTTTGTTTCTCCTTTAGTTATGATTTTGATTTTAATCTTTGTAATAGCTGACGAAGCACACTTAACCTTCAATTACTTGAAATATGTATTTTTAATTCCTTTTGCTCATTAATGATCATAATTTTTCCGAAGTATAACAACAAAAATCAGTATATTTTTATAAGTAGGGTTCATAAAGGGTGAGATATATGCATACCTCACTACCTACCTTCATAGTAGATGGTCAAGTCAAGTAAAAAAATGTTTTTCTTTTTTCAAAAAAGTACAAGCGTAAAAAATTTATAGTGAAAATCACTACAAGAAAACTGATTACATGAAAATTTTTCTAGAAATTAGAATGAAAAATTTGCAGGAAAATAAGTTTCTTACAATTTTTCTTATTGATCCTCAGGAAAATCCCCATGTAATTTACATTTTCTTTGTAGTGAACATCGAAGATAGAGAAATATTGACATTAAATTACTAATGAGCACATTTGACGGTAATATTCTTTTAAAAATAATTTTAATATAAATAATTAATCACATAAAATAATAAAAAATATATATATTTTAATATATTGAAAATACCATAATATATAGAACATATGAAAAAAATTTAAACATTAATATATAGTTTTAACATGATATTATTGAGTTTTGTCAAAATCGTAACTTAAAGAGGTGGACCTTCTAACTTAATTAATTAAAACGAGTACCCTACAAGGGAAGTTAAAAAATAAAATAGGAGATTAGAGATGAGGACCACTAAATCATAACAGTTTGATACGCTAATTAAACTATATATATTCTATGCTTAACTTCCACATTAGTATAATATAATATAATCACAAAGTTAAGGGTAGCTTGAACTATAGGAAAAGAAAAGCCTATATCCTACTTATAGACTTTGAATTGCCTATGCAAAAAAAAAAAAGATATAATTTTTTTAATTTAGGACCCATTTTTGTTAGTTCACAACCAAAGTTTGATGGCTCTAGGACTTTAACGTACAATATTTAATGTAATTAATTATAGAAATGACTTTGAAGTGTATAAAAGGCTTACATTAATAAATTTTAGTACTAAAAGAGAATACTCATTATCAGTTAATGGCTCATTTAAGACCTAGCTAATATATTGATATGCTAAGACTTTAAGCTATGATTTTTAAATTTCATACTATATACTAAAATTTTAATTAATTTCATATATGAATACGTACATAATGCTTTTTTTTTAATCATGCACGCCTATAAAGTAGGGATGTTGCATGCTCATATTCCTTGTCCCATTTCACATTACACTAAACTAGCTAGTTAAATTAGTGGTACAATATGTCTTATTTTGCAGGCTATTAATTTCATTTGTATAGATAATTATATGTAATTATCATTAGTGAAAATTACTAGTTTTTTTTGTGCTAAATATATAATTATATACGGAATTATTATTAGTGAAAAGTTACTAGTTTTTCAATATGTCAGTGAGAATTAATTTAATTTTCACCTTGTGTTTTTTTAGTGAGCTGATTTGATAGAAAATTAGTGAAAAAATATAATCATGTTTTGTTGGAAAACATTTGTATCTAGTTGTGCATTTGCATGTATGTATGTAGATCTATTTTAATTTTTAGTTTCTGATTCCAACATTTGGTGTCTATATATTGTTCTTGTTGTAGATGAATATTTAGATGAAATTTACCTCCTTAATTTCATCCTTCCTTACATGCATTTGTTAATTCACTTCCCTCAACGACAATGAAATAGAAGATTGTTGTATCTCGTAGAATATGGAATTGCTAATTTCATCCTCGCGTTTATCTCATTTCATATATCAAACGGTCTTATATGTGATGACCGTGTTAAAATTTAATTACAATCTTAATCTACAAAAGTTAATTAAACTCAATAAGTATACATGAAATGTGTGTTTATTTTTTCAATTCATTTTTCTAAAAATTTTTTAGTTATTCATTAATCATGAGAAGAAAAAGGAAACTCCTCTACTCAAGTCAAAAGTTGCTAAAAGAACATTCTCTAAACTTTATTTAGTTTGGATACATATATAGAAATGGATTTTACAAATGAAAAAAATTCACAATAATTTAATTTAATACATGAAGCTTTGTATATATTTAATTAATTAATGGCGCGTTGAGATAAGATGCTAAACTTGCTTTATAATATATGGTTGGTGAGATGGGGAATTAAGTTAAAACTTCAATTAATCATGAAATTAAATAGGAGTCTAGACTTGAGACCACTCTGAGTTGACTATTTTGTTTAGTTTCAAACATAGAGATAATCATCATTCTAATCTTCTCCATAATGTAAAGTTTGACACAATTACTAGAACTAGAAGCTAGTACAAATTTTTTAGAGTAGGTTATTTCTTTTATTTTTCACCTTACTAATATCAATTAAAATGAATTATTATGAGTACTTATTTTTTTATTTGACTTGGTGGAACTCACTATATATATAGTAGGTTAAACTACACTAGAGCCGGAGGTAAAACAAAAAGTTGGTCATAATTCATTAGTTGTGGTTCAAATTTTTTTTTTTTTTAAAAAAAACATATAAATTTAAAACTCATGAATTTAAATTTTGATGAATTACATCTGATTATACTAATGTTGAAGTGAAAATTGTATATAATAGCAAACTAATAACCTAAAATAAATGGAGTAGCTAGGGTTTGATTTAATTGTGCTCCATAGCAAATGTTTGCAAAAAATTGCCAGGCGCCTCTCTCCCAAATCTCGCTCGCCACCCTCGCCTTTCTCACTTATACATAGAAGCGAAATGTATAAATTGCGTTTCTGTTTGTATAAAGCGTGAGAAAATTGCATATACATATTCAAGTACATATATTTTCGTCCTATACACTTATAATTATACAATAAAAAATACTCCCCTGCCCAGTTTCTTTTGCCTTTCTCTCTTTCTCGTTTTATACAATTTTGAAATTGTATCTAATTTCTCTCTTTCTCGTTTTATACAATTCGATTCAATTGTATATTCCTTGTCAAGTCTCTTTTGTCTTTCTCTCTTTCTCATTTTATACAAATTCAAATTGTATATAATCGTTCCATACACTTATAATAATACAATTCATTTTATACACTTCGTTTTTTATACAGTTATCTGCCCAAGTGTCTTTCTATTTCTTGCTTTATACAATTTGCTTCAACTGTATATGTATAGGGAATTATACAATTTCTATGTTTGCTATGGAGCGCAATTATGCAAACTTTACTATAGCATACAAATATAAATTTTTTATTTGTTATATATGAAAATTGCCCAGAATAATTTTAACACATATATCTGTGAACCTAATTAGCTAGCCAAAAAAATCTGGAATAATATGTTGCCCCAATCAATAATTAAATGAAATGTTTCAAACTCTATCTGAGTTGTTACAATCACAGCATAGTTAGTGTCTTTTTTTGTGCATATCCTAACAAGATCCAACTAGAACTCATATTTGAATATGTATTATTGTTATATATACTATAATTATATAAAATTATTTCTTATATATATATATATTATGTGTAATATGCTGGATTTGTTACATACCAACCATGCACATGGAATTTTCATATATGTGGCTGCTGTTACTGAATTTATCAAGTGTGTAGGACATATTGATTCAAAGTTATATACTCAAAAGAATGACACATAAAAGGTAGAGATTAAATGTTTTTTGTTTTTATTATTATTAGTTGGTTTTTTGTTCGATATACTGTGTATCATCTTTCATCTCATATTATTTCGTTGTATCGTTACTGCTCTCGTATATGTATCGAAAACAACCTCTCTGTCTCTACGAACTAGGCTCTACGAGTAAGATCTATTGATTTCCCTAACTGACTTGTGGGATTACACCGAAGATGTTATTGTTGTTTGGAATTTGAAAAAGAAGATTAATCAATTGGTTCTTCATAAATAAGTTGTTGTTTTAGAAGGGTGCATAGAGGGTCATAGAGTAAGGTACCTACCCAGACAAAACTGATCCTTTTGTAAGGCTGTGTTTCATCTATTCTTGACTTGTTACCATCTTTTTATTTATAATATAATATTATTTGTCTATTGTCTGGTCTTGATGATAATAGTTTCTCTATATTGTCCTTTCTCTTGAAATAATTTACATGTATTTACAATGGAAACATGATATCTATATTGTTCGCATCTTTAAAAATATCATTGCAGTTGTGTTAGATTTGTCTCTAAATTCATAACTTCTGAAAGATTTTATTAGAACTGAGCTATAGTTCTTTTTACGAGATTGATAAAATTTAATAGCTTTAACCTTTAACATTGTATTTGTGTTAAAATTTCACTTAATATACATATTTAGTTGTTTCATAATCGAGTAAATTTTCAATTTTTAAAAAATTTAAAACTCATAAAATTAAAATCCCAAATCAATGGTGCTGTAATTATTATTTGCCTGTACATTGAACTGCCTTGTCGTGGAAACCCCAAATCTATTATTATTATTATTATATATGCAATAAACAATACCATAAACCTCATGTTAAGTTTATGTTATCTATTTTATACATGTTAATCAAAAAACCAAAACATAGAGTTATATCATGTAATTACTTTGCAGTGATAACAAATAACACTGCATAATTCAAATTTTAGCCGAGATTTTAATGTGGATTTCATATAGGAAAAAAGAAGAAGAAATAAGGGAAAAATTATTTAGAATATCAAATATTTAGCCTATATTAGGTATTATAGCTGTAGTTTAAGAAAATTGTAATTCGCAACTATAGTTTTCACAATTCTTATTGTAATTCGCGACTATAGTTCACAGTTCTTTCTATTAGTCTAATTTGTATAAATACAGATTTTGTATAATTTGGTTTATGATGGTATAACTTCAGAATTCATGCATACCCTAGTTATTTGTATACGATTTATAATAAATTATCTTGTTGGTATATTGACAAGTGATAGAGGTTCGAAAAATTATAAACGTACAAATACATAATTTGTAGAAATACTTATTCTATATATTTATAATTAAAATATAACAATAAATAAAAATATACAAACCATAATTTCTATAGCAAATAAGACTATACTTATGAAACAAAATTATCGCATCTATAACTATATTTGGTGAAATAATGTGAGAGGACAGGTTTAGGGCCCAGTATTGATCTGGCAAATCTGTATATGTGGTTGGGTACGGGCCCAAAAATGACTTTTGGGCGCACGTGATGGGCTGGCCTGCATCTACAGTACCCTTTTGTCGCGCATGCACACGTGCGTTCCTTCTTCACCGATCCCCATTACTACCCAGTTAACAAACCCCCCCCCCCCAATTATTGTACAGTGGGTTCCTTCGAAAAAGTTCCGAGAAGAGATGATTAGATAAAATATAATATATATATATAAAATTTATCGAAGATTATAAAGATAGGGGATCATATAAGGGTGACGAGTTGGTAAATAATTGAACATGTCTAGTTTCATTTCATTTTGTTAGTATTACTTTTTCGGTATCTTATTTGATTTGATTTTAGTATTGTTATTATTTTCTTTAATTATCATATTATTTGTGTTGTTATCGTTCTTTTTTTTTTGTTTTTAGTTCTATACTTTACATACTTTATAATACTTGATATTCTCTCTGTTCCTATTGACTTGTTCATATTTACTTTTATATCTGTCTCTATTTACTAGTTCATTTTAATCAAGAAAGGACAATAATTTTTTTCCTAATATTTCCTTATTTAATTCTAGAAATTTTCTACTATTACTAAGTTGTAATGCATGCTTTTTGGAACAAAAAAATGCATTTATTATACTTGGAAAGTTGCATAATCTTTTAAGTTAAGGGTAAAACTGTAACTAAACTATGATAATAATTGATGTCTTAATATTTGTGCCACTTCTAAAGTGAACAACTAAATAAGGACAGAAAGAGTATATCTTATTTAAGTTAAGGGTGTGTGTATTCGAAATAATTTATCTATCCTAGTAAGGTAGAATTAGGATTGTGTAATGTGTAGACATTATCTTCACCGGATAGTACTTATAATATAATTATATTGAGTATTTAGTAATTGCAATTTTTACGTCATTTGATATAATTACATTTTATAATTAACTTCTAAATAAATTGAATCGAAAACTCCAATATTGCTCATATATATATTTTTTTTACTTGAAATATAATTCTCCAACAGAAAAATTCAATTGAAACTTATTTCTTTATCCGTTATGTGATCTGCTATTAATATCTAATTTTAGTAGTTATACTTTAAAGTGAGAAAAATATGCCACTTAACTATATTACAAAAACATTAAAAAAAATGCACAGACGGTTTCTGTTATTGGTTTAGCCAAAACAGAGTAGGGATATAAATATTTTAGATTTATTTAATATACCATTCATTTATCAACACCTGTAGGTGTAACTTAACAAGATATCGTATATTAACATCGCTATTGAACTTATATTCATTTATTTTAAAAAAAGAAAATCGTTTAAATAAAAATAATTGAATTTTAGTTATGTTTGAAATGGATATATTTATATTTTTTATTTGTAAGAAAGAAGAGACAGAGTGCAATGCAGCTTTGGTTAAAGTTAAAGAGGAGAGGAATAAAGTTTTCAAAGTAATACTCTTTTGTTTTGGTGATCCCAATGTTATATTCAATTTTTCAGTATTATTATTCAAGTGGATGCAGCTTTTTGTTTTCTTTGGCTTTTATTGGGAAAGAGTAGAGTCACCCCTTTTTCCTTTTACAATTTTTGAATTTCATATTCGATTATCATCGTATTATTTTTATAAGATTTTTTTTTATGATACTTTGATTTCAATTTTGTACATGATATTAAAGAATATTATAATGTGACATAATATTAATTTAAAGTTACAAGATTTACGGTCGAATTAAACTTTATATTAAATCAAATTAGATTTTTTTAAATGGATGGGATATTGTATATTTTGCTATTTCTTTTTCACATTTATTTTGTAACAGAAGAAAGAATACAACTTTTTTGTGCTAAAACATTGGAAGAGAGAGAAGTTGAATATAGAAGATATTGGTATTAGATAACTTAAAAAGATAATTGTAATTTATTAGTGTGATAAGTAGAGAAAAAGAGGTTAAGTAAACTATGTATGGATTTATAGCTAACTAGTGAAACTATTCGCGCTTCGCGCGATTATATGAAATATTTATAAGCTAATAATATGAAATATATAATATTTAGGTTAGTATCGAATATATAGATAATATTTGTATTTTTCCTCGTTTGCGATATCATAGACTTTTTAAAAACATATAAAATATATTTATTTGTTTTGTATATGTATATATTAGAACAAAATATTCACCGTGGTGAAGTAAATGGAATAAGGGATAATATGTTAAAATAACAATATATTGTATTAGGTTGAAAATATTTTAGATGTTTTAATTTTCTCTATTTTTTCTAGGAGTAGTGATGTTCTATCCAAACTCTGATTTCTCAAAACAAAATTGTTTTCTTTTATTTTATTATTACATTTGCTTATTATAATTTTTTAAACATTAAGTAAATACTTATAAGATTTACGAAAAATGAAGCATATAAAGTCATGATTCATATTTAGTATTAAACTTTACAAGTAAGATGAAGAGACATGAGTTATAAATAATTCAAATGTATAATTTTATTAGCCACTAAATGTATTACTAATTATGTATTGATTTTATTTGTAAAATAAAAAATAAAAATAAGGTGTGAAAATACAAAAAATGAACAGAGGAAATATAATAATTGGTGACTACATAAAAATTATAAATATATTTCAAAGCAAAAAGAACGACGACAGATTGTTACATACGCAAAAAATGACATCATGAAAATAATAATATATTTTTCAATTACTTTTTATAATTTACAATAAAAGTAAAACTAATCATCATAAATTTTGTTGTTGTTAAAATGAAATAGTTATATTTATTTTTTTCATAACAAAGAGAAAATAGAATGCTAAAGGATCAAATGATTAGCATTGACAATATAATACATTTAGCTAAATTATTTACATAAATCAAAATTTTAAAAACTCTAGCAAAAGTAACTAAGTTGCTAATAAATTTCAAAGTGAAAAAATAATCTCTAATTATGCTTCATTTTTTTTCCTTGTACCATCTTCCTTTGCAAAGAGATCCGCCATCATGTTTTGATCCATATGTCAAACTCTTCATATATACAACCAACTGAATAAAAAAAAGCATACACGAATTAAAAATAATTATGTCAAAAGAAAGAACGACATATAAACCATATTTTATATATTATCTTTTCAATAGTAATAACAATACTAAATAATAATTATTTCTTGAAATCTAACAAATATTATAATCAAACTATATTATATATGGAAAACTAACTATTAGAAAGAGTAATTGCATACGGACAAAACATTGTTAAGAATTAAAGAGATTTTTTTAATCATACTTACTTGATAAATTATAATACAAACATAAAAATATATATTAAGAAAGCATGTCTAAGTACATAAAAATAAAAAGAAAGACTTAAGAATGAAATATATCTTACCTTCATATACTTTTTTTTTGTTACATGTTAGCTAATTCACAAACAAGTATTATGAAGAAGAGAAATTATAACTTTGTATGTGAATCGTCATGAAAATAAATATGAATCTATATAGACAAAATAAAGGAAATGAAAAAATAAGGACTTGAGAATGATATATTTATTAACTTCATGTACTTTTTTTTTTGGTTACATGTTAGTTTCCTTCACAAATCAAATACGAATTTATATAGACAAAAATAGAGGAAATAAAAAATAAAAATTTCAATGAAGTATTTCTTACCTTCATGTACTTCTTTTTTTTTTGTTACAAATCAAACTTATATGATGAAAAAAGAAAGAATAATTGTGAATGTGAATCTTCATGAAACTAATATAAATTTATAGGCAAAATAAAGGAATTTCATAAGACACATAAACTTATAAATTTAAATTGGAGGTTATGAATATAAAAATTATGAGAGTCATGAATATTATTAAAAGTAAAAATTAAAGAGGGGCAAGTCATGGATAGTAACTCCTAGTGAATAAATTCAAAAATAAAAATAAAAATACTTAAAATATAAAAAAAATAATACTATGATTTCATGATTAGAAGTGAGATAAACAAATAGAAAAAAGATATAGAGAGTTTTTTTTTTTATAAATGTTCATACATTAATAAAGTATTTATTTGTATATTTGTATAAATGAAGTAATACATTTTTACAATAAAATAATTAATTTAAATTAAAAAAAGTCAAAAATAAATAAATTATGTTTCTCTTTTAATTATAAATGAGATAAATAAATAAAAAATATGAAGAGTTTTTGTTATAAATGATCCACCATTAATAAAATATTTATTAGTAATAAATTTAAGTAATTTTTTATGATATATAATAAAAAAAAATTAAAAAAAAGATGAAAAAAGCTAAATGCAAATGGAGGCCATATAGAGGTGCCACATCACCTCCTCTATGGTCCTCATTTATATATATATATTGATTTCCTTTTACATATTAATTTGGTGGTGTAACTTAAATTTAATTTTTTATTGCTCCTCAATTTAACTCACATATAGTTGAACCAACCCTTTTTTTTCTCCTACATATAATTTAATAAATGTTTTAGCCTTTTAAAAATAAAAATAAAAAAGCCAAAAACAAATTTAATTTACTCCCAATTGATATTGCTGTAAAATTAACACTTTTTAGCAAACTAAATTAATTTTCATGAAAGAAGTTTTGTTGGCTAATTAATTATTACTTCCTTTTTTCCGATTTGCTCATATTATTATTTATTATTTTAGTTCGTTTAAAAATGAATATTCTTTTTGGCATTTCTTTAATTTTGATATTTTGCATAACGTATTTAAGATCACAATATTAAACAATTACTTTCTAAAATTTGATATAATATTAAAATCAGACAAATAAATCGACGAACGAGGTGTTTGTGTGGTGAAAGAGTCTTTGAATGCATATATTGAAGAGTTGCATCAGTTTGGTTTGATGATGGCAACTGTTGAATTTTAATGCACAGCACAGGCCACAGAGTCATTGACAAAAAGAACCCCAACTAACCCTAAGCGGCCACGTGGAAGGATCCACACCGATAGCTATAACATGTTCGATAAAACTTAATATTGATTCAAATAAATTTTATATTAAAAGTTTTACATAGTCTGTCGCATAAGTTATCTAATGAAAAATCTAATCGTTTTTGTATTTTATATAGAATTTATAAATTTTTAGATTTTAATTTTGATTTTCTCTGTACGATTCTTAATTGATGTTTTTTCTATTGTCTGCTTGTCTACTGTAACTAGTCTCTCCAGTCACAATCTGAATTACTGCTATTGTCTACTACTTTTATTTATTTATTTGACAAGGCAACCATAGTTTCTTTATAAGAATCACACGTTTAATTTAAGAAATTGACAAGAGAAAACTATGTATTTAATTCATAATATGACCAACTAAATGGTAAAGGACATGCATCTATCAAAAATGCATCTCTATCGTTGATTTTGTTGATTGATTTGAAAGGGAAATCTTGACGTACTTAACTGGTAAAATAATTTATCATGTGACTAGAATATTACGAGTTTAAGCTTGCAGAAATACAAAATGAACTTTTTGAACTACTACACACAGGAAAAGCTTATTGCTCTACATATTTTTCTTTTCAAGTACTTCATAGAATGATCGTTTACGCACTAATTAAGTACAACTAATAGACGACTTTTAATCTTTGAATCTAGTCGTCATTTTGTTCTAAAATTCAAAACTCATAAACGTAAAATCTCAAATTAATCTTTACCAATATCTATTGTCTGCTTGTCTAGTGTTACGGGCTCTCATGTCGCAGTCTAATGTGTCAACTGTTTGTAATTAAAAATTGAAAATGCAAGCAAAGATTGTCAATTACAATCACACGTTTGGTTTTAAGAGATTAAAATAGACAAGAGAGAGATGCATTTAATTCATAATTTATCTCACTAATGAATATATTATATGGTGGGTATATGAATCTAAAAAATATAGTTATATTTAACTATTCCCCTCTATATTATATACATGTTACTTATTTTATATTATTTCAAACATGATTTGACATATTATCAGTTAAAGCTATTTATTTTTTAAATAATCATTTTAGGAAATATTTCTCATAATAATAATAAGTTAAAAAGCATTTAACTTTATTTCCGTGAAAGAAGAGATAAGATTTCTCAAAGAAGAGAATAATTTTGAGTGTCCCACTAGTATATTGCCCATGCAACTTAGGGGGTTTAGAGTCATGAGTATACAGATATTACTATATTATATAATTTCTCATTTATATTATGATGACTAGTTTGATTTTATTTTATTTTATTTCATTTCTAGTGATTGATGGTAACGTACTACCGTATTAATTAAACATAACTAAATTATAGTAGTAGTAATTTTTGAGGAACCCGACATCATGTTTTATAAATGACTTCCACTAACTTTGATCTGATTTTGATGGGACAATAATTCTCAATGTCAGATTTTCTTTGAGTAAAATAAAAAGGCATAACACATACTTCTCCGTCCTAGTTTATACGACTCGTTAATCTTTTAAATTTATCTAAACAAATTAATATATTTCTATGTTTATTAATTATTTAATCATAAAATACTTAGCCATATCGATAGTTCCATAAGTCATTCTTTTTCTCTTAAACTACATAATACAAAATGGGACAAAGGGAGTAATTAGACATTCAAACTTGATTAGGCAGACAACTTTGAAAGTGTCATATATTTTAATTTGGTTTCAACTGACTACTGAACTCTCTAATACATTCATTTTCATTGTGTTTTGTGGACACCAATGGTGACGTGATATACGTAAATTCTAGAGTGTTCAAGTGAATAGAAAATGTCTAGAAGTAATACTCCAAGTTGAAGTGTGTGTATAATTAGTTGTTGAGGTCAAGTTAGGATTTATATCTACGTATTATGCTTAAGAAAAAAGGATGAAAGGCATTTAATTTTGAATTAAAAACTCGCAACTCCATCATTTACATTTACCTAAATATTCGGCCTCTGTAACTTTCAAATAATTATTATGTGAACTTGTTTCCACCTAACTGAGTGAGTATTTTTCAGTCGAGTCTAGTCTAGTTTAGTACTCCTACGTAGTAGTACTAAGCAACAAAACATTAAAAGGCCATTTTCCTGCAGGAATTAAAGAAAGTTAATTTTGACATATAATACATTGTACAATGTTTTTGGTTGGAGGGGTTAGAAAATAATTAATGCAACATTTTCATTGCTATACAAAAAAAATATAGATACCCCATAAATTTAATGTGCTTGAGGAGATTATTTTATCTTATTTTTCTATGTTACTATACCTTCTTTCACTTGGGTTAATTTTTTTATCCCCAACTTCTTGAGTTGGTGGTCTACTGCAAATTAAAGTGTCTATCTACCTCTAGAGTAACGCTCGCATACACAGTATTCTTCGCCCATCAAATTAAATTTTTGAAATTATACTAAATATGTTGTTTAACGTCGAGTAGTTCTGTGAGAATTGGTAAGTGTAGGAAAGTGAAACCCTACTCAAAAATGTAAAAGGGAAAGTCACTATGAATAGGGATAGAGACTAGACAAGAATGATTGGACGTTAACCACTTCCTCAGCAATCTAAAGTGATCGATATCCCCACATATATATTACTATATGCTAGCTAAATGATTTTATTATAAAGAATTACCTGACATGCACGAAAGCACTGACCCCCAAATATAATTACTGAAAAAAGAAGAAATACTCCATTGGTTACCTTTCTTTGTTCACTGTTTTCATACACAAAATTTTAGGCATGATAAGTTAGGCCCCTTTCTTGGACTTGCCGACTTTGCCTATGCTTTAGGCTACTGTACACAAATTCGGTTCATTTGAAAGAAAAAAAACATACATAAATAAAGTGTTCATATAATTTGATCTATCTTCCGGGTGTGCATTGACTCAAATTTGTATAGAGTTAGAAAAAGTAAATATACACATCGTACCGTACGCATTTTATTTCATAGAATGAGTATATCTACTTGATTTATTTTATACAAATTTAAATATCTACTCATGCACTACACCCAAAATTTTATGGGTATAGATACTAGTTGGGTTTAAGTTATAAGGACATACTTATAAGTTATGTCTTTGAGAAATATTGGGGAAACAACAAGAAACTACAATCTAGCGAAAAAACTAATCTCAGTCTTCATTAAATTTTAAAAATAAATTCTAAAATTCATGCCAAGAATGCCATCGAAACCGTCTTATCTACTTTCACAAAGTAGGAACAAAACTCAATACACATAACCCATCTTAGACTCCATTTATGAAATTATACTAACTATATTGTTGCTAACTTGCTATTCAACGACTCACAGTGGAGTTAAACAAAATGACTACATTAATCGAGGGATGCATGTGACGGTCGGCCCATTTCTAGTTCTCGACTTCTAAAGTCCAAATGTTTGAATAAGCAACAAAGAGTAGAAACAGTGAAAAGTAGCCATATTGTCATGGAGTTTTAAGAAGGTTTCAGATTCCAAAGGTAAAACTCCAAGATAATAATGTCCTGAAATTGCACCTAAAGAGTTTAAAGTTGGCTATTTGTGAATTATCACAACGGAAATTAGTCCGACACTAATACGGACTGTCGAATTATAAGAATGTCAAGTTCACTAAATCCAACGGAAAGAATATTCATCTAACCTGCATTGGCATGTAGTCCTTAAAATATACTTCTTCAACGATGGACAAGCTTGCAGTTACTCAATTCGACTGCAGATAACATGAAGCTAAGATATCCAATTATTAACGCATTGACACTTTCAGGATCCAAGACCAAAACTTTTTATCTCACATTTCACAAATGAACAGAAGTAAATATTATCTGGAGGAAAAAAGCATGTCCCCAGATATTGTACTTGCTCTAGGGTGTAACATCATCAAATATAGAATACAACACTGAAATCTTCGAGCCACTACTGATAAATAGGTTTTTTCACTTCATAAAGTTGAAAAACCTCTAGCTATTCTCATTGTATAGCTCATTCTTCAATAGTAATACCTGGCACATGCATCCTTCCAGATCGGCATATAGAACTAGCAGCGCCACTATCTGGCTCAATCAAGTCTTCAATGGAGCCTTCTTTTCACGGTCAGATATACGAGAAGGAGCATTAGAATGTGATTTGAATCGGCCTCTACCTCCTCCATCTTCCTTCTCCTGCATAACGTAAACTATTTGTGAGCATCACAGGCATCAACTTTCTCTGGAACACCTAGTTTGATGACATTGGCACCAAACTACACCTCTATACATCTTAACCTTAGCTGTCCTAACTACCTCATCCTGGGTGCTTTGGTCGATAAGACCACTCATACTTCTGTGACACAAATTCCTATGCAATTAGACTAGAAAGAAGCTAATGGCATTGCATGTTGCCTGAAGAAATGCCAAATCACCATATGATCATGAAGCTTATACACCTGTGAATATGATGGCCAGAAGAAATAGCTCGATATGCCAGAGCTGATAACATTGTTGATGGAGAGCAAATGTGAAAAGCACAAGCAGAAATCCTTTACCTTTTTCTTAACAATCTGCACCACATCTTCATCCTCAAGCATTTGAGCAAGGCCACAATGCTGGGGGGAGTGCCTTGCACTAGTACCCCAAACCAACACATACTTCACATCCTTAACAAGACTCCGATGTATGTGATTACAAAAATCTTCTACCGTACAGCCACCTCTATCCTAAAATCATTAACAACAAAGAAGATGCATCAACACAATTAGAGAAAAGTAATGAGCAGGAAATTAATTCTTTCCCTCTGTGGGGGTTCTCAAGTTACTATTTTTAACATGAAACCATCTCCACCAATCTATGATCAGTGAATGAAATTTCTAGAGCAACCAAGCATGGAAAAAAAAAGAAGAGAATCTTCAAGCATGATCTGCAACATAACATACAGCAGAAAGCACCACTGGATCTGTGAAGTCTGGTTGCTGGCCTTGAGGCTTTGTGTAAACTCTGACAAGACCCATCGCTTCCCACATTTTTGCAAGCAATCTATCCAGATTCAGCTGTATCATAAAAATAAATGCAAACATTAACTATATAGACAATGCAGGAAACTTCTAAAGAGCATGTCAGTATGTAGAGATCGTTTGCCAAATTCAAAAATCAGAGGTAGTGAACCCGTTATTCAAAAGCCATGTCCGAATCACGCAACGGAAAACAAAGTAAATCTTTTCTGTTCCATCATCAAGATCAAAAACCAACTTGAAAGTATCTTAGTGACCATAAGAGTGTTCTTATTTGCAGAAGGATAAACTACAGGTAAGAAGATTCTCCTGGTCAAACCAAGTTTTGGAAATTCTCCAGAGCCACGCAAAAGAAAGACTTCATATACTATCATGAGCTGCATTTAACTTTATGCGCACCCAATATGTTATTTGATCTTGGAACCAATATATATGTTTGCAAATGTCCAAAAACGACGAATTATAATGATAGTAGTACCTTGACACAAAATTAGATAAGAGCAATGAGCTTATGGGTCACCAAAACATGCTATAGCTCAACTCATCAGCTAATGAATCTCACAAATTTTGAAATACCTTCATGTTGCAGCTGATGACAACGGAGTTTGGCTGTCTGGCTAATCTGTCTACATCATCAATACCAACAACATCTATCTTGTTGTAGACATATATGCACTTCATGTATTTACGATTGCCCTCAATAACATCAATAAGGTCATCCACTGTGGCATCTTCACGAAATAACACCTAAAAAGGTGAACAAAAAGACAATAAGGTAGAGAAATAAAGCAGAAGAAAAAAAATTCAAACTGGAGTTTCTCAATGATAAAAATCCCACGTTCTACAATACCTCAGCATTGTGGATCTTGTATTCATGCAGAATTTGATAGCATAGCTTCTCATCCACATGTGTCAGATGCAGAGTGCTATTGAAAGAAATTCCACCAGTCTTTTTCTTCTTGAAGTATATCTGCAACCATTGCACAATTTAAGTTAAGCCCTGACAATCAATCTGGTCCATCGGAAGATACACAACCAATGATGGCATGGATTTTAAATTAAACATTTTAAATACCACGAAAAAGTCTCTTCTAGACAGAAATATTGTGAGAAGAACATTTTCTAGCTAACTACTTTAAGGACAGGAAGTAGCCAAGGTCTATATAAGTGCAATAATAATATGGCAGGCTAGTAGTGTGAATAAGCTATCAACTATTGAGAAGAACTTCTAGAAACACGTGGAAGTCAATGGAATCAGAAAAACAGATAGAGAAAATGAGACAAATGAATATATATATGTTATCAGAACTAGGACACAGAAACGCAATATGAATAACATAGCATAACGGATCACCTGAGGAGGTTTCTTGTTTAGTCGCAGGCCCACCGCTTCCAGCTCCTTTGTCAATATTTGCCGATGGCCTTCACTCTGATGTTGTATATTTAATTAAGACTCGAGTGAATCAAAGAAAAAAAGAAAGCATAAGCTAACAGAAAGTCTGGACAGAGAGATGACTTAATTCTAAATTCGATTTAACATGTAATGAAACATTGATATTCTTCGAGATTAATGCTGGAAATGAGAATATAAACCTAAATGAACTCTTCTTTTATCATTTTCCATTTTTTGGTACCATGTGTGCAGTGTGCCTTCTTTTTCTGTTTCTTCTCTATACCACTGAGATCAGAGAACAATATGTACTATGTTTTTTGGGTCATATACTATTATGTTGTTTGTAATTTTTTCTGTATTTGCAAGCGTAATTAGTTTTTTAATAGGTGAGAGCATATATAGAGGGATCATCCCCAGGTGTTCACCAGCTGAGAAACAGACCGACTTCATTTCTTTTAGTTATTTTTTTTTGAATGACACTTTCACCTTCAACTCTGGCCGTGCCAACTCAGCCCAAGCTCGACTCTGCTACAAGGATTGAGGCGGGCTCAGAGCAGCTTAATTTAGTACAGCCTGAGCTTGGGTGGGGCTGAGGTGCAATTGTAACCAAAAAAAATATGACCAAAAGAGGATAAAAATAAACCTCAACAGGCACAATGATCATCACTTACTTTTGAAGCATCGAGAACCATTAATACAATGTCCGCTGACTTAGAAACAGCAATGACCTGTTCAAAATGACTATTGTTCAGAGATTGTAGCGCCAGCAACTATACAAGTTACAACATAAATTGTTTGTCAATTTGCTAAAGCCATCTTCAATGTACCTGCCTACCACGACCCTTGCCTTCAGATGCACCTTCAATGATTCCCGGAAGATCAAGCAATTGTATTTTAGTATCATTGTAATGGATTATACCAGGGATGCAAGTAAGTGTTGTGAACTCATATGATGCAGCTTCAGAATGTGTTCCTGTCAACATTGTAAGGAGTGTAGACTTTCCCACACTAACACAAAGAAAAACCAAAGAAGGTTAATAGCCTATCTGGACAAACTTTTGAAATGTCTACAAGAATGGTGAAAAGATAAAATAAAGAACACTTATTTAACATGCTTTTGAAATCTCTCCTTATTTTGCAAGCTTTTTAAATCTCTCCCTTTTTAATGACAACATGTAGGTGCTTTCCGGCTCAAACGGGTGGGGGCTTTCTATTTGCTTGCAATGCCTGTAGTAAGCCTTTAGTTAGAAGTAGAACTGCAGAAGTAGAGGGCCCCGTTTGCCCCACACTTACAATGAGACAAGTGAATTTGCAAGCTTACCCAACCTATTTTAGTTTTAAAATCCCAAGTGGACAAATCAAAATCTTGAGATGAATAATTGGAACCATAGTTGTGAATCTCGATCTAAAGGCTTTTTGTTGAACTAGATACAAGGAGGGGGGAGTATGGAAAGATAAAATATGGAACCTAATAGAAATGTAGATAATGTAAATAGATTGTGTTGCATGATTTCTTTGTGTGTTCTTAAAGTTTAGGGCAAGACTTGATAACAAACACCACCACAGGTCAATGTGGTGGTCACTGGTCCACCACAAAGCTGCTGTATAAAGGGAGGTAGAATTCCAAACCTTTTCTCTCGAGCATACCATTACCAAAAACTATACGTCACTTTGGATACATGCTCATAGCCAAAGTCAACCAAAAAAAAAGAGCTTGGACTCTTTTCTTTTAGTTCCACTGAAACTTATTGGTGTTAAATTTAAGAGTTGTTAAACTAAGTCAGGAGTTACAAATCATAACATGCAAGCTTATTTATCTATTTAGAGAATATTTATCTTTTAATGATGCCCATATCTTATTGAAATTAGACAAATTTATTACCAGAAAATAAGTGTTTAACCAATCTTTGTGAGCCAATTTTCTAATAGATTAATAGGTGCCAACTTATATGCATATTCTTTTCGTAAGTTATCACTTAGAAACGCTTCTTCAAAAGAATATTGGCCAAACACAAACTACTAACGAAAGCAGCTCTCAAACAAGTTAACCAAATACTACGACACCATGGAGCATGTAGTTAAGGCAAGTGCAGACTGAAATAGTCTGCCTCACTACCACATAGGATCAGTTATTATGTCTTAGTTTAAAATCATGCCCAGTTCTCCTCGCCTAAAAATATAAGAAAGGGGGCATTAGTAAAATGGCTAAATGATGAGGATCAACCTTCTACTCCCATTACCAAACTGGGCGCACTTACAAGGTCACTAAAAGTCACCAAGATTCAGATTAAGTTAACACTATTTATATGTTCTTCCATACTAAATCTCATGTCAAAGAGCATCAGGCATCAGCATCTTAAGTTACTAAAGTTCAATATATCTTACCAAGGAAGGAAATCAAAAACTATAAGAAGTGATCAAAAGCAAGTAATGATTCAATTACATAAACACATCAGAAGTCGGAACTATGAGTATATCAAATGCTTTGGAAATTGTTCTGCCTGATGACAATTCAACTTTTATGACTGGCCAAAAATCACGAAAAAGGGGAAATGACAAACCTTGGAAATCCTATCAGTGCAACACGTCCATGGCCAAATTTTGTAACTTCGAAACCTTCTCCAGCACCACTAGAACCCTATTTCACAGACATAATCAGGAAGTTATTGCTTGGTCTATCAGAAAAACACAAGAACATGAGAAAAGGTGGTCGCCACTGGAAAAAATAATTAGTACAGCACAACTATTTTTTGTTGATATGGTAATATAGGACACAATTATATCATGGGAACTCCATGAGACTAAGATAACAGAAAATTGACCCCTCCCAATTAACAGTTAAAATACAAAAAAGACATACTTTGGGGGGCTCTAACAATCGTGTCCTCAGCTTTGCTATCTTAGCCTTCAGCTGACCCAAATGATATTCTGCATGACAATTGAAGTCAATTATTAAGCTTCTGAAGACAATATTTGGGGAAAAGTTCAACAAACAGAGAGGAGTTCACTAAAGATCCTCAATCACAAAGGAATTAAGAGCATAAGAATGGATCTCCAAGGAACTCCAAGAAATGTAACAAATAATTTTCTTTTGAGTATAAGTCATATGCACTGTCGGTGTAAAACAAATATTTATACAATCATGTAACTTAGAAGGAAATGACAGGTGCTTCTTGATAGAGATCAATTTATAACCTTCAAGAAATAGAAAACAACCTTCTATAATAAGTAAATATATACTTGTGACGCCCCTGACAGAGGCAAGTGACAGTTCAAGCAGGATTGGCACGCTTTTAGGTTGGCAAGCTTTGGAAGATAAGGTGCACATTACACCTTGGGTGAATCCCACAGAGAGGAAAGTGAAGAGTTTTATAAAGCACAAATCAAGTTCACATGGTACGCGCACTTTTGAGGCTAGATGTGGCGTAGCCCAAACAGACAAATTTGTGCCGCCCTAGGCCCATAACAGACAATAAGTGCTACGGACTTAGGTCATGATAATACTGACAAGTGTAAGAAAATCTTTACATTGTCCAAGCATACAGCTTAAGCTATTTTCTTCTATATATAAGACGAAAATGTAACAAATAGTTGAGTCACAAACAAATATAATCCTGTGCTAATTGGCAAAGGGTGATCTCTTTTGACAACATTCCAGCTTTGAAATCTCGTTTCTGAATTTTGAATATCCAGTGGTGCCCCATTAAAGAAGATGGTGTCCTTTTTAGGACTAAAAACTCTATAGTTCTAATCTACCAATGTTGAACAGACTCTAAGTAGGCTTTCTGAGTGTCTATGTTGATTAATGTGCACTAAGACTGAGAGGCTATGAGGATTCATTGATGGTGATGCCTAATGGGGCTTCAGTAACAATAATAGCATTTCTTGTCTGAATTATAGCTTAAACTCTAAGTGAAACCAACATTATAAGCCAGTAGTATAAGACACAACCTACAGGTACAATAAATGCTTTAGTGATGAGACTATGGAAGTTACCAGTTGCTTTATTTTTCTGGGTACGAGACATCTCGGCTTCAATTTCTTTGATCCTCTCTACGATCCCCATCGTTCTCTAGTTTATCTGCATAAAACATATAGAAGAGAAAAGATCAAGTTCAGTCCAATAAACAGTCCCATGACAAAAGTGATGCTCAAGAAAAGTACACACAACCGAACAACTAATTTTTTAAGGAAAAAAAAAAGTTGCAGTGAAAAGACTGACAAGCAGAACAAGGAAGGCAGACCTATAGGTCGTTCGTGTCACATGTATAATGTATTTAAGAAATGGAACTAATGCAGAGGAAAATAGTAGGAGAAATGGTTTTCTGTGCTATAATGAACTATAATTATAAGCAGTAAAAGTTCAAAAAAAAATCCCAAGGACACGGGTTGGGAATTAAATGGGACTTGTTATGTTTTAACTTCCACTTGAAACCACCAAACAGAAAATGTTCGAAAACGAGGAGTGAGCATAAAGTGGATAGACATATCATACAAATAGATAAAAGAAATCAAACAATAGGCGATAGTAATGGAGTATCAAACTGTGAGGCCACTCTAGACTCTTAGTACATATAGATTGGAAAAATTGGAGGCAAGTAAAAGCAGAAATTAACCAATACTTACACAAAAAATGAGTTGTGCGATTAATACTCTTCATACTCAAATCTTAGTGTTATTAAAGATGTCAACTAGCAAATAAACTAACATACTAACATTAACCTACGGGCTCATTGGGATATACCGATTCGATTTGACCTCCTTCTTTTTTTTTTTAATAAATTCCACTCAGCTAGAAAAGCTCAATTCAGAATACGAGACAGTACGCTTAAGTCAATGCGTGATTCAGCAGAATATTTAACAAAGAGAAAACAATAGGAATGGAATTGTGCATAAACTAAGCAGTTTTATGAACTTAAACAGCTCTTACTTCTAACAACGCAGCTCAATTGAGATTCCGGCGGCCGGCCGCTGGATTCTGCTTCTCCGCCGATTGAGTAAGTTGGAAGTAAAAGATAGCAGAAGAAGAGCAGCCGTTCGCCGACGACGAGGAGGGTTCAGAATGAAGAATACCTCAACTTGGAGCCCTCATTTTTAATTTTTACTTTATACACTTCTATTTCGCGACAGTAAGAAATATTTACATTAATTTCATTTATTCAAAAAATAAATAAATAAAGACAAATTATTGATAATCTAGTAATGATAGTAATTGACGTTGTTGTATACTACTAAAAAAAATACATATTAGAGTGGTTTGATTTAAAATTATAATCCTTAAAATAGTTCTATCCAAAATTCGATAAGGAATAAAATAAGTCATTCAGAATTAAATTTAAAATAAAATTTATTTTATAACGATGTGCCTCATTCTTAATTTCGAGATATTCCATCTTTATCTCATGTAACAAGCAAATACAACATACAGATTGCATATTTCAAAAACATGTTCGCATTTATATTTTTTTTAAGCTTCCCAGACACACTGCATAAATGTCCCATTTTATAAGATAAGTAGTAAAATTTTATATTCCAAACAATAATTTATAACTTCAACATCACCATGCCATTTCTTGTTTATTATATACTCCCTTTGCTACAATTTAATAATTTTGAGTGCATATATCCAACGAGCATATGATCAAACATATTAACCTTTACAATTCGTTCTCTCCTATTCATGCACATTTGAGTTTGGAAGATATACCAATTTCCATCTTATAAAAGAGCAATGACTACCTGAGGAGCGATGAATTTATTTTATTGCATAAGATCTGAACACACTTTATCATCTCCGGACCTAGGCATATATGTGTGCACACTTCACACTGGATATATTGTTGAAGTGATTTGGTGATGAGACCTCATCATTGAGACTTGAGAGTCTGGACATCCATCATAACTGATTTTAAAAACTAGGTTGCCATAAGCTAATGCTGTCTTCTGATGTGAGAAGGAAAATAAAATTGCTCTCGACTTCGCGACCTTGAATTAAAAGCTACCAAGGTGTGTACAAAAGGTTGAATCACACAAAAAGTAGCATTAGCACATGAAATATAATGCTTAGTGAACTGTTTGCCAATAACCATCGGGCTTATTCCAAAAAAACAAACCTTTCTATGATGTTGAAATTACAGGAATCCAGACCTAGCTTCATGTACACTTCTATCGCTACTACTATGTCCACTTGACTTGCACGCACTAAGAACTGGCGGGATCTGACCTTGCATATCAGCAAGCTCTCTCACACGCGAGAGAATTGGCGCAGGGATCGGAACTGAAGCCTGTTTCCGGGAATTCAGAATCTGCACCATCACAAACACGAAGTTAAGAAGGATACCACGATCAGTCCCATAGTTTCCACAAAAAAAAAAAAGAAAAAAAAAAAGGAGGGAGGGGGGCAGCTAATTTGCTCAAACTCAGGTGCAGATGTCCGATACGGGTGTGGATCTCTAGAGGTCAGATCCTCGATGATCTAAATTTATGATTCGGGGATATGGGTTAATGTATGGATACGGGCGCGGGGACTTGGCTTAAAATAATTCAAATATCTAAAAGCAGAGTTATTAAACCTAAATTATGAGATATTATGTGGAAAAGTTTGGGAGAATATTGATGCAGAGGAGAATCTGGAAGTAGTTAAAAGGAAAGGGAGTGACAATAGAAATTTATAAGCTTATTCCATGTTCTTCAATTTCACTTAAGTTTTTTATTACAGAAATCATTGAAGCTTTCCAAAATTTCTCCCTCCAATTAGGTCAAAGTAGCCAAAACCGGTCGACCAAAACACGAATCCCACAACCACGTTGTCTCGACACGGGTGCGGCACCAAAAGTGAAGAGCCCATGCAACTTAGATCTTCGGATAGTTAACAAATATAGAAACAAAGCCCACCAGCTCCCCCCCCCCCCCCC
>NC_028639.1:74598079-74805292 GCF_001406875.1 Solanum pennellii
CTCCCCCCCCCCCCCTCTTCCCTCTTTCTGTGCCTATACAAAATTAGAACTTTTAAAGTGTGAGACAAAAACTAGTAGTTTAAAAATGTAGTCTCCGTCTAATAGAGTAAAATCCTATAACTAATTTCTGTTGATAAGTTGAGTACTAACTACATCAACATCCTCTAGAATACCTTACCTTTTTTATAATATCATACAAGGTAAATCACCACTTTCTACTGAAACAGAGTAAATGTATGAAGCCGTCTTATAGTTGAAAGAAGTCCTTGACAAAATCATCAACAACAATGAAACAACATGCATAATAAAAATTCAAATAATGCTAACCCCTTTTTCTGCAGGCAACTGCACAAAACTAGCTTTCAGCAGATTTCTCCACTTGTCCTGCAAATACATAGATAATTTGCAGCATTACATCACATGTACAAAAAGCAGTCCCGGACTAATTTATTCCCAATGAATTCCAATTACTAGATTCTATTAAATAGACAAGCCAATACCAACCTTCAGGTCCACCGAAGTTCGATAAGGGCAAGTTGAAAAAGCAAGCCGTTTTATCTCAGACCATTTACCAGCACCATACCTGGCTACACCTTCCACTAGCTTAACAACCTCATTGATAGTCCAAGGTCGATGATGTTTTCTCCTCATTCCTCCTTTTTGGGTGGGTACAGTCACCACATTATCATCTGAATTGTCTTCAGAGCAGTCATTCACCTCTACATCATTCTCTAGCTCAACAATTTTCATCCCACCGTAATGCTCATCCTTTTCACAAGCAGCGATAAGCTAGAAAACAAAAGGAGTTCCACAAAATATCATCATCAATTTGAGAGGGAGAAAGGAAAATAGAGAGCCACCAACCAAAAAAAAAGTAGCACGATTCGTTTGGGTTAAAGGGAACAATATTTGACTAAAGAAATGATTTGAGAAAATCAAGCTCACACAGAATTCAAAGGCAAATAGTAGAAAAGGAAGTTGTATTTACAGGCTGTTCAGTCCATCCAGTAGATGAGCTGGTCTTGATCAGGTCATTATTTCTCTTATCATCTTCTTGTGGCCCAGATATGTCAAAAGCACTCCTTACTTGTCTGGTAGCCATGTCCATACCACTCGGCTGAAGTTTCTGCAATATTCAACTTGATGTGCATCAATAACCCAGAGGAACAAAAATAATGTTTCCATCAGCCATAGTAGTACATGACATAATTCTGAAATTCAAAGTCTAAAAACCATGTAATTTAATTCAAAAGATAAATGATTCAACTTGATATAGATAGGCATAATGAATTCATTGAGAAACACACACACACACCCTGACATGCACATAGTATGTTGGAAATGCAAACAGAGAATCATCTGACAAATGCAGTTCAAACTGAAAATAAATAATCTATGCAAGGAAGAAGAGTATAGCAAAATTGCAAGTAACCCAAGTAGCCCAAAAGTTTCATTCACATGTATAGGGAATGCAAAATAATGTCTATATGCGGGGTTTTATACTCATAGAAACAAATATAAATTGTAAGTCCCAATATATAAATACATGCTAAGAATGAGCCATGTAAGCATTTATAAGTCTATATTTAAGATTTATATTACCAAAAGAGGCATGAAGTTCTCACGCGGACGGCTCCTTCGAATCCGAGAAACAAATGGAATTTGCACCCCAGAACCTCCCAGAGAATCTTGCCTGGTGACCAGAGGTCTCACATATGACCTCACATTTTTGGTGGGCCTTATATGAGTTTCTGGACATGCAAATTGGTATCTGGAGATTTTCTCTGGCGATGCTAACTTTTCACTGATTTCCCTAGATTCTATTTCTGAAAGCTCTTCAATATATCTTTTTGTTGGTTTGCGAGCTCTTTTGGCTGTTATCTGCTCTGAGTTCAAATCTTTAGTAACATTACAACTTTCTAAGGCTGAACTGGAAACATCGGCCCCAGAAAGATCAGCATCATCATTTATTTTATTATCATGATTACTCAATGACCCTCTAGAGTTTGAATTTGCCACTCCATCTTCAGAATCTGCAGAAATTCTGCTCTTTACACGATGACATATTTGTTCTTCACCTTTTTTCACCACTACATTATCTCTTATTATGAAAGTAGTGCATGAAAAATCACATGAATTGGTCAGCCCCATGGTAATCCTCCTCTTAAGCCACTGTTTGTCCTTGACGGAAGTTTCCCTTCCAAAAGTTGCTTTAAAAGTTTCCTGAAGTTCTTTAACTGGTAGATCATCTAAACATATCTTTCCCTCCAACTTTGAAAAGTCTGGCTTCCAACTAGAACCAGCAGCAGAAGTTGATGGTGTATCCTCATTTGGTGCATCCTGGGAATGGGAGCATACATCGTTCCTCACAGAGTGGTCGACATTACTGAGTTCTGAGAGAGGAGCCAATCCATGAACAGCCACCTGGAAGTTTATTCCAGTCTAAACCAGTCAAAGACGACTAATATGTCACAATACAGTCACTACTAACATTAGTAGAAGCAAAACGAAGTATACAAAAACCATAATATACTTCTTTTGACTTTCTAGTGTCACACAAAGAGAAACACTATAGTGAATGGTTCAAAATCAAACAATTAAATTTGACCACAAAGAATTTTTTTTGTCGACACAGTAACATGTCAAATAAGTTGAGCCAAACTAGTTATTTCCAACGATATGAATCCTCTGAATCAATTCCACACAACTCAGGCTCATGTCAGCCAATGTAAAGCACTCCTAGGTGAGTAGCAACATATTGTTCCTTCACAGCAACCCTCCTCCTATCTTTAATATGATAGTCAGCATACTGAAACCCCTCCTTTATCTAACAGACTAACACAATATCTCATACTAAAAAATCACTCTCTCCATCTTTTTGTTCTATTCTATATGGCAGTCTTTCCATTTCAATTTATTCCAAATGTCAGATTCTAAACTTGTAAACAGTTTAACATTAAACATATCATTTTACCTTTAATGGCATACTTCTATAACCAGATAAATGTAATAGCATTTTTAAGACCAAAAGATCAAAATATAGTCTTTCCTTTCTAACTCCACAGTGCAACCCAGCCAAATACCACCATACAAAAAATGAGAGGAAGGAAGTAAGAAAAAGGCCCTTGATCAAGGAGATGTAGAAAGCAAAGCTGAAGAGTGCAACTTACATACCTTATCAGGAGCATCTATTTTTCCCAAGTCAGGCACTGGGTCAACCAACACATTTGACTTTTCTGCACCAACAACAGGATATTCAGGCTATAATTTATCAGAAAATAATACTCATAGAGGGAAGGCCAAAAAGAACCATCCTTTAGCCCCAATAAATAGTCACAAATTTTGATGAAGACAAGTTAATTATTTAAAATCAAGTTCTAAACCTTCTGTAACTTGAAATGAATTTCTCTCAAGAAGGTATCCTTCAGTTATGCAGGATTCTGAAATCTGTCTGGTATCTGGGACAAGCTTGGATTCACACTTATCATCTTCAAGCAAGTCCTCAACTACCATAATTTCATCTTGAGTTGCCGGGACTAATCTTCCATCGCCATCAACCTACACAATTGTAATAAACATCAATTACTCTCTAAAACCACATCAAACATGGTTCTTCGGCTACAAGTAGAATGTGTGATTTACCTTTACAACTTGGGAAAAAAGTTCTAGAGAGAAAGTTGGAGGAAAAATATAATCCTCCTAATAGAATTCTAACAAATATTGACCCAACACTTAAAAGCCACTGAGAGTTGTAAAATAGGACCAGCTGAAAAAAAAATTATGAGAAGAAATGTCAACCACAAAACAAAAGGTAACTAGAAGGCAGTGTAGAAAGAAAACACCTTTCTAGAACTACCTTTCTGAAAAATCCAGAACTTGTAATTATTTCTGACAAGATTTAAGATGGAAACCTTAATCAAAAGAATGATGGTGATGTTAATTAGTCTTTCCATCCCAATTTAAGTGTCTACCTTTCCTTTTTGGTATGTCCCAAAAGTGTGCCTGTTTCAATAATCATTTCTATATTTAGTAAGTTTTCAGTTCCAACATGGCAAGTGTAAGACCACGAGATTTCAAGGACTAGAGACATCTTTAATTTAAGAACACAAGATTAAAAAGTCTAAAAACTTTGTGCCTAGTTAACTGAGAAACTAAATTTGGGGTGGACGGAGTACTATATAGAGTGAGCTCAAGGAATACTTCTTTCTAATTAGTCTTAACCTAGAGCTATTCGCTGAACTTATGATCTAAAAACAAGGGAGCTCTAGGTAATCACCTAAAATTTTCTCAAGTAATTATCTCACCACCACCCCTTCCCATTTGATGAGTACAATAAAATTCTCTTTCAACTCTCTTTGCCTGCGGATTTAACCTTTAGCTGCTTTCCTATCCCCAAATACAAATCATGAACCTTCTTTCATTTTTTTTTTTTTTGAGAATTAGTACTTACATTCTTCCATTTTTTTTTATCAATATAGAAGCAAATGATTCATATAATCTTTTTCAACACTGAAATTTCTTCCATTACTTGGCCGACTGGAGACTAAGATGGAAGGTAGAAAAATGATCAGGTCATTATCAAAGAAGCTCCCTCAAAACTGTAAGTAAAACATTTGTTCCATGTTGAGGAAGCAAATTATTCTCCAACCATTCGCTGATCACTAGCAACTCGGATCTTTCCATAAAATACAAGAAAAATAACACCCTATTATTATGCTTACAAACTATAAATAAAACATAAGTCCTTATGGTGCTTGTCAATTACTGTATTCATAAGCCATACCCGGACAAGCTGGTAAACAATAGGATGAGCAATCTCCTTCTCCAAAGCCCTGATTGTGCTTGTTACCGGAACAGCACTATCCTCAAATTTTGGTTCACTTGCCTCCATTGCAAATGCATAATATGCAACTGGAATTTCTGAAACACACAAATTTGACAATTTACAACAACATACCCAAAGTGTGATGTGGTGAGGATAAAGCAACAGGAGGCCCTTACATAAATTTGACAATTCGAGAGAGAGAATTTAATAACTATGCGTCTAAAAATCAAAACCTAGGGTACATGCAGAACAAAAATCCACCCAATTACAGCAATATCCGAAGAATAATTAATAAATGTATAAAAGATTCAATCAAAACTTTTAACTAAATATAATCAGAATCAACAAATACTGAAATTAAAAATTGAACTCACCATAAGGGAATTCCACAAGAACAGTCACATCATTCTTCCCAGCTGAAATTCAAAATTTTGATAACAGCGCCAATTGGAAAGACAGAAAGAAAAAAAAGAGGAAGAGATGCGTGAATCGAAGAGCGAAAAAAAAAAAAGATTGTATAAAAATCGAATCAAGAAATATATACTATTTTTTTTGTGATTCGGGAGAGAGAAATGGTTTTTGGAATCAAGAAATAAACTGAAGTATTTTTCTTGCTTTGGGAAATTACTCAAAAAGTTGCGGAACCGAAATATTTTTTTGTGAGGAAAGAAAATGTGACGCGTGAAGTCCGACTTAATAAAGTGGCACGGACACGGAGTATCTGATTTTTAATTATTGGGCTTAAAGACATGCATCTTAGTAATTCGATGTGTTTCAACTTGTGCTCTTGGAAGTCACTTTGAAACAATTTCAAATAGTGTATATAAACTTAGTCAAAAATATGTACGTGACTAAATTCTAATTCTGTGCCTTCCTTTAATGTGCAAAAAAATTCAATAAAACATACCGCGTAAAGGCAGTGTCAAAATAAGCTTATTCTTCAGTAATTTACTAGTATGCTGGGACATCTTGCATTTTCTCAACATATGTTAGTATATTTAAGTCGAAATAGACAACGCTTCCTTGCTTGCTGTAAGGAGGCGTGAAAAATGGATAGCAGTTTGTAACTACCAATGGATCTGGCTCATAATCAAAACAATTACGCTAAAAGATGCATACAGCCACAAGACGCATGAGGGATCATCATGTCAAACAAAAGTTATACTCTTTCTTTAATAGTCGATGAACGAAATAGATTAATTCCAAGTAAGATAGAAATGAATACGAAGTGCAATGACAACACCTTCCTCAGGGCAAGTTGATTTTGAACAGGAACGTTCTATTCTAACATATAAAACGAATACATCACAAGCCTAGTTTCTGGCGGTCATAGACCTAAACTAATCCCTTCTTGACTTTAAACATGGACCTGCAAGCATTTTCAGAAAAGATACAACACCAACAAAATTTAGCAATTCATAAGATAACAGAGACCAAAGACCATAAAAACAAATAGTATAAAGGTTAAGATCCATGAATATCTAAAGAGACCTGGATAAAATAGGCAGATGAAAAAACAGACGAGCTAAGATTGAATGTAATGCAATAGTAGTTCAAAGAACTGTTGCGTGTTACAACCGAACAAATCCAAAAGGTATAACTAAACAAGAATTTTCCTTAACAATACAGTGGATAAACAAATTTGGGATAAATAATCCCAAAATATATGTGGAGATAAACTTATCAATAGAATAAATGGTGGGATAAATTATCTTGACTAGCTAATACCCCTAAGCAAACACACTAAAATGATCTTTTGCATTCTACCCCTAAGGCGATCCCACAATGCAGTTTAGGTTCTCATCCACCTCAGGTCTTCTTCATCAACAGCTTCACAGGATGGACCTGCTAAGAACATAAATCGTAAGTAGTAACTTAACCTAATAGGAAATAGGTAAATTAGGAATTATTGAGGTTCTGTAATAACAATACATGTAGAAGTATTTTCCAAACTCCTCTATCATGAAGAATTCAAAGAAGCCTGACAAACTTCAAATTTAATCTAAGCATCGATGAGTAGCCTCTTCCACACATTAGCAAGTGGGGGAGAGAATTAAACAATGCTAGAACTAATCTATGATTTTAGATATTTATATGCTCCACACACAAACTCATTTAGCACAACAAAAGCTCTTCTTCCAGATATGATAATGACAAATTGACAAGCTAAAAACATTATTTATAGCACAGTAAAAAAGCATCTTTCAATGTCATTCTACAATATAGAGGGGTTAAACATACTTGATAGTATACTTTGCCTTAAATCATGGTCAATCACGTGCAGGAGCAACTTCTAAGCTAAAAAAGAACATGTACAAGGAAATGGCTTCAAAACTGGAAGTAGGAAACAAATGTTACTTCCAATGTTTTGTAAGTCAAATTTTCTGGAAACTTTTAGGGAAATGGCTTCAAAACTGGAAGTAGGAAACAAATATCATCCTGGGATTCTACACTGATCAACTACTCCCTACCATTCACAACACATCTAATCCAACCCTCCCTTTTTCAAAAATAACGGAGTACATAATAAGGGGTTTGCAACACAAAAAGAGAATTCAATGGAACTAGCCAACATCCCCTCACCATCTTCACACTGCTTCGCCACACTCAAACATTAGAAAATATATAAGAACCCCACTTATTTTCAAAGAAACATTTACCATGACGCCAAACACACCAGTAATTAGATGTTCACTCTTTTATATGAACAGTAACAGGTATATACTTAAACTTCCACACAAAAGAAAAACAATGAAGACAGTTAAGTGTCAACTCAAAGTAAACTTACATAGCACATTAAAGGAATTCTGTGGCCGTAAATAGTTAATCAAAAGAGGCAATAAGTCAATTATAAAGCGGGATACAGGTTATAGAGTATAATTTGTAGGAGAAATATTGAAAACCCCATGAATATAAACAAATTCGAGGGGCCAACCATTCTCCAAACTTTCATATAAGCATTGATTATAAACCTTTTCACGCATATAGTAATGGGAAGAGGAATAGAACAATCAATGCTAGCTTATCAGTACTGACAATCATAAAAAAATATCAAGCTACAAGACACATTATGCATACATATTAAAGCACAATCCAGCCCCAGGTGTATTAAGAAGAAAGGGGTGCTCAGATTGGAAGTGAGCCATCTCAGTCTGTAAACAAAACGTTTACTCACCACAAATCTTTTCAAATGATTCTCAAGATTCTAGAATGTCTTATTAGATTCCCAAGTTTAGTTTAACTTCTAATCAACCTCAATAAAAGATTCAGCGACATAAACATTAAGTTAAACTAAAAGGAAACAGATATATTAGGATAGTTTCTAGTCATAATTATACATGTAGAAGTATTGTCCAAACTCTTCTATCATAATAAGCAAATGCTAGACTAATCCAGTCTTATTTAAGACATATATGCATATAAGAGAAATTTCCAGACTTGTTTAAGCTAAACTCTTCAAGGCATATGACAAACAAATAATATTGATACAACAGTGGTAATATAAATCTACAATTTAGACGGCCATCATAACCACAATCTATACCTAAATATTTCAAAATCTGATGAATACAAAACAAATGCTGGAAAACTTCTAAACTCAAATAAAAGAAACAGATAATTGATATTCACTACCATTGTTTTATACTGAGTATCATTAACTTCAATCAAGGATGATAGGCAACGAAGAAGATTGTTTAGTGCTATGTAGGCACGTTAACGGAAGCAGTTTATTGGTGAAATCTAACGTCATAATAGATAAATTATAGATCTACATACAAGCTAGAGAGCAGTGATGGATTATTTGTAGGAGAAATATTGAAAACCCCAAGGACATAAACAAATTCCAGAGGCCAACCATTCTCCAAACGTTCATATAAGCATTGACTAGAGACCTCTTTACATACATAGTAATGAGTAGAGGAATAGAACAACCAATGCTCTTTCATCAGAACCGAGAAACATCAAACACTATTTAGAAAACAATTACTCCATAATGCTACCACTAAGAACGAACAGAATCAATAAAGGACTTAAAATTGTAAACCAAACCCATCATTGGTACAGATATTCAATGCGTAAGTTGGATGACCCCAATGTTAATCTCTGATGTGAATTTAGCATTAGAGGATCCATCATTTTCTAACAATAATGATGAATCCTCTAATGTTGAATGCACACAGAGGCGAGGAGGGGCTCCGCCATGGCTGTAGCGACGTGTATGCGACTGCCACTAATTAGGGTTTTTACACAGTGAGCGGTAGTGATGCTTATAACGCGCCGCGGATGCGGCTGCTACGATTAGGGTTTTTATACCGTGAGTAGTAGTGATGCTTATATTTATAGGGGAAAAACGTTTTTCAATATATATTTATAGGAAAATTATATATAATAGTAAACTAATAACCTAAAATAAATTGAATAGTTAGGGTTTGATTTAATTGTACTTCATAGCAAACGTTAGCTAAAATTTGTCAGCGTCTCTCTCCCAGAAATCTCGCTCGCCACTCTCCATTCTCGCTCGCCTCTCTTGCTTTATACACAGAAGTGTATAATTTTATTTCTGTTTTGTATAAAGTGAGAGAAAATTGTATATATACACATGCAAAAATATATATCTTCGTGTTATACACTTAATTATACAATTTTCAAATATTTTACTTCAAATACTGCAGAGAAAAAGGTCAACAAATTATACAATTGCGAATTATACAATTGCAGTGAAATACAATTTTCTCTAGCTTTATACAACAGAAGTGTATATATTGTGTTTCTGTTTTTGTATAAAGCGAGAGAAAAACATATATCTTCTTGTTATACACTTAATATTGCAGCGAAATAGGCAATGAATTATACAATTGTGCATTATACAATTGCAGTGAAATAGGATAGCGAATTATATAATTATAGCGAAATAGGCCAGCGAATTATACAATTTAGGCCAGTGAATTATACACTTGTATATGTATAGCGAATTATACAATTTTATGTTTGCTATGGAGCGCAATTATACAAATTTTGCTATAGCATACAAATATGAATTATTTATTTTTTATATGTGAAAGTTACCCATTTAATTATTGCGCTACGAAATAATTACCGTATGATTTTATATCTAATGTTTTTCCAAATACATGAAATAATAATAATTTAAAAATCAATCGAATTATGCTAAAATGATTTGTATTTGTTTTTGTATTTTAAAATGAATGAATAGTTATTTCAATAATAATATTATATTATTTTTTAAAAAAAAATTTAATCAAAATATTTATATTTTAAATTTCAAATCATATAAAATAAATTAAAAACAATGCTAAATTGCATCTGTTCTAATTAGAGATCGATTTCAAAACTCTATATTAGTTATTAATTAACACTAAAATAAACAGAAATATATGATATTTAATTTTTAAATCTTTTTGCAATAATATCATGAATTCAAAGTGAAAGTATAATGATTGAATATTGATGGTCTTGTGGTATAAACAAAATAATAATAAAGAAAAGTGATAAAAATACAAGTGTGATAAATTATTCAAATGAAAAAAATTTGTGTTAGATTTATATATATTATTTACATGATAGTATTATTTATTGGTGCTATTTAAATGGTGTTTTTAAAGTGAAATGAATAAATTATTACGGTGATATAATTTTTAAAAAATAAAAATATACATAATTTGTAATTTTAGGAACATATCATTTCAGATAACAAGGAATAACTATTTATCCTTGTTGAAAAGTCTTATTAAAAAGCTTTTGAGGTTATTTATTATTAAATTATGAAATTTAAAAAAATAGTGAATATTATATATTTGATATATGGACTTTTCGCAAATTCAGAAATATTATATATACTTATTTATAGTCAAATTTTGTGCTAACAAGTATTATCTTTTCTTTTCATTTAATTTTTTAATTATTATTATTATAATATTGTTCTTCACTCTTCTACATTTATTTTTTTATTAAAAATATAAATATTCAAGAGAATATTTCAAAGTTTTTAATCATTTTATTGTAAATATTAATGAAATATTTTCTACAATAAAATATAATTGATGATATAATAATTTTACAATATATCTTTATATAATAATTAAATTTTCCTATAATTTTTTGTTTAATCTTATTAAACTCTAACATCAATACAGAATGTAAATTTTTTTAATTTCAAATTTAGATAATTTTTTCATATCATTAAACACCTGTTAAATATTTTCTTTAAACGAAACATATAATTTCTCTAAAAGAATTATTCAAAAAATATCGTGTCACATATTTTTACTCTTCCCTGATATTTAAAGCTGAGACAATATTATAATTCGATCTTTTGACTTTAAAATACATTTTCAAATTCTTTTGACCTTGTTTTAGTAACAATGGGTTTTTTCCTTTTTTATAAACACTTTTCTCCTGATATTTTTGTTTTTTCTCCTATATATATAGAAATATAAAATCACGAGATAGAGAGCGGTAAAAAAAATAAAATAATCTAATTTATTAAATCCTAAATAATCAAATGACAGTTTCACCACTAGACTACATGTGAGCTCCTCCTCACTGTAGTCATACAATGTGTTTTCTCCCTTCAATCGCCTTAAAATTTACTGTTATATCATAATATACTCATTTTCAAATTCATTATTATTCAATCGAGGACATTTATTATTATTTTTTAAAGAGTTTTTGTAGAGTTGCATTTTGCAAGCTAAACAATTGTTTTTGTCCATGTCTTGTTGTTATTGTATATTAACTCAATGAATCTTTGAGAATATTGAATTGCTTGATACTCCATATATAATATGCCTCCAACTCAATTAACTATTAAATTTCTTTGATAAAAGTATTCATTAATGATTCTTATTTTTTTTTATATATATTTTGAAAATATCGATCTAAAATTATTTTTTTTAATATAGATAAATTTCATCTACAAGAGAATTATTGCATCTCTATTAAATTTTACTCTCTTTTTTTTCAAATCATATAATTATATACAAGGCTTTATATTTAATTTTCTTTCCGATCATATTATTATATACAAAGATTTATTTTTTATTTTATTTTATTGTGTGTAACTTTAATTTTCTTGGGACAAAATCAACTGATGGCCGAATTGATAATATATACTTTTGAGAAGCAAAAGATGATCCACAAAATTATGCTAGCGTTTGGTCATAAATTTTCAAATATCTTTGACAATATTATTTGAGTGGAAATTTGGGTAAAATTTCACCATGCATTTGGCCATAGAATTTGAGAAATATATTTCACATTTTTGAAAAAATATGATTTATACTCATAAGTTTTAAAAACTATCAAAACTAACTATAAGTATGCATTACAAGTCAATTGAATGTTCGTTACAACAAGAACAAATAGTGTCCATGACACTTGAGCAATGTGGTAATTTAAAGTGAGTGCAACAAGTATCATTTCATACATCGTGAAGTAAACGAAACACATGATTTTATTAACTTGAGCTAATTTTTCATCATTTTCATCAACAATCATATCATTATTTAATATTTACTAAATATTTCATCACTATTTTGATGTTCACGTAAAAAATTATGTAATACAACGCAAACAACTATTACAGAGGGTATTTTTGTAAAAGATAAAAGTTTGGGATAAAATTCTAATTTTCAAAAGATCTCAAATAATGAAATTTGGCCAAATGCTAGAAAAAACTAGTATTTTGAAAATTTGACATATTTTGCCAAATAATGACAAATAGTATGAACAAACATTATTTGCCAAAAAAAATTCCAAATATTATTTAGAAAATCTATGGCCAAACGGGCCCTATATATACTTTTGAGAAGCAAAACATGATGCACAAAATTAGTTCATAACACATTATATTATGTAAAATGTATGACATTGGAACTTATGTGTTTATTTTGATTAAATATTTTTTGTTATTTTGTTAGTTTAATTAGTCTAACATTAAGAATGTACATACTTTCACTGTTTTAAATATATATTACAAGTATATCAGAATGGAATATCATCGCTTGGAGTTCAACCACAACGATTGAACTAGTCAACATTGAAACAAAGTTCAAGTAAAATTGTTATTTTCGACAAGGTATCAGGTACATGATAAAATATGATAGCTTACACATTAAAAAATACAATCAATCATTGATTTGATGGCAAAATATTATTTATGTTGCATGAGATATTTGTGAATCATTTTTAATATGTTAAAAATATTTTAAATAATTCCATTAAGCATTGTTATTTGTTTGGTAGATTTGGAGAAAAATAATAATATCAAGATGAAATTTGAAATTAACTCCACCTCATGTTTGATTTAAAGTATTAAATAATCACAAAATTAGATTATCTCATCATTTATTCTAAAATAATAGTGTAGTTATTATCGTGAAATTAGCTAAGTATAATATAGGGGAAACTAAGCAAATGTCACATAAAAGTAAAATACTTATAAACATATGTTCTTTAAAATCATATCTCATTAAATAATTGCATTATATATTTTCAATTAATTTCAATCAGCTGATACTAAACAAGTGTGATACTAATAATTTTGCTTAATTGATATTGTGTTGATATCATTAAGATTTCTTGTTTATAAGTTACTCATTGTTCAGTGATAATTATAGTAATATAAGTATCATTGACTAATTTGTGAACATAAAAAACCTTATTGATATCAATATATTTACACATTGAGTATCAGTTAAGCAAAATTATTCAGACTTAATGATATCAATGCAGTATATGATATTGCTTTAATATTAATTAAATAAAAAATATTAACCTTAATAAAGGAAGGTATAAATTATAATTATTTCGAGAGAGTAAATATTTTTTAAATTACTTTGAATTTGAATATATACGTTGAATCATCATTAGGTTTTATGAGCGAATATGTACATGTAATTATTTTGTTTTATGGCTCATATAAGTAGTTTCTTTTTTCCTATAATATATAGGGAAAATTATATATAATAGCAAATTAATAACCTAAAATAAATGGAGTAGCTATGGTTTGATTTAATTGTGCTCTATAGCAAACGTTGGCCAAAATTTGCCAGACGCCTCTCTCCCAAAAGTCTCGCTCGCCACTCTCACATTCTCGCCTCTCTTGCTTTATACACAGAAGTGTATAATTTCTGTTTCTGTTTTGTATAAAGCGAGAGAAAATTGTATATACACATACAAAAACATATATATTCGTGTTATACACTTAATTATATTATTTACAAACATTTTACTTCAATTTAATTGTAGACAAACACAATTTTTATACAAATATTGCAGAGAAAAAGGTCAACGAATTATACAATTGCGAATTATACAATTGCAGTGAAATACATTTTCTCTAGCTTTATACAACAGAAGTGTATATATTGTGTTTCTGTTTTTGTATAAAGCGAGAGAAAAACATATATCTTCTTGCTATACACTTATAATTATGCAATATACATACATTTTAATTCGATTCAATTGTATGCAAAGCAAATTTTATAAAAATATTGTAGCGAAATAGGTTGTGAATTATACAATTGCAGTGAAATAGGATAGCGAATTATACAATTGCAGCGAAATAGGCCAGCGAATTATACAATTGTATATGTATAGCGAATTATACAGTTTTATGTTTGCTATAGAGCGCAATTATGCAAACTTTGCTATAACATACAAATATAAATTTTTTATTTGCTATATGTGAAAGTTGCCTAATATATATAGGGGCTAAATAAGTGAGATTGGGATTAGCATATTATACTACTTGTAATTCACTTGTGCACAATAGTTAAACAAGTGGTTAAATATTAAATTGGTTACCGCATGAAATTGTTACTTTTGACAATTGTTACACGTGGGCTACTATGGGACCCGCAGAAGTCTAATTAACCTATGCTATTTCACTTTCTTCTTCGACGACCACAGTGCCCAAAATCCCCAAACTGAAAATTCAAAGTTTCCGATGACTCTGTTGATCTGAATTCCGTTCAGTCGATGAATCATCATCATCGTCACAACACAAACCAATAAACAAATGGCTGAAATTCCATCATCTTCCCCAAAATTAACTCAACCATCGAACCCTATAATGGATACCACAAACCAAGTAACCGCCGGCGGAGCTGCACCGTCGACGACGTCGTCTAATCCTGGAATTACGATGACTTCTCCTTCTAACAACAATTCAATCGCACAATCGCCTTCAATTGACCTCCCTCAAATCCCGTTAGCCCAATCTCAGCAACAGCAGCAGCAGCATCAAATTCAGATGCAACAGCCTCAACAAATGCAGCAGCAGCAGCAACAGCAATTGACACAATCTCAACAACAGCAGCAGCAGCAAATGCAGCTCCAGCAGCAACAGAGTAATTCGAGCAATCTTAACGGCAGTAACAGCAACTTGATGTCCGCCTCTAATTTTCAGATGCAGCAAAACTTGCAGAGATCACCCTCAATGGCGGCGAGGATGAGTCAATTGCAAATGCAACAGCAGCAACAACAATTTGGTTTGATGAGGCAGCAATCAGGAGGGCTTTATGGTCAAATGAATTTTGGGGTTGGAGGTACTTCGCTCCAGCAACAGCAGCAACAACAATTGCAGCAACAGCAATTGCAGCAACAATTTCAACAACAGCAACAGCAGCAGCAACAACAGAACCAACAACAGCAGCAAATAGGTGGTCAGATGGGTAGCGGAAATTTAGCTAGGGCAGCTTTAATGGGACAGACTGGCCATCTGCCCATGTTATCTGGACAAGCTGCTGCTGCAGCAGCGGCTGTTGCCCAGTTCAATTTGCAATCTCAATTTTTGAATTCGGTATCCTTTCAGCACTTTTATTGCACCTTACCATAGATTTATATGCATCTAAAATTATAGGAAACTTATTTATTAAATTGTTGTTGTTATTGTTATTGTTATTGCTGTTGTTATTACTGCTATTATTTGTACGTATTTAAATTCCTTTTCATATTTATTTGGTATGATGACAACACAACATGGACAAACGTGGTGAAGATTCATAAAGACGCCCCAACTTGTTCGGGACTAACACGTAGTAGTAGTTATTGTATCACTTTAACAGTTATAGGATTCGCGCAAATGGATTGAAAGTTTTATATTATGTTTTACCAACTCTATTCCGGGCCATTTATTGCATAACTTTGATTGACAATGTAATGTTTGAGAATTTGGCAGCGTTTTAAACACAATTAAGAACACAGCTGCTATTTGTTATTGTTATTTTTCTTGATGAGGTTAATTGTAAATTGTCGTGCTTTTAAGTGTTGCTGAAAGGAGTTTTATTCTGGTTTCAGCCACGGCAGAAGGCAGGTCTAATGCAGGGGAATCAATTCCATACAGGGAATTCCCATGGCCAGTCCTTACAGGCAATGGGAATGATGGGATCTCTCAACATGAGCTCTCAGCTTAGGGCAAACGGGGCCCTGGCATATGCACAAAGGGTAAATCAAGGTCAGCTGAGGCAGCAGCAGTTGTCCCAGCAAAATCCTCTCACCACTACTCAGGTGCCAATCTTGAAACATGCTAGTGATATATGTTTCATGCTAAAAACTATCCGTCTCAGTTGTTCTGCTGATTTTTTCACATGACACTGTGATCAAATGGAGGTGACTCTTTCAAGAAACCTGGTTGCAATATTTCTCACATCTGAGCTCAAGCTGTATAAACCAAAAAAAGCTGTCCACATATTTTATTCTTTAAAATCAATTAGGACATGAATTTGGTTGTTAGTCACAACAGCAAGCCAGAGAGAATTTTTTGTGTTCTCATTCTCATGGAAATTTCCTTTCATGTGAGAGGTTTTTTTGAGATATTTTCGTGAAAGATTTCTCTGGGTATCTTAAAACTTTTATTGTATTTGTCTAATGAATTAAACTAACTCTGCAACTAGGATATGACTGTATTTATTAAATTGATCAGCGGATACTTGGATTATGCAAACACAACACATTGCATAAATGTGTAACGCCATTCAAGTAACTTGGCATATAGTAAATAAGTACTGATTCAGCACTGGGTTCATGCTCAACTTTTTTATCCCAAAAAATATCTCATTAGGACAATCACAAGTTTTAACACACATGGTACGGTATCTCAGAGATTTTTCACTGTAACTATTTTCCTTTTACAGTCTTCCACTCGAGATGGCACAAAATTTCAATCCATGTAAAATCTTATGGTTATATATGAGAATAGCTTTGTAAGAAAAAATTTCCCTTGTGAAAAGTTTGAATTTGATCCAAAGACACATAGGTTAGCAGTTAGCTGCTCTTACAGTTCCTTAGTAATATATTTCCAGCATGGAGTTCTTATCTGAATGAACAGTTTCTTATTGGGTATGCTGCAATTTCTTGGTTTATATGCTGTAATAGCTTAGTCCTGAGGTGCCAACTGTGAGCATTTAACAGTAGAGCCAGTATCATTAACTCAGTTTGTCCCTTTGCGGCAGATTCATAACTGGTTTTCTTTTTTCCTAGAAATATGTTACTGCTGGTAGACCTATTTATGGCATGTTTCCCCCCCTTTTTTTTCATTTTTATGAAAGAAAACGTTAGGGTCTATCGGCTCCCGACCCTTGTACGACTTACAATTTCTCAAACTTGGTTAGTGGGGCAGATGAATGGAACAATTGTTCTGATATAATTAATTTGTTTTCCTGAGAGGTTTGAACCTTTTTTTAATGCTAAAGAAAGAATGAGAATGATTGTCCATTTATAAGCTAAAATACACTAGCTTATTTATTGTTTTCCCTTCAATTCTTCTTTTCCTAACCAATTGACCTCCATGCCAAGTTAGAACTGCTGACCTAAAGTGGGAGTTTTACTATTTTAAAAAATAATAAGTTACTTCAAGTTGACATTACGTCATGGAAGTGGTAGTCGAGGAGTAGTGAGAGATGGAGACACTTAAAGTCAAGTGGATGTTTTGGGGAGGGGAAAGAGGCTTCATCGAGTGGTAATTGCTGAATGAAAAGGATGGAAGTGTTCTAACACATCGGAATTTGATACTTAAGATGAAGACATTTGAAAACAACATTGAAATGAAGAAGTTTAAAAACAGCATTGAAATGAACTTGAAATTGGTATGTTAGGGTGTGCTGCCGTAGAAGCAATCATTTCTTTGTCATACGTGGAATGATGTATCTCCCACTTGTAGAATTACACTGGGTATGCTTTTGTTTTTGACTGCCTAATTTGCTACTTTCTATAAAATACTTCGGAACAATTTGATGCATTTATTTTTTTGTAACTTCAAAGTCCAATATTTTATTAATTTTTCTTAATTAGCAACGTTTTTGGTTGTACTATTCAAGTTGAACGAACTTTTATTTCCTGTAGTAGACTTCTAACAAATGTCATTTTGTCAAATAATCCTATGATTGTAACCCTCAACTATAGTTGGATTATGTTTTGTGTAAAACCATGTTTGAGTTCGTTGCTTCAATCACTTCATTTTCTCCAGATAACAAATAAAAATATTCATCAAGGGAGAAGATTTAGCCTGTAGGATCTGAACTTTCTGGTTATAGTTATGGTCTAAGGCGCGAAAGAGAATCTTGGTGTCTGTTTCAGCAATTAACAATTCACGGATAAGAAATGCAAACAATCAAATTGGGGTTTTACTTCTATACATTAATAAATTCTTTACCTTATGATTTTTTGGGCTTTTATATGTCTCTTGTATATTGTTGCGGTTTTGCTCCTTCACATCAATAAAATCTTTACCTTATTCAAGATTTAAAAAAATCAAACTTTGTGGAGAAGTATAAATGATTTTCTGGATAAAATGTTCTTGCCAATAGATATTTTTATTGACATTGCAGTAGGAATTCCTTTTACTCGTCTTGCTAATTTTCACACTTGATACAAAGAAACGCTCTGCATGCTTTCTGGTCGAACTTGTCGCAATGGGCTTGCCTAGTGTGATTTATCTCCCCTGTGTGGTTTGAGGGCTATTACACTAGAGTTCACACCCGAAGGGTTATGGCGGGTGGTTCCCTTGTCCTAAAAATTAAATAAAATAGCTCCTTGTGTAGTTACAAGTTAATCGAATCAGCCAAGATGAAATCTGGTTATAAAGTGCTTCATAGTTGTGGATGTCGTCATATTGCTATATATTTGAAGCTGACGGTCATTTAAGGCTGTCATAATTTCATGATTATCTTCACTTCTTTAATTTTGCTTTCTCATTTCAGTATATCACATGTAATTTTCTTGTGGAATTTAATGTATATAATCCAATACTCTCTTGTGTTCCTTATCACGTTGCAATACTTTGTTTTTATTGCTAACTTTGATGTTACAATTTGCTGTAGAAAATATCGGCTCAGAGTCTTCCAAGGACGTCATTTGCTAACTCTCAGTTACCTGGGTTGACTCAGAATGGACAATCTGCAATTATGCAGAATAATTCTTCACAGCAGCAGTGGTTGAAGCCAATGCCTGCGATTTCTACTCCTAATTCCCCTTCCTTTCGTCTTCAACAGCAGAGGCAGCAAATGCTTCTACAGCACCAAAACTCAATGGGTTTGAACCCACAGCAGCTATCCCAAATTGTACAACAGCAGCAACAGATTGGGCACCCCCAGATGCATCAACAGCAACAGCAACAGCAACAACAGCAGCAACAGCAACAGCTTTCACATCAGCAGCAGTCTTCCCCAAGGATGGCTGCTCCAGCTGGCCAAAAATCCCTGAGTTTAACTGGCTCACAACCAGATGCCACTGGATCCGGAACAACTACTCCAGGGGGGAGTTCAAGTCAGGGGACTGAAGCAAGCAATCAGCTTCTTGGAAAGAGAAAGATACAGGATTTGGTTTCACAGGTCTTTCCTCCGCTTCTTTTTCTTAATCTCTAAAATATCGTTATCAGTGTTGGGTACTTCAAAAAGAAAGATAGATTTCTTCCCATCTGTCCTAGCCTTGGTGGATAGAGTTATTGTCTTCTAGTGGTAGGTATCCGTGAAATTAGTCGCTGTGTGCAAAATCTGGCCCGGACACCACGGTTATCCAAAAAAAGGAAACTTCGGAATTTTCTGACAGATTATGAATACTGATGGTGATAACATTCCTCCCAACTTCCAAAGTGAATCTTTGATTCCAATCATAACATGTAGAATTTCTCTGAAATAAATTTCTGAAGAGAATAGAACTGACTGAAATTGGAATATTTGACTGAGGAGATTGAGTCTGACTAACCTAATATTACGGTCAGCACTGTTACTATTGTAAAGTTGTCCTACGGCTGATTTTGCTCACTGATGTTGAACAACCACTGTTGTAATGTTTCAGGTGGATGCGCAGGGAAAGCTTGATCCCGAAGTTGAAGATCTTCTTCTAGAGATTGCTGATGACTTCATTGATTCGGTTAGGCTTGAAAAAGCTTTAATCATGTTTTGTCTTTCTTTTCTGGGGGATGTTGGTTGCTGGGTTATTTTGGGGTTTGCTGTGTATCACATTTGACTATCGCTGCAATATAGTAGTTGATATTTTTCTGGACTACTTGTACCAGTTTGTTCTAGTTTCTTCTGAAGTTCTTTGCAGATAATTGTTCGTGAAAATGACATACATGAATATATTTACATTGATTTTCACTGTAGGTTACTACATTTGCTTGCAATTTGGCGAAGCATCGGAAATCTTCAACTTTGGAGTCCAAGGATGTACTGTTACATCTAGGTTTGTGCCTGCAATTTGCGAATAAAAGATCTGCTCTTTAGTTTGTTTCCATTATTTGAAAGAAAGAGCGCTATGATGGCTTGGGATAGTAATTACTTGAAGTAATTATATTATTAGGTATAAAGGCTGTGATTTACTGCTATATATGTTGGTTTTAAACTTTTTAGTATGATTTTGTTATTTTCTTTTTGTTGATTATATGTTCTTTACAGTCTTATGCTGTCTCATTCTAAAAAAAAAGAGTCTTATGCTGTGAGATACTCCTCATCTAGGGAAGAGACCATCCTTCCTCTGTGGAATGTTTAGTTTTACAAAATTTGGACCACATTTCGACTGACATAAAATGCGCCAAAAATTGTTATGTTTGTAGACAAATAAAATTCGTTAGGCTTAAGGCTCTCCCAGTAGCTGCTGTCCTATCCGTGTTCCTTAGTTTCAGATGATACTAGGAAAGCTCATAGATCATGTTCACAAATGGAGCTATATGCTGAACTGGGTAATGGCAGTTTGGTCAGCATATTCATTTTAATACCAACATTTATCATATCATCTCCTTCATTTTCTTGCGTATTTCAAGCTTTTGATCTGCTTATGGATGCATCCGAATGCTATACTTGAATTGAAATGCCACCACTTTCTTATTTATAAGTAGCAAGCAAAGTTTCAATGACGGAATACAGTTTTAATACAAGCTCTCTCTGTCCCTTCGGGGTACATCCGATAATTGGAATGATACCAAACTCTCTTGTCATTGGGAGTAGTTGCAGCTTATGCTATATCCATGTAACCTTTTGAATGTGATTCCAGGAACTTAAACATCAAACTTAACCCTTATGGTAGAACAATATGACCATGCCTCTAAAAGTTGCACATTTAAGTTGTATATATAGAGAGATCAAGTAGTTTTAAAATTTTCCACCCAATTCATGCTTTAACTACAACAACTTACCCAGTGTTAACTCACAAGTTGGATGCATGTGTATTTATTGTCAAGGTACTATCTCAAATATTTGTAATATGTAATGTCAATATCAGTAATTTCCAACTGCTTTCCCAATGTCATATATTTTATCTCTCATAGAGGACTACTTTATGATGTCTTCTAATATGCTTGTGGTGGGTGCACAAGCATGTGCATACACCCACAGACATTTAGGATATGCTGTTTACACTTTATGGTTGGTATTTAGGGAGATGTTTGTATCGTCTAAAGATGTTTTGTATCATATATTTAGAAATAAAGGAAACTGAGGTATTTTTCTAATCTTAAGTGTTGTGATTCTCTACAGAGAAAAACTGGCACTTGACTATTCCAGGCTTTTCAAGTGAAGAGAGGAAACAGTATCCAGAAAATGTATGTAGCTCTGCCTCTTTTTCTTAGCCTTTTCGTGGGTCGTATATTCCCTTCTTGTATCTGCATTAATGTAGAATAATGACATGACATGAATTATGACTACTAAAAGAGCTCCAAGGGTGTGACTTAGTGGTCAATGAAGTGGGTTGAGAACCATGAGGTCTCAGGTTCAGATCCCAGCTGAGACAAAAATAAGTGGTGATTTCTCCCCATCTGTCCTAGGCCCGGTATCTGTTGTTGTTGGGAGGTGGTAGATATCCTGTGGAACTAGTGGAGGTGCGCGCAAGCAATCCCGAACACCACGGTTATTTAAAAAAAAAGAATTATGACTACTAAATGTAATCTGTTACAATATCTTTAACTCATCCTTGCTCATTTGTTTAGTTGCTGATTGTAGTCCACAATTGCTGGTTATCAGCTTATTCATCAATGACTAGAGTTATTTAAGTTGCGTGGAAACTCAGGCTACTGTTTTGACATAATGTTTCTAAATCTGTGCAGTCATCAAGTGATCTCCACAAAAAGCGTTTGGATGTGGTGAGTGCAATTCTATATGATAATATTACCTGTGTCGATCTTGATGGATAATTTTTGGAATCATTGTTAATTTGACGCAGATACGTACCTTGATGGAGACCTCACAAACAGAAACAAGTACAAATAGTAGTGCTAAGGAAACTGTCAGACCAGTGGCGGGTGACTCAAATCACATGATCAGACCTCCAAGTTCAGACAACATGGTTTCACAGTCTAATGCTTCTCAAATGTTGCATGAGATGACAAGGTTTTGATGGTCCCTGGAGTTCTTGGTGTATCTCCCGTGTTACCTGTACAGACCTTGATGGTAAGTATTACTTCTTTTAAGATGAATTCTACTGTGATTTGCTTGTTTTCTGGAGCGTTCAGCCTTTAGTGGCACTGAATTTTCATGCCCCATCAGTATGTTTGCACTTCACAAGCGATCCTTCTCTAGACCAATATCAGTTGCACATTGGATAAATGTGTTGTATGTAGTCTGGAGTTCTAAATCATATCTTGGCTGCTGCAAAATGATAGTAATGTTATTTCTTTTTGGGTTTCATTGCTAATCAGTAGTTTAGTTCTTGGGTACATCCGATAAAAAAATGTTTTTTGTCATATGACATGGCTCTAGTGATAAATTGGTACATCTCATTTGTTGGTGTAGAGCAAGTTTAGTATCGTTGCATGCGTGTTAGAATCTAAACCCTGAAGCTCTACACCACTTGACTACGGAAGCCTGCTTTCTGCTTTCTTGTAAAAGTCTAGGATGCTACCTTCAATTTCTGGCATAATTCTGAACAACACATACTGCTAAAGAGATGCTGTTGTACCCCCCATGACAATTACTAGCTGGCATGTCCTTTTCTGGACAACTCAGCATCACGTGCATATATATAGTAAGGCTCTATCTTGAGCCAATTGAGCATGGATTGCTGGTAGAAACAATGTTTTGCTTGGGCTTTTGGAAGTAAGTTTGCCACCACAGCTATACTATCCAATTTTAGAGGCATCAGGAAGCTGTTCTCACCTTTACTTTGAAACAGCAGATGGGATCTGGTCCATCTGGAGACTTACTGCATATCTATTTATCTACTATTTTACAAGTCTCACTTTGTCATGCAATTTGCTTACAATGTTTACATACACGGAGCTAATGATATTCTCCATTTTGCAGATCAAGAAATGGGAGGCATAGGTTATATAGGTGTAGCATAATGGAAGTTTTTACTAGACGTTGGAGGCATCTGAAGGAACATTGCAGAATGAACCACCATGAAGGCCTGTAATTATGCAGTTTAGTTTACAGTAGCTAATTCAGCCTGTGAGGATGAAGTTGCTCAAATTTGATTTCTCCACCATACCCCTCTGGAAAACATGTTTACTATAGTCATGTAAATTAACTCCTGATGCCAAAGAATGAGGTGAAGTTGTTTGTTTTCCTTTATCAAACAGGTTTTATGATGTTACAAATCACAAACGGTTTTTTTTTTCAAGGATACCTGTAGACTTCACAACGATATCCTTTTGACATTTTCTTTACAAGAGGTTCGTCTTGTAAGTAGAGGGATTTAGGTGACAAACACTCTAGCAGTCACCATATTAGCGATTTAACTAAGCTTCTGCAATATTATCAATCATCATCTCAAAAGCTATGAGAATTTACAACGTATCATAAACATATATAATTAGTACAACTTTAATAGGCAAATTAGTCGTCTACATAAGCTAGTAACCTTCATTAGGTTATATTCCTTCATGAATTACCCCCTGAAGGATAATAAGAAGCTAAGGAATCATCATATTCCTTTTCTTATTGATCCTGTTATGTTTTACTTGAGTTGAAATTCTAACGAAAAGGGAATCTTTCTTCTTCTAAAATGTAGGGGTAGAATTGTGTTGTTAAATAATCCATCATATACCTGCACTATTCGGCCTTTAAATAAATCTCACTGGGATCGATGCACACTTTAGGCAAATGCAGATGTTGATAGAGTAATAGTATGAAAGACATATATAGCATTAGAAAAAACAACAAACTAGTGATGAAAGATATATATAGCATAATAGTTTTTAATGTCAATAAAGTACTCTAATAAGATCATTTTAATAAAAACACATTTAACTAACAAAAACATAAAATCCAGGGAGAGTGGTGCGTACGCAACTAGATAAACAGCTCAAACAATGAGTTCACGTTTTCTAAAATATAGAAAAGGTTGATATATTTTCTCTCTCACTGTTATAGCATCGGGGATGTAGCTCAAATGGTAGAGCGCTCGCTTTGCATGCGAGAGGCACGGGGTTCGATCCCCCGCATCTCCATATGGTTAGATTCATTTTTTTTCTCATACGTTTTTTTTTTTTTTTATATATAACGTGTGTTTGAATTATTTTTTCCTCATACTTCATAACGTATGTAAATCATTTTTTTCTCATACTTTATAACGTATGTTGAATTATTTTTTTCTCATACTTCATAACGTATGTAAATCATTTTTTTCTCATACTTTATAACGTATGTTGAATTATTTTTTTCTCATATCTTAACGTCTTGTGAGTGATGTGTATTATTTCTCTTATGTTGTCAATTCGAACTATTTCAAGCTAAACTTGGAAAATACAATAATTTAAAATTATATCAAGTTGTCAATTCAAAAGAATTTGGCAAGAGTAAAACTTGATTATTTTAAAAATTTCTTCAAGACTTTATGACCAATAACATTTTATTATTTGAAAATAGAGATATAATTCAAACACGTAAGTAAGAAAGCGTTATAATTATGATATTTAGTTTTACTTTTTGCTAATGATTGATAAAAAATTTTAGGTCGAATTTTTGAAAATATATCTTCAAATAGTTGTTTGATTATGTAATTTGATCTTCAAATATTTCAATTTCCTTCAAAAAGTTTGGCTCAGGGAGTAGTTTTTTTTTTTTTTGTACACAAAACTTTTTTCAAAAAATCATGAAAATACATGTTCAAACATTACTTCAAATTTCAAAAATCAAAACTTCAAAAACTCAATAATTTTAGCTTCAAAATCTTTGATAAAACGAAAGTTTACTTATCCTAAAACTTGTACTCTCTATATCTTGAGGCTTTTATTGAGATATCTTCATTAGTTTCACAAAATAAAATAACAATAACAACAATACTATACTCAATTTAATAAGTAAAGTTCAAAAAAGAAAAATGTGTTCACAATATCATATTCAATATCATCATTGTACTGTGTTAATTAACATCTTCATAATTAATACTTCGAGAAAAAAGAAAGTAATTATAGTGTCCTGTTAATTATGTGATAATATAAAATATTGGAGTATTAACAAACCTTAAGCCGGCCTAATTGATCTTTACGCCGCCGGTGACGGATTTTCTGTAAAAGTAGTCGTCTTTCTCACCTATACCTAGCCGCCACGTGTCCTACTCCTCGGCACCCTAAGACCGACGCCGTTACACCATCCTCTGTTTCTTCCGTCCACCGATAAATTGTCCAAAAAATAAAACTTTTACCCGAAACTAAACTCAATTACTAACCAAACAGTCCCTCCCCTCATTATATACCGCCGGTCAACCGAAACCCTAACCAAAAATTGCTTCTTCATCATCTTCTCACTCTACAAACTCTCGGGTCGGCGGCGCACCGGAATCGGTTAAAGTTTATGGAGAACGACGAAGAAACTCAGTCCGGTGGTTCTGGATCTCCGGAATCGCCACGATCTAACGGGAGGATAACGGTGACGGTAGCATCAGCGCCTCCTCAGAACACCTTGACGTTGGCTCTACCGATACAGCAATCGAGACCTGCTGGAGCGTCTGGCGGCGGTGGAGGTAGTGGTGGTGGAAGGGAGGATTGTTGGAGTGAAGAGGCTACGGCTGTACTGATCGAGGCTTGGGGTGAGCGGTACATGGAATTGAGTAGAGGTAATTTGAAGCAGAAGCACTGGAAAGATGTTGCTGACATTGTTAGCAGTCGGGAGGATTATAGAAAAACGCCTAAAACTGATATTCAGTGCAAAAATCGAATTGATACTGTAAAGAAGAAATACAAGCTGGAGAAATCTAAGATCGCTGCGGGTCAAGGACCAAGCAAGTGGCCTTTCTTTGATAAGCTCGATATGTTGATAGGTCCGACGGCTAAGATCAATCCTACCGTCGCTGCCGGACCGTCTAATTTGTATTCAGGTAACCAACATGTGCCTATGGGTATTCCTATGGGAGTCAGGTCCCTTCCTCAGCTCCGACAACATCAACAGCTGCAGAAACAAAAGCAACCGTCCCGGAAAAGGCCTCACATGGATTCAGACACATCGGAATCGGAGTCAGAACCGGACCTTTCACCTGCTTCAACCGACAGTTTTCCTCCAGGCACATTTCAAAAAAAGAGACCAAGGTTTCAGAAGGAAATGCTGAATTCAAGCGCATTAAGGCAGGGAGGAATTGGAGAAGCTAGTGGAAACAAGAATTGGGGGAATTCAGTGAGGGAGTTGACACAGGCAATACTAAAATTTGGGGAAGCATATGAACAAACAGAGACCGCGAAACTGCAACAAATGGTGGAGATGGAGAAGCAGAGAATGAAATTTGCGAAAGATATGGAATTGCAGAGAATGCAGTTCTTCATGAATACACAATTGGAAATTTCACAGCTTAAGCATAGGAGAAGTGAAAACAGCAACCATCACAGCAACAACCATGCTGCCGCCACCAGCAACCACAACAACAACAACAACAGTGATAACAGTATTTAAGGTGTAATAAAGATCCATGAGGCTCAGTATCTGACAGAGGTTTGTATTTGTAATGTGATTAGTTTTACTGCTAAACTTATTACTTCATTTGAAAACCAAGTGGTAGAATATTATATACTTCATTAATTCTCAATTGGAAGTTTATCTAACTCAACTAAGCTTTCCAACTTTGCCTTTACTTTTATACATAGATTGACTTGCATTTATTTGAACAACAATTAAATAGTCTTTTAACTTCTACAAACTCCAAATTGTTTATGGAGTTTAAGTTCATTGGCCTCATACAGCAACAACAACTTCGGTTTGCTCCCCACGATGAGAGTTCCTATTCGAGACTCAATCAAGGCTAATGTGTAAAAGGTGTTCTGCTTTTATACAATGTTCTATAGAGTAATAGGTAGCTAAAATTAAGATAGAATAGGCCAGCACATCCTACCCTTCGGGGTGGCCTACTGATTTGGGCTTCGACTTCCATGTTGTTAAAGACTCTAAAGTTTTGATCAATGTTAACCTGCATAGAACAGGATGTGTTGCCTAATCCTAGTCGTAGAAGGATTCCTTAATTGACAAAGTTTTCTTAATTAAACTTAAAGAAAATTGCTTCCTTATTTAATTAAGGAAAATTGCATGGAAGGTTTTCTGCTATCCAAGTCAACTGTGAGGAGGAGTTGTAGCAGTAACATAGCAAAGTTAAGGAGTTGAAGATGCGGCACCTAAACTAAGTCGAAAAAGTTCGAGTAGGAGTTGGGTTAAAGAAGTTTTTCTTTTTGCGGCAAAGACAAATAAGAATAAGATTCCAAATTCGAGTTGAGTTTAAAGAAGTCAAGTTCAAGTTGAAGATGTGGCAAAAGTTAAGTTCGAGTTGAACAAGATAAGTTCGAGTTGAATAAGGAGTTGAAGAAAACTGAAGACAAGTACGAGTTGAACTAGGAGTACCACACAAAGTAGGAATCCTGCGCATGAGCTTTTAAGTTTCAAGAGAAAAGAAAGCAGATCACAAGTAAGATTTCTAGTTGAAATAGGTTTTGGATTCAAGTCCAAATCTATAAATAGGGCGATAGTTTCGCTTGAGAAAATTGTGCACTTACATAGAGAAGATCAAAACTCGATCAAGAGGTTTGAGAGTTACTTGGGAGTGTTGCCAATTTGTGATGAAAAAGTTGTAAGATTGTAATTAAGAGTTTTGATTACAATCGAGTGTGTGTGTAGGATTCGTCTAACAAGTTTGAGAAACTTGACGGACGATAGAAGACTTTATCCTGGGTTTTTTTTGTCTTGGGTGGTTAGGAATTAGAGTTTATAATTTCTTAGCTAGGAATTAGAGTTTATAATTCTTTAGGTTAGATAGGTTTGTAATCTTTTGTTGAGACTCGGAGTTTAATAAAGTGAAGTTAAATCCCACAGAGGTGTAGGTCGTGATTTTTACCCTTTATGAGTTGGGGTTTTCTGCGATAAATATTGTGTCAGAATTCCAACACATGTTGGAGGTCTCAAGTTCGAAACCCTTGCTTTCACCCCTTGCCAGTGAAAGCAAAAGGTTTGGTTTCTGGGTCGAGCTCGTTGCACTGGGCTAATCTAATAAGGGTTACCTATCCTATGTGGCGAGCTATTACATGGGAGCGGGAATTTGACCATGTGCGCACACAAAGAGTAGAGACGACGGATTTTCCTTGTCACGAAAAAAAATAGGCCAGCACATTTTGGGGTTTAAGAATGAGCAACTACTTGTTCAATGAATATAAATTTAAAACCTTCCGGGATGTTTAACAATATTGGAATCACATGAGCAACCCTTTTCTCCATATATTTTTTTTTATAGTTATTTTTTGTGTGACTTATGGTTAGCATTAGGGTTATATATAGGTCGGTTTGACTTTTCATTAAAAGAATCCAAACTAATTATATCGGTTTATTAAATTCAAAAATCAAATCAAACCACATAAAGTTGGGTTTTTTGATTTCGGCTTTAGTTGGTTCTTTCGGGTTTTTTTTCGATATTTTCAGTTTTTTATAACTATACAGTGTCTGAAAAAGAGATCGAATATATTTTCACTTACATGTGCGATAAGTTAAACTTAAAAAATGTTAAATGGATAGATATCTTCAAAAAGACGATAAAATTCATGCGAGTACAAAAATTTTTTTTCCTGAATGTTCAATATGTTTGTTTAATAAGATCAAATGCTACAATCAAACTGAATACAAATATTTACAAAGTAAATTGTTAATTTTGAATTTGAAAAACTATAACAATATTATTGTAACTTCTGATCTTATGACAAAATCAAGTATTTGCAAAATTTTACATCAAATTTGAAATAATATATATAAACATTGAAAGTTATAAACTAACTAAAAATATATTAACAAAGTAGATTAAAATACTATTTTTTGTCTATAAATAAAATAAAATTACATATTTATATTATATCGGTTTGATTCGAGTTCGATTTAACTTTTTTTCTTTTTAAATACTAAATCAAACTAAGAGTGGTCAATTTCTTTTTAACGCCAACCAACTAAATCAAACCACAAATTAAATTTTTTGTCACTTAATTTAATTCGTCAATTAGATTAAAAAGTTAGGAAATCAAAGTTGTCTGAAGCAATGTATATGAAATAAAGCTTCTAGAGACAATTTAAATATCTCGTTCTGAATTAATAACAGCACTAAGTAAAATAAACTATTAGCTAAAACAAAAAGAATATATAGTTAGCTTTAGCCACGAAATACGGCCTAAAACAACAAAACACACGTGGAAAATGTTTTTCTAAAAACTTAAACCTACATGGAAAATATTTTTCTAAAAAGTTAAACAGACGTTTAATTATGCGATACCATATAATCATATGAAATTATAAAATAGAATTAACGCTTTTTCTAAAAAGTTAAGTGGACGTTTGATTATGTTATATCATATCATCATATGAAATTGTAAAATAGAATCAATGTTTGGACATGTAATTTTACGCTAATTCCGTCTAATTTTATGTTCTTTTAAAATCATGATATGTGAATTTCATATCATGATTTGAGATATTTTTAATACAAAAATTGATTCACAAGTTTATATTTTGTTAAAACAACCCCACATTTATATCTACTAACCATTTATTTCAAATGTAAATATTTTATTATTCACACAAACTTAAAATTTATTATTCTATATTCACTTTAACTCACGTCAACCGATTGTTGAATGATAAATTTGTTCTCTTCATTTACACCAATAATTTATTATTTCTATCGTTTTGTATTTATTACAATTCAAAGTAACAATGTTGGTTCATTTTCTCGATCACATGATCGAGAAAGACAAGTTCAACGTGAAAAACTTGTCCATAATACGTGAGAGATTTATATTAAAGACTAGTACACTATAATTTTTGTTCAATTTCTTTTTATTGAATTAAAGTTTGACGAATTAAAGTTAGATGAAACAATTATTTAAGTGGAGAACAAGTAGTTTTGTAATAATTTATTATGTGATTTTATAAATTTTTATTTATTTGGTAAGATTGAATAAACAATTGGATCTGTTTTAATAGTTTTACAACTTATGAAATTCTTATATTTATGAAAAAATATACAAAAAAAAAGTTTTGTATTGCATACCCAGACAAAACTTCAATTTCATAACATAATTTCATGTTATAATGCCATATCACACGCCCAAACACCTTAATATCAGTGAAGTGAGGAGGAATATTTGGGAAGAGCTATGGGTTGGATATAACTCCATAACTTTCTAGTAATGTCTCAAAGTTCGTTTAATATATATTACTAAGTAATTATTTAAAATTTAATAAACAAGAAAAATTGTGATTGACGAAACTGATAACTAAAGTGTGAGAAACAAGTTTGTTCATAATGTATATGTATGCCTTTGACGGTTTTAAGGGGAATAAAAAAGTTTTTAAAAATAGCTATTGACAATAGTTTTATTTACTATGTATAATACGATTTTTTTATAATGATATTGTTGTCCGAATATTTTAGTTGTTATAGTCAAACTACTATTATACATCTATATTAGCATTTAAATCTTATTACACGTTTATATTAACATTTAAAAAATAATAAAAAAGCTTCTTATTATTATTTTATTAATTGAATCGTGAACTAATTCATATGAAACGATTCACAAATCATGAATAGTAAGTAGTACTTATTTAGTGAACACAAATAATTAAAATGGCTAATAGATAAGGGGGCAATACTAAATATTGCTACCCATATAATTTATAAAAGATTTTCAGATAGTTATTAGAATTAATTAATCTTAGAATAAGCTTAATTAGTTGGTGGTTTAAGGTAATGAGATGAACATGAACTTTAATTAATAAAGTCAAAGAAAGAACATTTCCTTTTGCCAGTTATGTCAGAAAACCAGATTCAATTTTGATACTATTACTCCTATATAACATATCGTTGCACGTTAATATTGAATATTTTATGTATTATACAAATTAATCTTAATTAAAATATCATAGACAATTATCATCTAAATGTTTTTTACTTGGATGCAACTAATATTGCATTACTATATGCTTTGTGCATAATATTGGATATTCATTATCAGTAATTTAATCAGTAAATTTTGTATTAGTTGATTCTATAATGAAACATATCATTGCACGTTGATATGAATTTATTAGTTAATACTTGTTAAAAAAATAAGTAGTATATATTACAGTATATTCTGACAAAAATGATATCCCCATTATCAAAAAAAAAAAGAAGAAGGAAACTTATGTATCAATTTTATGATTTAAAAATATATATATTTAATTTAATCTTAATAAAATATTATAAATTATAATGCTTAACTTAAATATAAAAAAGTGTCCGCTAAAAGATATATTATTGAATTTTCAAAACTAAAGATCTTATATATTTTAAATTGAACTTTCCTTTTATTACTATGCTTTAACCCTCGATTTATTGCTGAAACCTTTATTACAAGAAAGTGCCACAAAAGATTATTGAAATCTAAATATTTTAATTAATTTGTTATTTTATATGATTAGCTTTTTTCTTAATATTTACCCAGATAATTAACATTTTCCACTTTAAAGAGAAGAAAATAGTAGATAAAATTTATTAGTACAATACTAATTAAAAATACATAGTCGAAAACTTTGAAAGAAAAAGGAGCCAAAAAAGTAATTTGAAAATTGTTGGTGTTGATTTTCTAAACCTTAAAATAGTAATAATTAATACTCATCCATAATTAATATAGTGACGGTGCAGTAGATATTGTTATTCCTTTTCTAATCTGAATTCGATCAATGAATATGAGACTTTTTTATGATAGAGAGTAGTGACCCTCGAGTGAGATACCTCTTTCGACATGAATCTGAATTGATCGAATTTCCACGTGAATATCAAACACGAAAGAAATAATTATAGAGAGGGAGACAACAACCACGTGGCATTCATTGATTGGTTAATTTGAAAACATCTACCCGCATAATGAAATTTCTCTTTTGTCTTTCATCCTGGTAGTATAGTTATTAAAGATTACTTATTTTGTCCGAAACATATTTTCTTCTCTCTCTCTACTGTATCTACTATATACTTATTCACTCACCATTTTTTCCTCTGTAACTCTCTCTGTATTGTACATACAATTTTTTTTTTTAATAAATAAATGGAAAAATAAAGAAGATCATTTGAGAGAAGAGTAAAGCAAAATCCATTGTAGGGTTTTCATTGAAATTGGTGAAAACCCCCAAAACCCATTCTTCAGAAATTTATAAATTTGAAGTCTTTTTTATCTAACTGACATTCAGCTTAAAGAACTAAAATGTCGGTTTGTGTATGAACCGGATTCGGCCGATCTAGCTCCGTAATTCAAGATCTCCGCCTTCACATTGCATTGGGTGAGTTTTGATTTGTACGATCGTCTCATCATTTCCCCCCAATTACTTATTGTTAGGGTTTTATGTTCAATGACATTGACTTATAAAGACTTCAATAATTTAGCTTAAAAGATTGGATTTTTTTTAGCATTTGGAACTGTGTTTTGCATATAAGTGGATCTGAAGGAAATGTGTTTTTCAGTAATGTACATTATATTGAGATCAGATAAGATCTATCATCTTTGAAGACTCTGTTTTTGTCCTTTTTTTGTTAGTATACTACTTCTATTTCTCAATATAAACTTAGTCATCTTTCAAGATTTGGATTCTTGGAAGTGGGTTGTGCTCATTGTTGATTGTATTTGTTCGGAATTTTGAAGAGGCGGGGAGGTTATATGAAAGAAGCTGAAGGGGACACTGTGCTGTTTTTCTGAGAGGGGAAGACAAAGATGGAATCGGATTCACTGCTTGATTATGCCGTTTTCCAGCTGTCACCCAAGCGCTCTCGGTGAGTGGTGGATATACTTCTAGTTTTGTATGAAAATGTACAATGAATGCACTAATAATAGTTATGGTGTTTTTGGATTTGCTTGGGCAGATGCGAATTGTTTGTTTCTCGTGGTGGAAACACGGAGAAACTAGCATCAGGATTGTTGAAGCCTTTTGTGACCCATTTGAAAATTGCAGAAGAGCAAGTTGCATTGGCTGTTCAATCTATTAAGCTTGAAGTTGAAAGGCGCAAAAAGGCTGAATCATGGTTCACGAAAGGAACCCTAGAAAGGTAATGACTTTTGCAGTTTGCTTAAAAAAAGACTTGAGGGAAATGAAGAATGATTTGATTTCGTGTCTTCCTCTGCAGGTTTGTGAGGTTTGTCAGCACGCCAGAAGTTCTGGAGCTAGTCAATACATTAGATGCAGAAATGTCCCAGCTTGAAGCAGCCCGCAAGTTATATTCACAGGTGGCAAACACTGTCTGGACTCACTGTAATTTAGAGTTAACCAAAATTACAAGATATTAACGTAATTCGCTTGTTACTTTCTTTATTTCAGGGAGCAGGCAACCAGTTCAATGGGAATGGTAAGTTACCCAATGATCAAATTTGAGCTCACATTTTGTCGAGTACTATTCCCCACCTTGTAATCCCTCCCCTATTTCCCCTTCCCCTACCCCCATTTTTTTAAAAGCCTTAGAACTTAGAAAAAACAAGACTGCCTGTGTCACTGCACAATAACTCCCTCCGCTGCTAAGCTACCCCGCATTTCGTCTAATTGGTCATCTCCTTAAAACATCTGTCCATTCTCTCTTTTTGGCTATTGCTGTTTCCGTTGTTAGTATCACATCACATAGTTTTCACTAGAAAGCATTTGCAGATATCGAAATCATTTCTAGATTTTAGTTTCCATCTTACTGGGGTAGAGTTAGAGAAAAAGGCAAGGTTAGGATTGATGGTTGTCGTTGATATGATGGTTTCTGCATGGTGTTCATGCCTGTTCTTCATGTGGAAGTTTTGCTACCTGGCCTTGAGATAAGTTGTTTAATCTTATTTTATGTTGCAATTTAGGCATGAAAAGTGAAGGCTGAATTTATTATTAGTCGTTTTGTTTAAGACCATTGATTCTACAGCTCAAAGTGTGGTGTTTATCTGACAATCTTTTTTGCTTTAATACTTAATCCAGGTGGTGGTGGATCTGGGGTTACCATAACAGCTGATGCGACAAAGTAACTTCCTTACTCTGCTTCTTCAAACATTCAACGCTATTAGCTTTGGTTTTTTGCTTTGCCGCTTAGTAAGCATCTTCATTTCATGTTAACTACTACCTATTTACAGGAAGGAGCTACTGCGAGCAATTGATGTGAGGCTCACTACAGTTCAACAGGACTTATCTACAGCTTGTTCTCGTGCAGCAGCTGCTGGTTTCAATCTGGAGACAGTAGCTGAACTTCAAACTTTTTCAGAAAGGTTTGGTGCCCCTAGATTGAAGTAAGAACCTGGTGCTTTGACTTTGTTAATAGATTTTCTCAGCCTCTTCTTCATCCCTCCCTGCATAAATGCTTGCAGAATAATTATGGCTCGTGAAAATATCCTAATTATTGTAGTTTAACATAGGAGCACACTGCTGTTTGGTTTTCCTGTCTCTGCCTAATGATGCCAGCTGACCATTATATTATATTTAGCGGGTTAACCAAAGAAAGGGGAACAAATAGCAAGTGATACCAATATGGTGTTCTTTATCTTGGGGGAAGAATAGATTTAAGTTTTAGTGCTTGGTTTCAAAGTGAGCATATATTTTCTAAGACCAACAGGACTGATTGGTTGATTTAGTAAAATGGAGAACTGCATACCTCTCTGGCTGGCCAGGATAGTAGTCTATTAATTAGATTTTTATTACTAAGTAGTTAAAATCTCAGCATCTAGATAAAAATCTGGGGCAAAACCTGGGAGAAGCTGGAAGAGATCAGGGAAGCAAACACTGTTTCAAGAAACTCCAACTGATCTTTATCTCTGAGGTTCAGCAAAAAGCACACCGGAAATACTTCAAAGAGACCTTATTCAACATATCAAAGATAAAAGACTCGTGTTTAATTATGACTGCTAGAACAAGTTTGAGAAAATACAATGAAATTAAGAAACATGAGATCTGCCCCATTTTTGGCCGAGCTGGCAGATTAGGCAGGGAATTTTATTCAAGGTCATATAGCTCTTTGTATTCTACTGTCACTGACTCTAGTATAATTTGTGCCAGACTTTGAAGTATGATATTGATGCTAGATATATTCAATCTAGAGTTCACTGGTGAGACTTAAAGAAGTGTACTCCCTCTGCTTCAGTTTGTTTGTTTGGTTTTGACTTGGCACAAAGTTTATAAAGTAAAGAACACTTGTGAATCTCGTGTTCTTAAACTAAACATGTGTAGAATGTATCAAAATGCACTTAAGTCTTGTGGTCTTGACTTTCCGATGCCATGTGGATAATTAGAATTAAAGAATTGCCGAAAAAAGAAAACATGCTAAAAAAGAAATTAACACTAATGAATTAAAATGGTGGGAGTAATATTTTTCAACTACTTTGTAGCACTTCTGTGTCAAGTCCTTTGGTTGAGTCAATTGATTACACTAAAACTAGTGAAAGGCTGAACTCGGTTTTTATTCCTGACTGTTTAATTTATCATTAAGCAGCCTCAGTGGCGTACATGAATTTTCCTCAGCGGTGTCACCTTTTAAAATGAGAAACACATACACACACTAAAGTGAGAAAGAAGAAAAAACATAAAATTTGTACAAAAAAAAGAAGTTGCATAGGTTTGAACACGCGACATTGTCTCTAAGATTTGAAAGGCTTACCAATTGAGCTACGCATACATTATGTTTAAGAAGTGTCACTCGCATTATATATATCTTTTATATGCTTTTCCCATTTAATCGTATACATTTAATAAATTTTCCCAACTTAGCAGTGTCACATGACACCCCATAAGCCTTCCCCTGGGCAGCCTATGAAGTACTACTTTCAGAACACTAAGAATGGTGTCACAAAGAGGTGGATTATGAAAAGTAAACATGTATGTTCTTTTCTTCCTTGTCAAAATAACTGGACATCCAAAATGATGGAGAAAAGCTGAGCTAACCAATTTTCGGTAACCGAGAAATCTCTGAGAGCCACCAATGCAAAGTCTGAAACTTGGTGAATAATGAATCGGTCACTCCATCCTTTTTTTCTTAATACCATGGTTTTGTTTGTGACAAGATTTATACTCGTGATGTGCAACTAATCCACACATCACATGCTCCCACTAGATCAAAGCCTTGTTTTTTTTTTTTCTCGTTGTCTATGGGGCCTCATTAGTTAACCTTCAAACCAACTATCTAACACCTTTAATCTTTATTTTTATTTTTAAGAAAAATATATTTAAATTGCAATGAGGTATCAATAATATGGGCGTATACAATTTTACGTGTAGTATACTTTTGGAAATTTAATAAAAAAGAGAAAAAATTGTATTGACTATTGATATGATTCTCTTGTTTTTTTCAGCGAGGCCTGCAACAAATTTTTAACCTTAAAGGAGAGGCGGCCAGAATTTATCAGCTTACGTAAAGTATCTGGAAGAGATGATGGAGCCGTTCGATGTTCTTATGGATCAGACATGTCAATTGATGAGGACCCAACTACTCCCGACCAACGACCTACTGGGTCCCACTCTGCCGGCTTTGAGAAGTCCTCAACGTGTCAGCAACCACAACCCCATGAGTCCAGCGTGGAACCAGAGGAAAAGGACTCCATTGATGAAAACGAAAAGGAGAAAGAGGAGGAGGAGGTAGAGAAATCTGCGAAATTGAAAAGGCGGCTGAGCGTACAGGAGCGTATTAGCATGTTTGAGAATAAACAGAAGGAGAATTCCGGGGGCAGCGGGAAGGCTGCTGTGGCGAAAACCCCCGAGCTACGTAGGTTGTCATCTGATGTCTCGGTGCCACCCGTGTTGAGGAGATGGAGTGGTGCTAGTGACATGAGTATTGATTTGGGTGGTGATAGGAAGGATACGGAGAGCTCTGTATGCACACCATCTTCTGCCTCGGATGTACGTGGTGAAAGCAGATTGGATGACCATACTAGGAATGTCCAAGATTCTCCCAGGACCCGGCCAAATTCAAATTCGGGCATCGCTGATGTTGATCAGGGCCGTGGGAAGACCAGGTCAAGCTCACATATAAGTGGGGGTGAGGATAAGAATGTGAAAAATCAACCAGATATTGGAGGGCCATTCTCCTCTTTCAATATGGGTAAAAGTGCTGATTTTGGTTTGACTACTAACACAGACTTCAAGGGTTCTCAAGGTGTTAAGGAGCTTGAGAAGAGCAAAGGAAAAGTTAGTCGTCAGATTGTTGGCCTGAAGGACCAGGGTAATCTACCAGAGCAATCTGGAGCTGTGCAGACTGAGATTTTGTATCAGAAGGAGGATACTGAATCAATTGATCATTTGGTTTCTAAGCTGGATAAAGCACCTCCAAGAACTGCAGGGGTCTCTCCACAGTTGGATAGTGGTTTTACATCAAGAGTTACAGAAACTTCTGCTGCTAAAGTCCTCGAAGACAATTCACTGAATCTTCAGCCAAGATGGGGAACTCTTTCTGAAACTGAGCAAGTTGAAAAGGATCAGCTGTCTCCTTCCGAGAAATTAGTTAGTGCTTCTCAATCAAAGGTCAAAGAGCTTGGACATGAACCAATGAAGTTTAAGAAACAAGGTGGTGCAGCTGAACAGTTCAAGAAGACTCAAGATAGAGGTTATGAGATCAGGTCTGGAACTAGCAAAACATCACTCTCGAGTAAAGTGGTTTTGGAGGCTGAGGAGGGACTTGACTCATTTTCGACACCCCCTATTGAGCAAGCTCAGAGGGCACGGCAGCCCAAAGCTAACCAGGAAATGAATGATGACTTGAAAATGAAAGCTAATGAGCTAGAGAAGCTTTTTGCTGAACACAAATTACGTGCTCCTGGTGATAAATCTAGTTCTACCAAGAGAAGCAGGCCAGGTGACGTGCAAAGCCGTCCAGCTGCTAGTTCTTCATCCTACAGGAAATCTGTGGTAGATAATAACAATGTTAGGACTTCTGAGTACTTGTTTAATGAACCTGCCTCAAGTTCCAAGGATGTTCTAAATAGGAATTTCTCTGAACTAAGTTTTTCGGAGGGTTCTCGGGGAAAATCATATGAGAGGTATATGCAGAAGAGGGATAGAAAACTCAGGGAAGAATGGAATTCTATGGGGGAAGAGAAGGAAGCCAAACAGAGGGCTATGGAGGATTGCCTTGAGAGGAGTAGAGCTGAGATGAAGGCTAAGTTTGCTGGATCTGCTGATAAAGACGGTATGGTTTCTAGCTCCCATCGGCGTGCTGAGAGACTCAGATCATATAATTCGAGGTCTATTCTAAGGAGAGACCAGGTATAGTTCTTTCTCTATTCTATAATACAAATAGCAACCTTACCTATGCATATATAAGGTAGCTGTTTCTATTACATGCTCTTTTTGTTGGTTTGGTTCTCTTGAGTTACATGTGCTTGACCCTGAAACAAATTTGTTTTGGCAGCAACAATTGGTTTTTGAACAAAGTGATAACGATGAAGATATGCCTGAATTATTAAAGCAGAAAAAATATGGTGAGGACAGGTCTTTTGACGAAACATCCTATGGAGATGATGTTCGTAAAAGCACTCGGGGTAAGAAGCCTTTACCTGTCAAAGGTTTGTCTTCATCCACACCTCGCACCACAGTAGCACCTGTTCCAAGGTCTTCTGGGAAAGCTTCTAATAATACATCAGGTAAGCGGAGAATTCAATCTGAAAATCCTCTGGCACAGTCTGTCCCGAACTTCTCTGACATGAGAAAGGAGAACACCAAACCTTCTTCCGCAGCTGGTAAGACAACTCGTTCACAATCTAGAAATTACGCCCGTAGCAAAAGCACAAGTGAAGAGGTACCCCTTATCAAGGAGGACAAATCACGAAAACCACAATCCTTGAGAAAAAGCTCCGCCAATATTGTGGAGTTTAGGGAGACATCCACTTTCGATTCTGATGGTGTTGTTCTGACACCTCTCAAGTTTGACAAAGACGAGATGGAGCGGAGTATCGATAAATTTCCAAAGAGTTCTGGTTCAAAGACTTCAGTAAAGAAGGGTAAGAATACTGACTTCAGCTCTAGAGGTGGTCTGACTAAGACAAGGGTTTCTGCTGTATCTAAGATTGTGGACGACAATGATGAGTATGATGATATGGTATTTGATCCCGAAGACTCCGAAGGCATGGGCCCCGATGAAGAAGAGGAAGACTATGAGACCATGACGGGTGAAATTCATGAAAACTTTGACAATGGGAAACCAAGATTGAGCCATGATTCAGAGAAGTTGGAAATCTCTGGATCAGAGAATGGTGATGTTCTAAGATCATTTTCTCAAGTGAACTCTGCTTCAGAAGCTGTATTGCCTTCTATGGTCTCTAACAAATTGTTATCTGGTGGACTTGTGCAAGATTCACCCGGAGAAAGTCCCGTCTCATGGAATACACATGCTCATCACCCTTTTTCTTATCCTCATGAGATGTCTGATGTTGATGCATCCGTGGACTCTCCTGTGGGAAGTCCTGCATCCTGGAATTCACATTCTCTAAGTCAAACAGATAGTGATGCAGCTAGAATGAGGAAGAAATGGGGAATGGCTCAGAAACCTATGCTTGTGGCAAATTCTTCTCATAATCAATCACGCAAAGATATGGCCAGAGGATTTAAACGGTTTCTGAAATTTGGGAGGAAAAATCGCGGCACAGATAATTTGGTTGACTGGATTTCTGCTACCACTTCTGAAGGAGATGATGATACAGAAGATGGACGTGACCCTTCTAATCGATCTTCAGATGATTTAAGAAAGTCAAGAATGGGTTTCTCTCAGGAACATCAATCTGATGATAGCTTTTATGAGAATGAGTATTTCAGTGAACAAGGTGAATAATGTGTTTCACTCCCTAAACAAACTATAGTTGTTTCAATATGGCTGATATTTATTGCTGCGCCCTCAAGAACAATTTTTGATATTCAACTCTGTTTCTCGAGTTTGCATTTCTTATTTTTTAAAATCTTTTTGTACATTAATATCCAAAAGACTTAACTGCTAGCATATGATAGCCGTACAGATCATAGTGCTGTTTTGTCTATCTAGGGAAGATCCAGGGAGGATAACATAATTCTTCTACATAAAAAAGAAAGAATTGGAAATGCTGTTACCTTTTCCAAAAGAAGAAGAAGAAGAAAGAATAGAAATGTTGGGAAGCAGTAGAGACCCACAATTCTAGCTTTTTATCTGTTATTGACGGTAGTTTTGCAAATGGTATTTGTGTAGAGAAAGAAGCATACTGAAGGAATGTAGCAATGATGTTTGAAGCTAAGTTCATACCTTAAACTTAGATAACTGGAAATGAGATTGTTTGGGAAATGTTCAGCTGGCGCTCTTGCTTGTCACTTTACTTCTGATTCCATCTTGTTTTGTTTGTTGTTCTTCAGTCTTTCAACTTCAGTATAGAAGCTTTTTCTAGTCTCTAACCCAATGCTTCTCTTCTGGCAGTTCAAGCCTTGCGCAGTTCAATTCCAGCACCTCCAGCTAACTTCAAATTGCGTGAGGATCAGTTATCAGGGAGCTCAATAAAAGGTGACCAGCTAGTTTAAGAAGTTAGCCTGTCCTATCTTATTGCTTATGTTTTGTGTTTTATGTTTTGTTGCATGATGCAATGTCATCATGTGAAGAAGTTATCTTGATTGGCCGCAAGTAGAAAAATTAAAGATAAGAAAGTTTAGTAAGCCTCTTGTATTGACCTATTCGCAAGTTAGCTCAATAAAATCGTAATCATAAAATGTCTTTTCTAGTTTACGCATTAGGTCACAATCACTTTCACACTGTTCACTAGTTCAATAAAAGGTTTCAATTGGTTTATCAATCTAGGTAACACAAAACATCATTAAAGTCTAAAGATGAAACAGACAAAAAAACCGACTTAATAACACAAGAACTCCATAACCTTCTTTTTTATGTGGTCTAAAACCTCAAAAATGGACTGACTGAAGACTAACAACAATGCACTAAATAATAAAGACAAGAATACATTATCAAAAAAAAAAAGAAAAAAAGAAGACAAGAATAAACCATATTAAAAGACAAGATAGCTGGTAGTTTACTCCAAACACAACTCCATATTCAGGAACTCCAATTATATAATAATTATGAGTTCAAGAACTCTCCTTTCCTTATGGCTCAAGGGCAGCACCACCTTCTCTTCTTTCTTTTTTAACTTTGTCCTACTGCAACTTGATTGCCACCAACTGCTCCAACATGGGTTTATTTGACTGTATTTCTGAGGCAGGGTGCATGATCTTATACCTTAGTATTTGATCTTTTTCTTTCTCATCCAATACTTGTACTTCTTTACGAAGATCTTCAAATGCCCCCAAGTACAGTTGATTTGCCCACATCAACATGATCATGTTACAATTCAAGAAATTTGTCTGTTACTTTTTCTTCACTTGTGGAGGCATAGTAAAATGATTTTCCACTTGGTGAAAAAATCATAACATCAACTCCTGCTCCTGTCCGAGTTGAAAACTCATTTGCTTTCTTGAACAAACCTTTTTTCCTTTTTAAGAAAGTAACAAGGGGTGCTTCAGACTCAATCAACTTAATTTCAATCTTTTGCCTACCCTTCCCGGTCTTCTTATCCATTGCAAAAACAAATAATTGAAGAAGAAAATAAGATGTTTTGGCTGAATAAGTTATAAGTCTGAGCAATTTTGAGAGGAATGCTTGTGTAATTTATAGTAGGTGTGCATGTCTATTTTTCACGTGTATTGCCACGTCTATTTAATGTTTTCATATTATGAGTCTATTTGTCACGTGTATTGTCATGTTTATTTATAGTTTTCACATTATGAGTCTATCTGCCACGTATATTGTCACATTCGTTTAGTGTTTTCATATTCTGTGAATCTATTTCAAGATAAAAGATTTCTTATTTATTCCACTGTGATTGCAAAGTAATAATGTTGGATTGAACTTAAGATAAATGAAATATAAATTGTCACGTTTATTTAATGTTTTCATATTAGGAGTTATTAGTCATGTGTATTGTCATGTTTACGTAGTGTTTTCATATTATGCGAATCTAATCAGACATTATTAGGATCCAAAACAAAAGATGTCTTCAGTATGCGCTCTTGACTTTTATCTGTTCCTAATTATTTTACAGCTCCAAGATCATTCTTCTCCTTGTCGACATTCAGAAGCAAGGGAAGTGACTCAAAGCCAAAGTGACTATCCAAAGCAATAGATAGCTCTTTCAAAGTATAAAGTTCCACTAATTCTTGGAATTACCTTGATTGCACACGTAACTTCAGACTATATTTCGAAGCAAGAGGTCAAGGTAGATGGCGCTACTATCATCTAAATATGTTGTATACTTGTACTTAGTAATCACGGGGCTTCTGAAGCCTTGCTTGTGCTTTTAGCTGTTTGTAGTAGTTGTCCCAAATATATGTTGTAGAGGACAATAGCGGAATATTAATGTGATTTTGGTAGTCATAGCATTCTTTCTTATGTTGTTGTTTACTCTTGATTTTTTTGGTAAATATCAGAAGTTAAATTTTGTTCTATCAAATATCGATAATTTAGAAGGTTGAAACTATTTAATTGTTTACGTATGACGAGTTGACACAACGTTGCTGCCTAGACGGCTAGCCTCTCTGCATATAATCTACAATACCAGACACTAAATTATGTTTGTTTTCGTACTAAGAACAACATGCTGTGCAAATCTGCATAGAAACTGAGGGAATATTGTATAATTTATGTCTGTCTTCATGCTAAAGGTTATATCATATTGTCCAAATTTGTATTTGTCTTCATTACTGGCAGTCAGTTTCAGTGACTTTCTTGAATCCTTGTTGTATAAATTAAGAAGAGCTGCTTCTAAATCATCGCTTTGGAGTTATTGAAGGGTGTTCTTAAATAATTGAACATTTTTCTTGTGATCTGATAATCTCTATGTACAGTACAATTTAGTTTCATTGTTTGATTGACTTCTCGAGGGGACCTTTGAAGTTATGTCCCCGTCTTAAAATTCAAAACTCCCAAACTTCAAATGTTATCTTTGCCTTTGAGGGCCCACGATGCATATGAACAAGGGTGGTTAGTTTAGCATGTATACAAGTCAAAAAACTACTTTTCAAACGTATATTTAAACCTTGAATATCTTTAGTGTAATTTCAGGTTTCGTCACTGCAACTTCACCAACTATGTTTGATAAACATCTGCCGATTGTCAAGAGCACAATTCATACTTTTTGCCGGCTGGTCAGCATATGCTATAAACTAAAAGCCGGCCTACCAAATGTCACTAAGTTTGCTAGCTATATAACATATTTTCTTTTTTCTTCTCTATATAGAGATTATGAGAGCAGTCAACAATCATCAACTTTATTATATAAAAATGATGATTGGTCAATCATGATATTGTCTTGAGTCATTTAACTTTACAAAAAGTTGACAAACACAAAGCCATTAAACCAGTTACTATTAGTCTTGGAGAAACCAGAAGGCAATTTAATAAGCATATTTATCTTAGGAACAACTGTAAATTATACCTTTTTATGTTCATATTTGTCTATATCTACGATATTATAACTTGAACAGAACCACAACTGAAAAAAATTCATCATCAACACTCAACAGCAATATCCCAAATGGCTCATTCCGAGTTCTCGTCTTCCCCGACTAGGCAGAGACGACATACTACACCGGTGGTGTCACAACAACCCTCCACATCATTTTCAATGTCAATGACTAGCTCCCACAACTTCAGCCGTGTGCGCAATCCCACCCCTGCTAGTCCTTTTGCCTCTGATAATGACAGGTCAGTCGCATATGTAGCTAGGTGTATTTGAAAGAGGTTCAATTGAATAGGCTAAAAAACAAAGTTTTTTTGGATGCATATAAATGGTTGAATGGAGAAATGCTATATGATGGAATATAATGTGAGGTGTTTTTGTATCTCTTTTTTGAATTACTTCCTTAAAATTTCTGAATCCGCCATGTGACAGGTCATGGCAAGGGGAGCTTTCTTGGCAATTTGATCCAACAGGGTGGCGTGATAATCGCAATCTTAGTGCAGCACTAAGTCCATGGACAGCTGCTGATACTTCTTTCACTTCAGCAGCAGTTGGCAGTAGGATTTTCCGGAGATCAGCTAATGATTATTACTTATCACGGACTAATGGTGTTTTTCAAAACTTCATCAATCCATCTTATGATCATTCTTATTCTGGCTTCCAGCCATCTGGAAGGCTTGAGCTTCAAAGTTTTGATTCCAGGGCTAATGAAAATTCTTATACCTCAAGGAATCATGTCTCTCGTGAATATAAGGGCAAGCCCCGCAAATCTCCAAGATTGACAACTATCACAGAAGGGACTAGTGCTGGGAAAAGTGGTCCTTTGGCTGTGAAAGATGAGCTCCAGTCTATAGATTATGACAGAATAGAAGATTTTGAAAGGCAGTTCCAGGTTTACGGGTGAGATAAGTCATCAACGACACTGTTAAATTGTGTGACCATATCATCTAAAGCTAAAACTGTTAAGAGAGAACAAAATTTTAATTACTTAATTATATTATACCTTCAACATGCTCCTCACATGCGAGCCTAGTTCTTTTTGAACTTGACGAAGCACATGGAAATTCTTTTGATAATGAATGACAATTAGGCTCAAACAAAAGACATCTAAATGCTATGATATATGCTGAATTCTGTGAACATCTCATATAAAAACTTTGAATTGCTTCTTTATATTATTTCTTCAGCAAACACCACAGTTCAAAATGGTTCTGCAGTATCAATTTGCATGCACAGAGAGTATACTAATCATGTCAAATTATGTAGCAGGTCAAACGCTTATAATCATGGCATTGTAAGAGATCATCATGGACACGTTAACCATATGGGACATAGCTTCAACACTGATACATCAGATTTTGACGTGAAATGTGTTGATCATGTTTATGAGGAACAGAGCCACCATGTTCAACATTCTAGGCAATCAAATCTTCATCTGTATGGAAATGATTTGTACGATGATACTGACAAGAATCATGCAGTACACGATGAAGAAGATGACACAGCAGCTCCTAAGCCAGTTGGTTTGCTAAGCTTATTCAAATACTCAACCAAGTTGGATATAGTACTACTGCTGTTGGGTTGTATCGGGGCTCTAATAAATGGAGGATCACTTCCTTGGTATTCTTATCTTTTTGGTAATTTTGTAAACAAAATTGCCCTGGAGAAAGACAAAGATCAGATGGTGAAGGATGTGGGAATGGTAAATATATACTTTATAATTTTATTGTGCTCCCAGAGCCCTCAGTTAAAAACTCCTTACCCTTCCATCCTGCAAGCAGAAAAAAGAGAAATATTCATAAATACTACTATCCTTAGTAGACGTAATTGCCTATAAATTGAAATTTCTGAATTTCAATGAGATCTTATAACAGTTGATACAACCTTCAGGTGTGTGTTCTTATGACTGGACTATCAGTGGTAGTCATGGTTGGAGCATACTTAGGTAATGTAGACATTTTTATTCTCATCTTAGTATGGATTTTTGAGTTAGAAAGAGAGCAATCACAGTTGACACTTTATCAACTTATTATGCAGAGACAACTTGCTGGAGATTGGTGGGAGAAAGATCAGCTCACAGAATAAGAACTAAGTATCTAAGAGCTGTTTTGCGACAGGACATAGGATTTTTTGACACAGAACTGAATACTGGTGAAATTATGCATGGAATTTCGAGTGATGTGGCACAAATCCAAGAAGTAATGGGAGAAAAGGTAGATTTTTTGCCCATTACTAACTGATAAGTTTTCACTTTTTATAGTGAAATAAACTGTGTTAGCATTCCCACTATACAATGGCTAATTTTTAATCCAGAGAAAACTTACACCAAATACGAGCAAAATCATTTGAAAATTGGAGAGGAGCAGATAAAGGATTTATGTCGACATTACAGCAAATTAATTAGTAGGGTGCTCAGACAAGAAAATCGGGAGTCATTCCTAAGTTGAAAGATAACTGGTAGCACCCAAAACAAGTCAAGTCACAGTCTTGTCTGTGCATCCGAATAGCCTTGGGCCATCACACATGCGGAAACTGATTCATTTTAATAAGATATGCAAGATAATAAATATTGCCACATTATGTTTTATAATAATGATCAACTATCATTGTTTACTGTGGTTTAGAATGTTCTTTCAGAAAGAAGTAATTTGGTCTGGTATTATATTCAGTTTAATGTCTTCTTCTCAAACTAGCGATATCGGCCTTATGCATATAACTGTCTCTGTGATCCTGTGTAATTTTGTTTCTCGTGCAGATGGCACATTTTGTTCACCACATCTTCACTTTCATCAATGGCTATGCTGTTGGTTTTAGAAGATCATGGAAGGTTTCCCTGGCAGTTTTTGCAGTAACACCACTGTCCATGTTCTGTGGCCTTGCCTATAAAGCCATCTACGTTGGCCTCACATTGAAAGAAGAGGTGAGAGGCATGCAGTGCAACTCAAAATAAGTCCTTCTGTCCCAATTTATATGACAATCTTTCCATTTCGACCGTCCTAAATTATTTCACAGCATCCCATTGAAATTTATTTCATAAAACCTTTACAAGTTTCTAGAATCAGCTATAACTAATGTGACATTTTCTCCTCAACCTAAACATTTCCTTGTTATTTTAATACGCTTTCTTCCACTATTATTCCTGTAATAAATGCATCGAAATGTCGTTCTTAGTCAAATAGTTTCACAAAGAAGTACAAGTTAATATTTCTCTGCTTAGTTCAGTTTAAACTGTATACTGAGTTTCGTTGTTCTTTTGTAAAGGAATCTTACAGAAAAGCTGGCAGCATTGCAGAGCAAGCAATGAGTTCAATTAGGACCGTAACTGCTTTTGTAGCAGAGGACTATTTAGATGCAAAATATGTGGAATCGCTGCAGAAATCAGGCCGTTTGGGGGCAAAGGTTGGATTTGCTAAAGGAGCAGGAATTGGTGTTATTTATTTAGTTACTTATGCGACATGGGCATTGGCTTTCTGGTACGGTTCAATCCTTGTAGCAAAGGGAGAGCTTTCAGGTGGTGCAGCCATTGCTTGTTTCTTTGGTGTTAATGTTGGAGGCAGGTAAATAATCTGTCATTTTTCTCTGTATATGCCCTCAACCAGAAGAAGGTTTAATTAACTAATCAACTTAAATTAATAAATGAAATTTAAGTACCATAAAAGTCTCAAAACTTTCAAGGAACCAAACATTTAACAGTCTCATCAAGAATTCAGCTTATTGAAAACTATTCTATTATAGGAAAATCATAATAATTTACCAATTGACATAAACAGAACTAAAATTTTCACATTATATTGACAACATATCTACTCTGGCTTAAGTAAACATATGTCGATTTTTGCAGGGGCTTGGCTCTATCCCTATCTTATTTTGCTCAGTTTGCACAAGGAACTGTTGCAGCTACCAGGGTATTTGAAGTTATAGACAGGGTGCCAGAGATAGATCCCTATAGTCTAGAGGGAAGGAGGTTGTCAACTATAAGAGGGAAGGTTGAATTTAAATGTGTTACCTTTGCGTATCCGGCTCGTCCAACTGTCCAGATTCTCCAGTCTCTTAATTTAGTTGTTCCAGCTTCCAGGACATTGGCATTAGTGGGCATCAGCGGAGGTGGAAAGTCAACAATATTTGCTCTGATAGAAAGATTTTATGATCCGCTTCAGGGTAAGCATATGAATCTTCTTTATAAGAAAATTATACCTGTGGAATGAACATTGTGGATATTGGAGGAAAGATATTAATAAATGAGAAAACAAATTACATATATCTGGCAGGTCTTATTACCTTGGATGGTCATGATATAAGAACATTGCAAGTGAAGTGGCTGAGGACTCAGATAGGTATGGTTGGTCAAGAACCAGTACTATTTGGGACAAGCATACTTGAAAATGTGATGATGGGAAAAGAAAATGCTACCAAGAAAGAGGCTATGGCTGCTTGTGTTGCGGCAAATGCTCACAGCTTTATCTCAAGACTTCCAGAGGGCTATGATACACAGGTGCAATATATGCATTACATTATTCCAAGAAACAAATCTAATGAGATAACCATATGCATATTAAAAGGGTACTAGTAATACTAAACTTGTGTACCTGTACAGGTTGGAGACCGAGGAACCCAACTCTCTGGAGGACAAAAGCAGCGGATTGCTCTTGCTCGAGCAATGATTAAAGACCCAAAAATTCTTCTTTTGGACGAGCCAACAAGTGCCTTAGACGCCGAGTCAGAAGCCATTGTGCAACGGGCCATTGACAAGATCTCCAAGGACAGAACCACATTAGTGATTGCCCATAGGTTAGCAACAGTAAGAAATGCTCACACTATAGTCGTTCTTGATCGTGGTTCAGTTGTTGAAACAGGTAATCATGATCAGCTAATGGAAAAGGCTGGGGCATATTTTGGCCTCATCAAGCTTGCTTCAGAAGCAGTCCCAAAACCTATGTCAAATCAGGGAGATGTTCCAAAGGAAAAGGAATTCTCTGCCTATGAAAAATCAAATTATGATGCGGCAAGAGTAAAAGGTGTATATGAAATCTCAAGATCAAAGTACCTGAAATCTATGCAAGAAGGAAGCCAGATAGAAGAGGAAGAAGGAGAGCAAGCAAAAATGAAGAGTTATCGTCTCTCAGAATTATGGAATCTGCAGCGACCAGAGCTGATAGTGCTATTAGTAGGGCTAATTATGGGTATGCTTGCAGGTGCAATTCTCTCCCTCTATCCCTTAGTTCTAGGGCAAGCACTTAAAGTATACTTTTATACAGACATGTCAAGATTGAAAAGGGAAGTTGGATACCTCTGTTTGATACTAGTTGGTCTTGGATTTGGATGTATATTCGCGATGGTAGGTCAGCAAGGCTTCTGTGGTTGGGCTGGTACCAAGCTCACCATGAGAGTTAGAAGTTTATTGTTTAAATCTATACTCAAACAAGAACCTGGTTGGTTTGATCTTGACGAGAATTCCACTGGAGTTCTAGTGTCAAGGCTTTCTGTTGATTGTGTCAGTTTCAGGTCTGTTCTTGGTGATAGGTTCTCTGTCCTGCTAATGGGCCTGAGCTCAGCAGCTGTTGGACTCAGTGTGTCGTTCAAACTTGAATGGAGATTAGCTCTTTTGGCCACAGCTGTCACACCATTTACTCTAGGAGCAAGCTACCTCACTTTAATTATAAATGTAGGAGGGAAACTAGACAACAGCTCTTATGCTAAAGCAAGTAGTATAGCTGCAGGTGCTGTGTCAAATATAAGAACTGTGGCAGCATTCTCAACTCAGGATCAAATAGTTAAATCATTCGAAAAGTCTTTATCTGAGCCCAAGCGAACATCGGTCAGAAGGTCACAAATGCTTGGTCTAGCACTAGGCCTTTCTCAAGGTGCAATGTACGGAGCATATACCCTGACTCTATGGTTTGGTGCATACTTGGTAAAGCAAGGCTATACCAATTTCGGCGATGTATATAAGATTTTCTTAATACTTGTACTAAGCTCATTCGCTGTTGGACAACTTGCTGGCCTTGCCCCAGATACTTCTATGGCTTCAACTGCAATACCCGCCGTTCTTTCTATTATTAATCGTAGGCCTTCAATAAGAACTGACCGTCTGAAAGAAAAAAAGATTGAAACATCAAAGCCATTTGATATAGAGTTTAAGACAGTCACATTTGCATATTCATCAAGGCCAGATGTCATAGTGTTGAGAAACTTTACTCTTAAGATCAGAGGTGGGACAATGGTAGCATTGGTTGGAGCAAGTGGATCTGGAAAGTCAACAGTGATATGGATGATACAGAGGTTTTACGACCCAACACAAGGAAGAGTACTGATGGAAGGGGTTGATCTGAGGGAGCTAAATTTGAAATGGTTGAGAAGGAAGACAGCCCTGGTCAGTCAAGAGCCGGCCCTATTTGCTGGCACCATTAGAGAGAATATTGCATTTGGCAATCCTAATGCTACATGGGCTGAAATCGAAGAAGCAGCAAAGGAAGCTCACATTCATAAATTTATCAGTGGGCTTCCTCAAGGGTATGAAACAGAGGTAAACCTCTCAATTACGACATATATTTTTTTATTTCAATGAGGTGGCGTGACTTGACTAATCTCTAGAGTTGGCATTATTGATGACTAATTCACAGGTCGGTCAGAGTGGTGTTCAGTTATCAGGTGGCCAGAAACAGAGGATAGCAATTGCAAGAGCCATACTTAAGAAATCAAAGTTGCTCCTACTGGATGAAGCTAGCAGTGCATTGGACTTGGAATCCGAGAAGCATGTTCAAGATGCACTTAGGAAGATTTCCAAGAGGGCTACCACAGTTGTGGTAGCTCATCGGCTTTCCACAATTAGAGAAGCCAGCGTGATTGCTGTTGTGAAGGAAGGCACGATAGCAGAATATGGAAGTCACGACAAACTCATGGCTTCCCATCTGGATGGTCTATATTCTAACTTAGTTCGCGCAGAAACAGAAGCCTTGGCATTTTCTTGAACCTGATTATGAATATTGGAAACTCATCAAAATATTGTCCTTATGAATTACTTCAGTATATCAATGCAAAAAGCCATTGCATATTTAGCAATCTTGGAAGAAAATGTATATTAACACAATCAGTTTAGCAAAACATATAATATGAACAAGAATCATGTTTGGCTTTTAGGATGTTTTTGATTCTTGAAGAGAGTGACTGAATCAAACACACAATACTTATCGTCTAGTATGCAAAACAGAAATCAATCGTCTATTATTAAGAAAAGAATACTCTATGGTGGGAAGTGACTGGTAACTAGTCAAGGGGCACACAAGCTTATTCCGACACCACGATTACCAAAAAAAAAAGAAAAACTCTATAAGCGGAAGCTTAGATATAAAAGTAATCACATGTGTCGTTTTCGATAGTCCTACATACAACTGCAAAATCAAAATCCAAACTTTTCTTACCTCTCTAAATGGCTACACCTCCTCTTCCCGGAAATGGCCCTGCTACCAACACAACATCCAGAGCAAACTGACCAGATTACCCTTGAAAGTCCAAACACATCATATTCAGGATTGGGACATAAGGGTCATTTGAAGTCAGATCAGATAATGGAATGGTCCCATAGAATTGTCAACAGGACCAGAAAGATGGCGTCTTAGCTTTGAAGCCAAGTAAACCTGAACACCTACGTACCTGCAATGGATATATATTAAAAAAAAATTGCTTCTTGGCTTGACTTCCACATCATTCAGGCGCCGGATTCCAAATGCCGGGTTCTTCTCCTTCTCCAGTCTTTGTATATATTTCCTGGTAATCCGTTCCTCTTTCTCACTGGCAAAAACACAAACAGGTTGTCCTATCTCATTTTCCATAGGATCTTCTTGATGGTTTTCGGATTACTTTAATTTAGTTAACTTGCATTATGTTATGTTTATAGCGTAACTGGGAGCAAAAGTAAATGGCAGCGCTTGTACCAGGAGTACTGATTAAGCTTCTCCAGAATATGCATTCCAATAAAAAGGTTCGTGGAGAACATAGATCAGTCCTTTTACAAGTCATCAGCATTGTTCCTGCTTTGAATGGATCAGAACTATGGCCAAACCATGGTTTCTTCATTAAAGTTTCGGATTCTTCCCATTCGACATATGTCACGTTATCCAAAGAGGAGAATGAGTTCATATTGAACAACAAATTGCAACTTGGCCAGTTCTTTTATGTTGAAAGAATGGAGCCTGGAACTCCAGTTCCAGTTTTAGTAGGGGTGAGGCCACTTCCAGGGCGACATCCATTTGTAGGTAACCCCAAGGATTTAATGCAAATGTTGGAACCATCTGAAGTCACTGTTCGAAATGCTCAGGAAGATGTAAATGGTTCGAAGTTGAATGAATCGCCTGAATTGAACAAAGAGGACACTAAGAACAAATTTGTTATCAAAGAGCAAAAGACAGTTGTTGCTTCCAGGTACATGCGAGGAGTATTAACCTCTAACACAAAGATTGGAGGGCTTGATCAAGGTACTGGTGTGAAAGGCATTGAGAATGAGAGCCGTGGAGCTGCTAAAAAGGCCGTACCTCTGAAACAGAAACAATGTGAGCTTAAAGGTCAGGTATGATTCAGTATTGTAGATTATTCATTTGTGAAACTCGCTAATTTGTTCATATCCAAGTTTTATTCCAATTATTCTTTGGCTACAACTCCGTGTTCGTCAAGTTTTCCAATGTCCAATGAAGATATTTATGTAAATTAATAGTAATTCCTACTTTCCAAAATGTTGTTCTGAACACCAGCACATTAAAAAGGCACTCACTGGTTAAAAAGGAAAGCAGTAGGGACTTGGACATGAAAATATTCAGGGAAAGTTCAATTGAATCTAAATTCTCTTCTGAGCTTGCTAAGATAAGTTTCTGCTCGGTTGACTTCAGACACGGTCTTCAACTCCTTTCCGCAGCCAGTCTGATGCATTTGTGATAAACTCAGGAATAAATAAGCATATGAAAACTCCAAGATTTTCAACATTGAAACTCACAACAAGCAAACAAGAAAGCATCAGAGAAAACAGTCAATCCTCAGAAGCATACATGCCTTGGTCCTCGCTACCGACCAACCTTGCAAAGCCTGGGAAGGTATATTTGATTCTTTAGATATCATTTGAATAGTATATGCTTCTGTTTAATTAATATCAACACCGCATTAGTCACCAATTTAATAGCACTATGATCTAATGGTCTAACATTGAGTGCTGTTAGAGAAGCTGTCATTCTTCTATTGGATAGACAGACTTTTGAGGGTGGGTGAAAACTAATAGTTGAAAAGACATGGAGCACCAATTAGAGAGGAAAAATGAATCAAGTATATTTATAATCTCATTCTTGTTCATATAACAAGGGAATACTTAGGAGGGGATTATTAGCTTCTTTAGTAGCAGCAGAAGCTCAAGAAGAAGCGAAGGAAGCAGCAAAACTTCTTCATTGCCTCAGGTATAGTCTAGGAGTCAGAGTTTTATGTAAGGCCACAATTGGATATCCATCTAGTTCTTCATCTTCCATTCTTTCTTTCATTTCATTCTCTCTTTTCCAGAATGTTTGCTGAACTGTGCACCTCAGCATCACCAGAATGTCCCCATATATCTCTCTCCAAGTTTTTCGCGCTCAACAATCTCATTGAACTACCCAGTACTGTTAAAACAAAAGAGCTAACCCCAGATGATTTTGCTACCAAATTATCTGTTCATAAGAAGGTGAAAGAAGGGAAGATGACATGTTTCATGAATGGTAAAGCTACAAGCAAGTCTTTGAAGCCTTCTGTGGAACTTTCTGGGTCTGAAAAGCTAGAGTGGGCAAAAGGAGAAGGTTCCAAAGACATCGTGGAACTAAGAGAGCTTCTGTTAAATGAAATACAATCTTGGTTTCTCAAATTCTTGGAGGGAGCACTTGAAGTTGGGTTCTGGCAGAACAAGCAGGAACAAAAAACGAAAGTAAGTGTACCACGCCAAACGGAGTCAAAACATCAAATAGCATACACATTATCACAGCTCAAGCATGCAAATGAATGGTTGGACAAGGTAAGGAGTACCTTATGCTCAGACAAAAACAATGTGGCTGAAAGAGTTGATAGATTGAAGCAAAAACTTTACACTTGTTTACTGCTTTACGTGGATTCAGCCGCTTCAGCTCTTGGAAAACCAGCCTCATAGACAATAATTCATGGAAATGGACCAGACATCCTAAGATGCGTTCGTCATATTCTATTTATGTAAACATTATGCAAGAAGCTATTTAAAGGCCACCTTAAAAGTGGCCAATAAGCTGATATTTATGGTTCTGTATCTAATTATTTCTTGTATTTTTTTAAAAAACAAACTGGTTGTTACAGTAAGTTAATGATGACTTACTTGCATTGCTGTTAATATTTGAATGTAATTATTGGCGGGGGTTTAAGCTGGAGGGCGAGGGCACATGCAAAATTCTCAAGGATAGAAATCCGAGTAATCTAGCATGTGCCCTGCTTCTCCAGCTTAAATAACCTGTAACCTACAAATCACTAATTCTTGCGGGCACCTCAACTAGTCCACCTAGTACCTGCAACGCTCTTCAGTTAAATAAGTCACTGCACAAGGAATATGGATGATCAAACAAGGGTACGTATGCTTGTATATATATAACGCTAAGCTGTTCAACAAAATGCATCATACTAAGAATTGTTGGCAGTACTTTTCGGGTTAGATTGGTAGTTGATCTTGTGTTTTTTACTTTTGCAAATTAGTTTATTTGTTGTGCTTTTCTAATGCAGATAAGGCCAAGCAGAAGGTTGTTTTTTGCTTTGGTGACTGTTGAAGTTTGGCAGCCAAAAAGGTTTAAGAGAAGACCAAATATTACAAATACAAGCCACCCACCCCATTTTCCTATCAAATACTATTTCAAAACTTGAACTGAAGTATATGAAAAACAGTCACCAATTCCCAAGATTTTCTGCTACTTTGCTTATTAAGTTGAAAGAATGAAACTTTGCCTACAAAAATTGTAATGTTAGTTAACTTGTTATATATGATCAAATTATTAGACACAATGTTGGGGAGTCTGATCATGACATGGGGCAGAAGGGGGTTCATCTTGACCCAAGAATGAATTGAATCGAAATGATTTTTTGATATTTTCAAGGAATTTACATCATATTGTTCTTCTATTACTCTTCAAATTTGATTTGTTATGTTTTAATTAATTGATTAACGGACATCAAAATGATTTCTAAATTTTATGCTATCCATATTATCATTAATATTAGTGTCACAAGTTCGAACTTGGAACTTAGTAACTCAAATGCTAGAAAAAAAAACATATATATGTTCAGGAAATTCAAAAATTATATATATTAAAAATAAAATAAAATAAAATACATATGGATATATAATTATTTTTGGTGAATAAATGTGGTAAAATTCCTTTAACTCAGCCTTGGGGCCCACCTACACGTCGACACCCACTCAGAAAATTACAAATCAGCACAGCTTATGCAAGTGTGTAAAAACACTTTTTATATTTTTATCAAAACCGTACCTCTTCAAATCTCAGCAAAACCCCTCTTTGTTCCCATCCCATTTATTCCCAGCTCCGATTCAAACTCTTAACAAGTTTATCAAAGGCGGTCAGCGGTCGGCGACTGGATCCCGAGCAGTCACGCAAGCGTATGATCGATCGGTAATTTTTTATCTATGCTGATAATAACTTCGTGAGCAATCTGTTTATATCATTGTGTTTGTTTGCGTGATTTTGTGTTTATTAGATTTGATTTTAGTCGTTTTTCATTGGAATTGAATGTCGTAGGTTTGAGTTGTTAGGGTAAGAGAATTATTCTGCAAATCAGTTCTGTCGATGTGCCTCTACTGCCTTAAAGTATTCAGGGATTAAACTCTTGTAAAATAACATGAATGCTCCTTGGAGATCATCTACTTTGTTTAAGGAATTCGGCTTCTGTTGAATTTTTTGAAAATGTGTATTTTGTGGTTTCAATTTGATTGTCTTGTAAGTAAAAGAACTTTTGAATGTACCAAATTATCGGGTGATCTTGTAAGTCTTAAACATGCCACGCTGGAAGCTAGAATTAAAGCGTTGCCAAAAGAAAAAGAAGGAAAGAGTCATTCTTTCTGGAATAAACTAAAAAGGAAAGTAGTTGAGGGAGATTATTTTAAGCAACTCGAAGCAGAAGCGGAAGGAATTTGCCTAAGTTAGCTAAGAAGAAGATAGAACTTGGGATTTTCTTCCGTGCTTCCAAATGAGCTGCAGATCAATATATATACTCTACTACCTTGCCAAAAGTGTGACTATGCAAATTTGTAAATAAAAATAGTTTTACTTAAAAACGTAAGGACTAATCCGTGAAGCTTTTTAAATAATAACTAACTCCCCCTTCAGCCGTTAAGTACTCCTCTTAAAGTGTAATAAACCATCCTGACTGCACAGCGTCTACTTCATCATTTTAGAACACGTCAGCTATATGTTTATTAGATTGAAAGCAAACAGTCGCACTGACTGGAAGTATAATGCATTAGTTGTTGTCATTTATGGGAATGTTGTTCATATAGATGATCCTGTTAGAAGTTAGACGGCATGGACAAAGTAGAAAATATAGAAATTTGACTACAAAAAGTTGAATTCTCACCTTTTTGTGTTTTGATGTAGCTGTATGCTTGCGGGAAAATATGGTGAAGTTGACTTTGATTGCTCGCGTGACTGATGGCCTTCCTTTAGCCGAGGGGCTGGATGATGGTCGTGATGTTCAAAATGCAGATTTCTACAAACAGCAGGTGAAGGCCTTATTCAAGAACCTGTCAATGCGCCAAAATGACGCTTCAAGGATGTCTATTGAAACTGGACCTTATGTCTTCCAGTATCCTTTTGTTCATGTTATCTTTCCAACGTGACTTCACCGGTTTACTTATGGGTCAACACCCAATAATATATTGTGTTTTGATTTTCTCTCGAAGATGAGAGAATGTGCAACTTCCTTTCTGAGCTTGACAAGTTATTTCTTCTAATAGGGTTTTGCCGGGGGTGGGATGGGGGATTCATTTGAAACTTTTAATGAATATTTTGCATATTTAGTAATCAATTTGCCCCTTCCCTAACTATTTCAATTAACTTGTACTATTGCCCATGTTTCAATTATATCTTGGTACTGCTTATTGGGGGTATTTTGATTTGAAAACCCTATGAAGTCAATACTTGTTAGAAAAGGAAATCTCCAGCATTCATAGTCCTTAAAACTTTCCCATTTGGTTTCAATATAACAGACAAGTGTTTATTTCAGAAATGATCAGTGTTGCTGGTTTAGTGCTTTAGATGAATGAGATTCCACCTTGGTGTGTCTAAGCTGTTAAATACTCTTGATCCCTTATGCGACATACATTCTCTTGGTTTGTTTAGTATGTCCACTTGATAAGCTTTCACAACTAAAAACATTGTACTTCTAGTTTTTTACTGGATTTTGAGTAGCATCAATTTCATCATTATCATGGCTGACTGAATGTGAAATATGAAGGATGATTTGGCATTTTAATCATTAACGCATCCAAAGTATGTGAACTTCCGGAGTAATTACTGTTGCCTTAACTACTTTTTTTGTCATGTATGCTTTCTGTACCACCAGTAATATTGCTCTTCTGTCTCTATTTCACCGTCTTGAGAAAGTTTACTCCATGTATATAGTATTCTCTTAACCCGTGCTCTCAGTTATATCATTGAAGGGCATGTTTGTTATCTGACAATGTGTGATCGCTCTTATCCCAAGAAACTTGCCTTTCAATACCTGGAAGACCTTAAGAATGAGTTTGAGCGCGCCAATGGGAGTCAAATTGAAACTGCTGCTAGACCATATGCTTTTATTAAATTTGGTAATCTATTCCAATAGATTTTCTTTTATGTTCTTTGTTGTCCAATTATATTTTGGTGAAACTGATATTTTGATGCTTGCAATATGTGATTTACCCTGTTGTAAAAGATACATTCATACAGAAGACAAAGAAACTGTACCAGGATACTAGAACTCAACGCAACATTTCTAAGTTGAATGATGAGCTTTACGAAGTTCATCAGATAATGACTCGAAATGTTCAAGAAGTTCTTGGAGTTGGTGAAAAGTTGGACCGTAAGTTTCTCATTCTAACATTCCTCTTTTGTGAACAATACCTCGTTCATTCTGGATTTCTTTGATTTGATTATCTCGAAAGATATTGTGCTAATGTGCTATTAACTTAACTTTTCAGTTTATTATATCGGCAATGTCAACTAATTGATATTAAAATTGAGTTTGTGGTATTACACTTACATTAGTTCTGAACTTGTGGTGTTTATAAGGATCTTTCTAGTTTGGTTAGAGACTTGTATGTCCATGTACGGCAAGTGGTGAGATTTGGAGAATCTATGGTAAGGTTTTTTTACCTTTCCCATAGCAGCCTCGCTAAATTTTAAATTATGGTTGTCTCCAAGAGTTTCCTATCAGAACTTCAGGTGTCCATTGGTAGTGTATCACAAGTCTAAATGTCTGTAATTTTCAAGTTTATACGTCTTGATGTAGTAGGTCGGGAGACAAAAACAGAGGAGAGTGGATGCTGTGGAAGATTGTTGAGAAGTAAAATGGTTTAAAAGACCACACTTAGACGTCCTTAAAATTTGATAATGTAATATAACACGGTTAAGTGTTTATTCCTTTATGTCTCCTCATTAACTCCCAGAATGATTTCTTCTATCAGAAACTTCCAAGGTATAATTGTGTAGGCTGCATCTTATATGCTAATATTGAAGGCAGAAAATAACATTTTTGGGTTTATTATTAAGGTAATTTAAATGGAGTAATTGTGGTTGTGAACTTGTGAGATGAGATTTTTATTTGGAATCATTAAAGTCCATGTTAAAGGAAAGTGGGTTCTCTATATTGTTGAGAAAAAAATATGGTGCTCTTGGTATAAAAGTAGTGGACACCAAATCCATCTCTATGCAAATAACATTGGGAGTTGTGTCAGTTCCGACAATATTTGCCACTTCCTAAATCCAAAAGGCACATGACATTAGTCAGCTGTAGGATTTGCAGCTTTGACATTGATTGGACTCTTATGATGATGTATAATTTTTATATAGTTGGTTCGCTCCTATTTTCACCCTTCCCATGTTCATTGCCCTATTTGTTATTCCATTTATGATCATCTTAGGTGGCTACTGACTAGATTGTCGAATATCAATGTTGCAGAGGTCAGTCAGATGTCCAGCCGTTTGACATCTGAATCCCGGATATATGCTGATAAAGCAAAAGACTTAAATCGTCAGGTTAGTTTCATTGGCTTCACAAGATGATGCACCTCATAATTTTGTTTGGAAGTTGTACAGTTTAAACTAATAGTAATACTAAAGCTGTACAAGAAACTGAAGGAACATACTCAGTGTGATTTCTTTTAATTCTGCTAAAATGCAGCCATCATGTTGGTACCTTATTAGGCTCCGACACAAGCAAAGACAAGCAGCTTATGTTACTGATGGTTTTGTCTCATTTGTTTTATCTTTAAGCATGTGATCTGGATATTTGATATTGCTTTAATTACTGATTCATCACTTGACTTTAGGCTTTGATTCGAAAATGGGCTCCTGTTGCTATTGTGCTTGGAGTTGTCATTCTCTTCTTCTGGCTCAGAACAAAGATCTGGTGATGCTTCCATACAGATGCAGCTCAGTGACGACAATACTGTCAAATGTTTTATTCATATTTGTCACCATCAGACTCTGCACAACCCAGAGAACCACCTCACATTACAGTTATCCAGCATGTGTTGTGCCATATCAGTTTTATAGTGCAAAAGAGGAAAGGAACCGCGGTGAATTATGTCCCTTAACCTTGAGAAATTACATTAATTTTGGCTCTCCTTTATATATTGTCTTGTTAGTTTAGCTTCAAAACTCCAAGAGGTAGCTCATTGTAGTTTCAGCTATGAAACTAACGACTTTCAGAATATACAGCAAATATAAACAATCCTTCAGATGTTATGCACAGGAGTTTGGTGCTTTGTTTACTAAGTCTAAGTTGCTGTATGCCTTCCAATACTTGAATCTTTTAAAGTGTTCATCTGGGTCTGTGAATTTTAGTAAAAACAGTAATCCAATTATGGCATAGCATGTCAAAAAAGGATTACATTTTCACCATTCTTATGAAAATGGTGTGGTTAATAAGTTGAAGTCAGGAAAATGACTATACGCTTAAATATTTGACAACGAATTATGTTATTGGTTCATGGTGCCACAATTACATGATGAAAAATGAAAATTTAGAAAAACAGTCCTCAAATGCTTTGTTAAGTCATGAGTGTCCTCTATGTTTGTAGTTGTTTGTATTTTAATGTGTATTTTCATGATTATTATCATAAACTATATCTATGATGTAGTACTTACTGATTTTCAATAGAAGATAGTGTGATCTTTGTTGTTTCTATATTATTGTAGTTTTAAAAAATTAATTTCAATATTTTGCTAATTACCAATCCAATTATGGATATTACTTCTGTACTTCCTCTTCTGTTTAGTTTTAGCAGCAATAAGTTATGTACCATACTCTTGACTGTTACTCTTATTTCTCTCCCTTTAGATAGTTAATTACAGCTTAAGTGAAAGATAACACATTTCTTATTTTTATCGTGTTTATCTTTTTGAAAGTAGAATTAAAGACTCAATCCTTCTTACAAAATCAACTAACAAATTTTAAAATGTGCAAGTTAAATGTGATATTAACGAATGTTTCTTTTACAGTTTGCTCCCTTTCTTTTATAGTAAAACCCCTAACAACAACAATCATAAATTAAATTTGTTGGCATTTCGGAAATAAAACTTATTAGAACCTATTAGAATTAAATTTTGATTTGTGATTTATAAGTCAAAACTTATAAGTTGAAATTTTTAACTTTCATGACTTTTAGTTTATTTTTTGCTTAAAAATTTAGTGCTTATAAACACTTTTTATCTTTATCTAAATACTTCAAAATTATTTAAAAGATATTTTTACATTAACATATTTAAAATAATTCGATCTAAACGAATATTTGAAAAAATATTAAGCCTTTCATTCATTTCGGACATTTAATGATCCACTTCTTTTGTTTGCTCTTACCATCCTATGGAATTACAGGACTTCTTATCTTTTTAGCATAACAAAATACTCTCTCGAATTCAGATGAGTACAAGTGAATTATGGAATATTATATTTTTTTAAAAATAATATTTATTTTATGATCATTATTTGGGATATCAAAACAGTTAAAATCCTATTAAAAAGAAGGGTAGTTTTGAGATCAAATTAATACATTTTTTATTTTAAAAATTCATTCATTTTGAATCATAAAAAACGTGGAGTGTTCACTTATATTGAACTTGAAAGAATACAAGTTACAACTAATGATTTAGCAAAACAAAATCTCAAAATAAATACTCCCTATAACCAATAATACTTGTTCACTATTAACTTTACATTCTTAAGAAGCTATAAATATATACAAGTTACAATTAATAATTTAGTAAAATAAAATCTCAAAATAAGTACTCTTTATAACCAATAATACTTGTTCACTATTGACTTTACACTCTTAAGAAACTATAAATAGAAGACTGTTTATATTGTATCACCTGTTTTAATATAATAAATATAATGTCTTGAAATATATAAATCAGAAAATGAGTATAATTAATGACAAGAGTATATTAGAAACAAAAAATAAAATTATCCGTTAATTTCATACAATAAACACGCATTATTAGACATTTCAAAATAATATAGTGAATAATTATTATTAAACGGAGGAAATATTTTATAGATATTCAAGACAAAAATTTACTTCACACTATTTCCTATATAAAAGTTCAATGTCCTACCATTTTTTTTCTCGGTCTAAACAATATTTCTAAATCAATTTATTTTTGATTGCCATTATTTCAATTTTTAGAATCAAATTATAATTTTTTTTATTAATATTATACGATATATATTTTTATTATATTGATATGTAAAGAGACATAATTAATAATATTTTTTTATACATTTTTAAATATCTAAATTTTTATTTAAAAATATTAAATTAATATAATCTAAAATATTATTTAAATTAAGCATTGACATCAAAAAAAAATGGACGGAAGGATATAAAACAACTTCCTCAACTGTATCTTCACCAACACACCATAATGCATCTTCTCCGGCGAGAATAGTCCATTCTCGCCCGACGTTCGCGCTGCCATTTCGTACTGTTGTCGTCGGTGTTTGCATTACTCATCTCAACCGATTTTCGCCGCTGTTTGCTGCCGTTTTTCCTTGTTATTTTGCTGGTAAAATGAAAATTGATGGAGCAGAGCTCAATCTTAAGGAAATCTGGAACGAAATTGTGGAATATCTCTCAAATAACCTGTTGATAACTTGCGAAGTTGATGAATCTAAGAAGCTACATAAACCTACTGAAATGGAGCTGGAAAATGTAACGATGTGGCAGCAACTGCCGGATGAAATTTGGCGCGAAATTTTAGTTAGGGTTAGTACTCTGGATAAACTGAGGAGTGCAGACAAGGTGTGTTCTTTGTGGAGAAGGTTGTTGAAGGAACCATTTAGCTGGAAAACGATCGATTTGAGAGATTCTAGATGCATTCCCTTCAAAATCATGAAGAGATTTTTTAATGTTGCTGTGGATCGCAGCCGAGGCGAATGTAATGAGTTTTACTATGCATATTGTGGGTCAAATGACCTGGGATTTTTAGTGGAAAGGTATAATTTGAACTCCTCTTTATTAATTGGGAAGACAAAATAATATAGATTTGCATTGTGTGATTGCCTTTATTGAATGATGTATATAGCTTTCCCGAGTAAAGAAGTGAATAGGAGCTGACAGCTAAAGAGCCATCTAGAATAGGCAGTTACAATGAGCTTCCATTTCATTGCTCCAACTACTGTTTTGGCACTAACATATTTTTACTCTTTGTTCTACAGGTGCAAAGACTTAAAAAAGTTGTGGCTTAGGGGTTGGGCAGGAGGTTGGGGTATTCCTATCTATTCTTGTCTGATCAAAGTGGCTCCAAGATTGTACCACTTGGAGGAGCTGATTCTCCAAGATTGTTTTCTCACGCCTGTCTGCATTGAGGCTTTAGGTGTACACTGTCCCAGATTGACATCGTTCTCCCTGAGTCATTTCAATGTTATGGAGTTTGAGACAGAGGAAGAGAAGAATGAGGATGCTTTGGCTATTGCAGCCCACTTGCCTTTACTATGCCGACTTCAACTGATCGGCAATGCTTTGACTGTCTGGGGACTTGAGGCAGTTTTGGTGGGTTGTCCTAACCTCAAGTCCCTCGATTTGCGTAGATGCCTTGGTATTGACCTTTCAGGACCTATTGGAGATAGGTGTAGAAGAATGGCGGACTTTCGACATCCTTTTGACTCGATGATTGATTTCATGTTTCTGGTTTAGAGGGGTTGTTGTTGTTGTTTTGTCCAGCGATTTATACATGCCATAGATGAATTCTTTTGAAGCCCAAATAGACACTCTTGTTATATAGTTGAACACTGTTGAATACTCTTTTTGCATCATTTGTCACCTTTTAGCCATCTTCTTGTATGTAGTATGCACTTGCTTCAACTTGTCAGAGGAAATTTCTTGCATCATTTCACACTTAAGACGACATTGAGCTACTTCATTGTTTGTACTTCTTTGCTGAGTTTATATAGCCCTTAATCGATCTATTGTGTTTCTCCTCCAAATCTTGATTTGAGTGTTGATTGTTAATGGTGATTTTGTCTCTTTCTTTATTCTGAATTATATTAGGGATTTCTCCTCATGGTATTCTTGGATCAGAACTCGAAGTCTCTACTGTTAGGATTTCTCTCAAATGGTCTCATTTAAATCCTACAAGGATCCAGTTTCTATTAGACCATGCATGTCTACTCTGTTCATGAGCAACTAATGAAAGTGTAAACTTTCTTTTGACATTTATATTAATGTGCTTGTGAATGTTTTTACTATTTTGATTATTACAGGAACAAGTGATGTGCATCATAAATGTTGAGGTAGGACCTATTTTCGTTCTCTTGGAAAATACAGATTAGTGTCGTGGCTTTCTTGAATAGGCAAAAGTAGTAACTGCAATGTGATCTTGCCCTGTTTTATATTTGAAATGTTTTTTTTAAGTTCTAATCCTTTTTATCTTTACTTTACAATACTCATTGATGCTTCAGTAGTTAGTCAGTTTATAAGAGGAGTTGAGGAAGCAGAACTTACCTTGCATGTAACTACATAAGGATGACAAATTTGCACCTATGTTAAGAGACATTACAAGAGTTCTGTTATAAGTTCATCATGGACAAATGTACATCCCTCTTTGACTGATGATCTTGAGAAAGAAGCAGCTACAATATGGATTAGTGACATGCTTGCTCTAGGCTCTAGCACTACAAGTTGATCATACGCCACAATTTTTTTTGATTTTCAAGCAATTCTTTGTATATGGAATCTCTGTAAGTGTCAAGGTCTCTAGCTTAACTTTTCTGTTAACTAGTGATTGGGGAAGGATCGGGTGTCTTACTCTTAGAAGAACTTGAACATGCAAAGGTATGCTTCCACTTAACCAATATGCATCTGATTTTGTGAAGTTATTTTGGTCCATTCAGAACTCAGAAGGTAGTCAATTTGATTGTAGCTGTGTTGTGTTTTTTTCTGATAAACTACAGATGAGAAAGGCTAAAATATATGCTGAGTTTTTGGGTGGAAGCTTCACTTCTGATGCTTATCACATGATAGAGCCACATCCAGAAGGTAATTTCATACATGGAAGTTACCAGCGTATTGCTGGTATTCCAGCTCATTTTATATCGTGTACATAGCCATTCTAAAGCATGGAAGACTTGTATTCCTACTGATTTCTTTTATATGCTTTACAAAATAGGAAGTGGAGTTGTTCTCTGCATAGAAAAGGCCTTGGCTCAATCTGGGGTGAAACGTGAAGATGTCAACTATATAAATGCTCATGCTGCATCAACGCCAGCCGGTGACCTGAATGAATATCAGGCCATTCTGCATTGTTTTGGGAAGAACCCTGAAGTAATGCTCTTGTACGCCTTTATTTTTGTTTTAGAAGATGTCCTCATATAGCTTGTTCTCAGCAACTGCTCTCTAATTCTCTTATAATGAGTTCTTTATCATTCAGCTTAAAATAAATTCAACAAAGTCCATGACTGGTCATCTCCTTGGGGCTGCTGGTGCTGTGGAAGCCATCGCAACAGTCAAGGTAATAAAGTTTAAGATCGTTGCATACAAATACCCTATACAAGCTTAATATGGACATTTAAATTCAGAGAAGGATGAAAGGTTTAGATAGAAAATTACAAATTATGTTTTCTACAAGTAGCTGGTGCTGTGGAAGCCATCACAACAGTTAAGAGGTAATGAATATTAAGATAGTTGCATACAAATACCTTGTAAAAGCTTAAGATGAACTTTTAAACTCATAGAGGGATGAAAAGATTTTTTAGATAGAAATTTACATAAGTACCAGGTATGTTGTTTCTTTTAATAAGTGAAAGCACCAGGTATGTTTTATGATTGGAAATAAAATTTCAGAAAATATTTATGAATTACCGCAACTAGTTTAGAATCGAGGCATTGTTGTTGTATATTTATAGAGTCGTCAATACTTAGTAAAAGGACAGCTGGCTGTTGTAATGTAACTTTTTCGAATGATGGCTTGCTGCTGGTTTGCTTCATAACATATTTATTAGGCCTTAATAGGCAACTTTTAGCTGTTGAAGTACGCATTAAGTCATTAGTAATCTATATGTTTTTGAGACAGCACAAGCTAGGTGTACAGATGGAAAGAAATCAACTAGTGTTTTTTGTCTCGAATTTAAACCTGATATCACATGGTTCTTAACCCACTTCATTGACTGCTAGGCCACACTATGATCTTTTGTGTTTTTCCCATCAGAATAAAAACCTTCTTAGGTAAATAGATTGGTACTGGATGCTCGCAGGGGAAAAAAGCTTTTAGATTGTCACCAAGTATTGAAGCAATCTGCTAGTTCGTTTTAACACGTGGAGAATGAAGTAGTTTCTACTTCTATTGACTTGTTAGTTGGTTGACATAAGTTACTGTTTCTGAAAGAAGTCTGTATCTGCAGTAATTGTGTCTTGAAATGTACTTTTAGTTGAGGTAATCTAGCATTCATTTCCAAAGGAGGGAAGCTGTAACACAATCGCTTTCTACTAGTCTATTTGTGCTTAGAGTAATTACAACTATCTCAGACCAAAAAAATAAAAATAAAAATTACTACTATCTCTGCACCCTAGCTTTCAGTTTTTATATGAAAGTTTGCTAATACTTGTTTATTTGGAATTTTATATATATATGCCGATAGTTGGAAGGCTAAAATATATGCCGAGTCTCTGGGTGGAAGCTTCACTTCTGATGCTTATCACATGATGGAGCCACACCCAGTAGGTAATTTTTATACATGAAAATTACCAGCGTATTGCTGGTATTCCAGCTCAGATTTGACATTGTGTATTTAGCCATTATAAAACATGAAAATCTTATATTCTTACTTATGTCTACTATATGCTTTACCAAATAGGAAGTGGAGTTGTTCTCTGCATAGAAAAGGCCTTGGCTCATTCTGGGGTGAAGCGTGAAGATGTCAACTATATATGTGAAACCATGAGCTGATCATTCTACCATTTATGAGAGCTAAGAAAGCTTTACAGAAGAAAGACTCTCTTGAGTTTGAAGAATCAATCAGAAAAAACAGAGCTTACAATCCTGAGTATATCATCTATTTATAGACAGTCATACTAATCTTGCTGATCTAGAATAATCTAGAAGCTTCTAATTAGGTCAACCGACTCATGACTTAACCAGCTAATTGACTGTTAACTTTATTACTAACAGAAAATTAACAAACTAATGGAACAGTAAAAACAGACTATTTTAACCAACTTATTGGACACTAACTTATTGCTATTTCAACAATATAAATGCTCATGCTGCATCAACCCCAACCGGTGACCTGAACGAATATCATGTCATTCTTCATTGTTTTGAGAAGAACCCTGAAGTAATGCTCTTATACGCCTTTATTTATGTTTTAGGAGGTAGTACTCATATACCTTGTTCTCAGCAACTGCTCTCTAATTCTCTTAAAATGTATTCCTTCCCTTTCAGCCTAAAATAAACTCAACGAAGTCCATGACTGTTCACCTCCTTGGGGCTACTGGTGATGTGGAACATTGCAACAGTTAAGGTAATAAAGTTTAAGATCATTGCATACAAATACCTAATACAAGCTTAAGATGAACTTCTAAACTCAGAGAGGGATGAAATGTTTAGATGAAAAATTACAAAAGTTTATGTTTCTATCTTAGTAGCTGGTGTTGTAGAAGCCATCACAACAGTTCTGAGGTAATAAAGTTTAAGATTGTTGCATACAAATACCTTATACACGCTTAAGATGAACTTTTAAACTCATAGAAGGATGAAAGCTTTAGTCAGAAAATTACATAAGTACTAGGTATGCTTTTTTTAAATAAGTAAAGGCACCAGGTATGTTTTTGTGATTGTTTTAATAAGTAAATGCCCCAGGTATGTTTTTATGATTGGGAATAAAATTTCAGAAAATATTTTAGAATTACCGCAACTAATTTAGAATCAGGCATTATTGTTGTATATTTATGAGGTCGTCAATACTTAGTAAAATGATTGCTGGCTGTTGTAATGTAACTTCTTCAAATGATGGCTTGCTGCTTTTTGCTGGCTGGCTGTTGTAATGTAACTTCTTTGAATGATGGCTTGCTGTTTTCTTGCTTCATAACATATTTGTTGGGCCTTAATGTAATTTTATAATGGATATGCTTGAAGAGAGGAAAATTATTATACATTTTTATTGTTAATATACATAAATATTTGTATGAAAATTCAGTTCTCATATACTACAGGGAAAGGAATTTGGGAAAATTACACGGCTAAGCAAACTTATACTATTTAATTACTCATCATAGCTATAGTTTGCTATAGTTACCACTCGCGACTAACGTTATACATTAATTACGTGGGTTGACTTCGAGTTTTTATAATTAGTCATGTTTGTTTATGTATAATTCGTCAGGATATACAAATACATATGTATAATATACTATTTTTAAACCTATATAGATATGCAATTCACCTCTTTCCCACTCTATGCACTCTCTCGCTCGTCTCTCTCCTCCCTCTCTCAATCTCGCTCGCCTCTCTCCTCTCTCTCCCAATCTCGCTTGTCATTTATATAAATGTATATATATGTATAATATACAGTTATATACATATACAATTCACCTCTCTCCCACTCTCTGCCCTCTCTTGATCTCGCTCGCCTCTCGTCCTCTCTCTCCCGGTCTCGCTCACCTCTCTCCTCCCTCTCCCAATCTCTATTGTCATATATACAAATACATGTGTATAATATACAATTATCTAATCAATATACATATAAATTCACTTTTCTCCCACTCTTTTTCTCCTTTCTTTATAGTCTCGCTCGTCTCTTTTCTCCATATAACATGTAGCTATAAAATTATAATTAATCATATTATAGGTATGAAAAGTAATTAATTATTTTTAAGTGGCTATATGTAGAAGTTTCTCAAGGAAATTTTATGAGGAAATCGAAATCAAATGGATTTTGCGGTGAAAATAGTGCGTTTGGAAATTGGAAGAAATCTGAGAGGAGGAGAAAAATATATATTTTTGGTAAAAGAAAATTTCGGATATTAAAAAGGAATGAATACAAAATAAAACTGTTTATTCCCTTATTTGTATATACCTTTTAATTTAATAATAAATAGGCTATAAACGGTGAAGTGTGTTATAATCGGTAAGTTATAAAGTAATATTATTGTTTCTATAAAATTGATCCCACGTAATTTACCTTTTCCGAAATCCTATACGAAAAGGAATAGTAAACCTAATCAAATTAGGAAGTAACGCGCACACAACTTTAAAACCTAATCAAATTAGGAAGTAACGCGCACACAACTATAAAAAGGACTCAACAACTCTCACTTTTTCATACTTGTTTTCTTTGTCAATCTCTCTTCTTCTTTTCTTTTTTTTCTTCTCTTGTTGTGGCAATGGAAGAAAGCCTAGAGTACCAAAAGAAGAGTTGGATTGCTTTAAAAAAGAGCATAAATGGGCTGCTCAATAAAATCAATAAAGCCAACATAAAACACATCATTCCTGAATTGTTTGAAGAAAATTTGATTCGTGGTAGGGGCTTGTTTTGCAGATCAATTATGAAATCACAATTGAATTCTGTTATTTTCACAGATGTTTTCGCAGCATTGATAGCCGTTGTCAACACAAAATTCCCACAAATTGGTGAACTTTTGTGTAAGAGGATCATTCTGCAATTGCGGAGAGCTTATAACAATAATAATAAACCTCAGATGTTAGCATCGGTTAAATTTATTGGTCATCTTGTCAATCAGCAAGTTGTTCATGAACTTGTAGCTTTGGAATTAGTTACTCTTTTACTCGAGAAACCTACTGATGATAGTGTTGATGTTGCTGTTGGTTTCGTTAAGGAATGTGGTTCGATGCTTCAGGATCTGTGTCCCTTAGGGTTGCACGCTATTTTTGAGAGATTCAGAGGAATACTACATGAAGGAGAAATAGATAAAAGGGTTCAGTTCTTAATTGAAGACCTTTTCGCATTGCGGAAACACAAGTTTCAGCCAGCTGTTCCTCCAGAACTTGACCTTGTTGAGGAGGAAGATCGATTAACACATGAAATCTCTCTCGGAGACATGGTGGACGAGCAAATTGAATTGGATGTTTTCAAGCCCGATCCTAATTTTGTTGAAAATGAAAATAAGTATGAACAACTACAGAATAGGATTCTAGGTGGGAGTGATCAGGACGAAGAATCTGATCTTCTAGTTGGTGGTGATCAGTACGAGGATGAATCTGAGGACGAGGACGAGCAAGAGATGCAAATTGAAGATGAGACAGAGACAAACTTGATCAATCTTCGGAGGACGATTTACTTAACGATTATGTCAAGTGGTGGGTTTGAAGAAGCAGGGCATAAGCTGTTGAAAATCAGACTAGAGCCTGGTCAGGAGATGGAATTATGCATAATGTTATTGGAGTGCTGCAGTCAGGAGAAGACTTTTCTCCATTACTATGCACTTTTGGGGCAGCGGTTATGCATGATCAACAAAGTTCACCAGCAGAATTTTGAGAGATCATTCATGCAACAATACTCGATGATCCACCAACTTGAAACTAATAAACTGCGTAATGTGGCAAAGTTTTTTGCTCATTTACTAGGCACTGATGCACTGCCTTGGCATGTTTTGGCTTATTTAAGATTGACAGAAGAGGATACTACATCTTCTTCTCGTATATTCATCAAAATTTTATTCCAGGAGTTGTCAGGGCACCTTGGCATCCATAAGCTGAATGAGCGTCTTAGTGACCCCTCTATGCAAGAGTCGTTTGAGTCGATATTTCCAAAGGATAATCCTAAAAATGTGAGGTTTGCTATCAACTTTTTCACATCCATTGGTCTAGGTGGGATAACTGAAAATCTGCGAGACTATCTGAAGAACATGCCAAGGCTCATCTTGCAGCAAGAGAAACGTGTTTCCAGAGATGATGATCGTCCAAGGAAGAGGAGGAGGAGAAGTTAAGCTAGTAAATTGATTTTAGTGTTGTGATTCTTCTTTAACGTGTTCTAATATGAGGCAATTGGAAATATCTTTTACTTTTTTTGGTTCTGAGTTCAATTTTTTCTGCTCTTTGATTTCTGTCTTTATGTACATATACTGTCAATGAGAATGAGTACAACAAACATGTATAGATCTTTTAGGAAATCAACAAGTTACATTGGTCTAGAAGAACTGTACATCTATTCCATGAAAATCATAGATGATACTGTCAAAAAATTGAGACATCAGCAACAATATATGTTGAATGGTAATGGACATCACTTTTTATAGCCATAGCAAATATAACAATAGTATATCACAAAGAATAAAACATATTTCTCATTTCCAAGCAGATGTGAGATGAATTATGTATTGGCTACTACAGTTCATACCTAAGAACAACTAATAGAAAGATGAACCCAATTTCAAAATATCTATAGTAGTAAAAAAGGTAGTACAGTTAGGAAAATGACTTCAAACACTCGTGATCTCCGGTGCCTGCTTTCCTTTTTGATGAACTAGTAAAGATGTTTAGTTAATGTTCTAGCTCTCTCGTTGGCATGCTGGAATCTTTCCAGGGCAACTTGATGAAAATCAACACAACATTACATTCTTTAAACATGATATGTGCAAGGATTGAATTAGACATTCTTATAAGGCGCAAATAGAATAGACGAGTTGTGTCCTCCAAAGCCAAATGAGTTGGAGAGTGCAACCTTGATATCCAAGCGCTCCTTCTTAGAGCCCACCAGCACATTCATATCCTAATATCATGTTTAGCAACATTAGAACATAGTTAACTAATTAAAGCTGATTAAGATGCAATGGCTTCTTAATCGCATCAATATTAGATAGGGAGTGCAAGCTTGTTCAAAAAGCTGAGGGCATTAATTAACCAGATACATACCAAGCCATTGTCAGGGTTCTCAAGATTGATGTTTGGATGGATCCATCCTGTATGTATGGCCTATATATATAAAATTCCAAATAAACAAGTATTAGCAAACTTTCATATAAAAACTGAAAGCTAGGGTGCAGAGATAGTTGTAATTTTTATTTTTATTTTTTTGGTCTGAGATAGTTGTAATTACTCTAAGCACAAATAGACTAGTAGAAAGCGATTGTGTTCAAGCTTCTCTCCTTTGGAAATGAATGCTAGATTACCTCAACTAAAAGTACATTTCAAGACACAATTGCTGCAGATACAGACTTCTTTCAGAAACAGTAACTTATGTCAACCAACTAACAAGTCAATGGAAGTAGAAACTACTTCATTCTCCACGTGTTAAAACGAACTAGCAGATTGCTTCAATACTTGGCATGACAATCTAAAAGCTTTTTTCCACTGCGGGCATCCAGTACCAATCTATTTACCTAAGAAGGTTTTTATTCTGAATGGGAAAAACACAAAAGATCATAGTGTGGCCTAGCAGTCAATGAAGTGGGTTAAGAACCATGTGATATCAGGTTTAAATTCGAGACAAAAAACACTAGGTGATTTCTTCCCATCTGTACACCTAGCTTGTGCTGTCTCAAAAACATATAGATTACTAATGACTTAATGCGTACTTCAACAGCTAAAAGTTGCCTATTAAGGTCCAATAAATATGTTATGAAGCAAACCAGCAGCAAGCCATCATTCAAAGAAGTTACATTACAACAGCCAGCTGTCCTTTTACTAAGTATTGACGACTCTATAAATATACAACAACAATGCCTCGATTCTAAACTAGTTGCGGTAATTCATAAATATTTTCTGAAATTTTATTTATAATCATAAAACATACCTGGTGCTTTCACTTATTAAAAGAAACAACATACCTGGTACTTAGGTAAATTTCTATCTAAATCTTTTCATCTCTCTATGGGTTTAAAAGTTCATCTTAAGCTTTTACAAGGTATTTGTATGCAACTATCTTAATATTCATTACCTCTTAACTGTTGTGATGGCTTCCACAGCACCAGCTACTTGTAGAAAACATAATTTGTAATTTTCTATCTAAACCTTTCATCCCTCTCTGAATTTAAAAGTCCATATTAAGCTTGTATAGGGTATTTGTATGCAACGATCTTAAACTTTATTACCTTGACTGTTGCAATGGCTTCCACAGCACCAGCAGCCCCAAGGAGATGACCAGTCATGGACTTTGTTGAATTTATTTTAAGCTGAATGGGAAAGAACTCATTATAAGAGAATTAGAGAGCAGTTGCTGAGAACAAGCTATATGAGGACATCTTCTAAAACAAAAATAAAGGCGTACAAGAGCATTACTTCAGGGTTCTTCCCAAAACAATGCAGAATGGCCTGATATTCGTTCAGGTCACCGGCTGGCGTTGATGCAGCATGAGCATTTATATAGTTGACATCTTCACGTTTCACCCCAGATTGAGCCAAGGCCTTTTCTATGCAGAGAACAACTCCACTTCCTATTTTGTAAAGCATATAGAAGAAATCAGTAGGAATACAAGTCTTCCATGCTTTAGAATGGCTATGTACACGATATAAAATCTGAGCTGGAATACCAGCAATACGCTGGTAATTTCCATGTATGAAATTACCTTCTGGATGTGGTTCTATCATGTGATAAGCATCAGAAGTGAAGCTTCCACCCAAAAACTCAGCATATATTTTAGCCTTTCTCGTCTGTAGTTTATCAGAAAAAAACACAACACAGCTACAATCAAATTGACAAAACCTTCTGAATGATCAAAGTAACTCCACATTATCAGATGCATATTGATTAAGTGGAAGCATACCTTTGCATGTTCAAGTTCTTCTAAAAGTAAGACGCCGGATCCTTCCCCAATCACAAATCCATCACGGTCCTGCTCCATCAAGAAAACAAATGCAGCTTCAGTAAACAGTAGCAGGGATCTTTTAAGAGCAAAACAAAGAAAATGGTTCCCAAGCTACTAACCAGTAAGAAATTTCAAAAGGGAAATAACAAAGTAATAGCAAACATGACTCACAATTCGAAGATAGTCTCTTTTCTTTTCCTATTTAAAGTCAAACATTTACATGTGTAGGAAGTCACAACAAACTGTACATGTACATATTCAAGAAGCTCATTTTTAGAAAAACAGCGCTGAAGTCCATGCTTAATCGCTCACATAATGACACTTATGCTGATAATTTCAAAATACATCAAGAAATCTAATTTATGCATCAAAAAGCAGAATTTTTGTCAACAGTTGATTGAAACTTGAAACAGCAGAGAAATAGAGAAATTTGATTGCAATACCATATCCCAGGGACGTGAAGCCCTTGTTGGATCACTATTCCTCTGTGACAGCGCTCCACAAGCACTGAAACCTCCCAACCCTGCCACCGATCACAATTTAAGGATGGAAACTTTGAGAATAAATTATAATTAAATTATTCCCCAGATAGTTTTACCACATTTAACTAACCTATAGGAATAATTGCCGAATCTGACCCCCCACAAAGCATCATATCCTGAAATTTCCACGTTATGATATACAAAGTGTCATTATACTTCACATGGTCTGGAAATTACATACGAAAACAATGGAGTAAGAGTAATTCACCCACTTACTGTTTCACCTCTAATTATATGATTTGCAGCACTTAATATACAGAAGTTACTTGTTGCACATGCAGTGGAGATTGAGTAGCTTGGACCCATCCAACCCTGCAGTTGTTTCAATCAACTTTGAATGAATAAGGAGAAACAGTTCTTTCAATCATATTTTGATCTCATCTAACAAGTAACTTACCAAATCTATTGCAAGCATGGCAGCTCCCATATTGGATGTTGCAAAAGGTACACAGAAAGGATTCAGCTTCTTGTACGACACCTGTAAAGCCTCAATGCCATCATGGAAGACCTGATCAAAGAGCAAACAATCAATTATTTGGAGATGGAAAAAAGAGGAATTTAATATGCCGTAGAATGGTAAGTGGCAGCTTTGATATCATGAAAATACAATATGAACTGGAACCTCATTTGTCATTACTTGTTTATCTTTTTATGGTAACAGTATTGCTTGGTTTTTACAGTTAACAAGTTTTACAACTCTTCTCAAAATTATATCATCTTTATGCTAGATGGCATTCTTTGGAACAATGAGTTACAAGAGCAGCTCTTTTACGGCTCTTGGAATGATCATTTAGTTGTAATAGGTCATAGCCTTGGTATTTGACGGAATAACCTAGCACCTGTTGTTTGTGGGAGGTGGCAGGTATCCCGTGATTTAGTCGAGGTGCGCGAAAGCTGACCCGGACACCACGGTCATAAAAATTTTTTTTAAAAAAGGGCATATATCTTAAGCAAGTTCATTTGTTACCTTCATCCCTCCAAGGGCAGAGCCAATAAGGACCCCACATCTAGCCTTATCTAATTCCTGCAATAAGTCTTCTGAGATCCCACCATCTGCCAAAGCTTTCTTTCCAGCAGTAAGCATATAGAGCATGAACTTATCTGCTCTTTTCGAAAGTTTGGGTGCAACCCACCCATTAGTCGAAAATTCCTTGATTTCCCCAGCAATTCTCTGTCGCAAGGAAGAACATTGTGAAACATCTTGAAAGACATTTTGGTTGGTGAAAAATATTAGTCAAAGTAGAAGATAGATTAACAGTTTGGCGTGCTAAAGCAATCATGGAAAATTACACTGGGAAATTCAGAACAGTCGAAAGTCTCAATCTGACTTATACCACTGATGCCTTCAAGAAGATTACTATAAAACATGTCTGGATCATGACCAATTGGTGATACTACACCGACCCCGGTTACAACAACTCTCCTGTTCCTCATAAGAGGTTTCTTCGTTATCGTGGCTTCCATTGCAGGTTGCACAGCCACAGCCATGGGTTTGCCTAGAAGTACATTAAATCAAAATGAGCAGTTCATCACATTGTTGGAGTCATGCAGTATAAACATTCTTCGAAAACATATGCTAGAAATGTTTGATAGGCATGAAACATATCTTGAATAATATGTATAAACAAAGATAACACGCCTTCATATCTACAAGTTCAAGTAGGTAGATCTCTCTGTGTGCACGAATTTCAATCACATTTTCCTCACACAACACAAACATCAATCCCAAAATAACTAGCAAAAGCTCATATAGTTGTTTTGAGGATTGAGATATTTGTTATTTAAAGCATCAGTTACAGATCTTTAGCTATTCAAATCGAAGAAATATAGTTTAATTTTACTGCCTCCATACCATTTATTGACACAGAGTAAAAAAAAAAAAAAAAGTTTTGGGCAAATAAGCCAAACATATAAATTTGATAAAACAACTTATGAATTAAAAGGACCAAACCCGAAAACCTTTTTGAGTTGTATTACAATTCATTATTCAGTCGCTGCGCTATATCACATCCATAGTCACATATTAAAGACATAGAATAAACCCAAAATCCAATGGGTCGATCTAAAAATCGTTAGACAATAAGCTACCAAATACAGTTCATCAGATTATATCAATAAGGCTTTGATTAAGTAAAATTACCAGGATGAGCAGCAGAGCTCATTCTCCTCTGCCTTCGATTCAATGGCACCTGCTTAAACCCAAATACAGAAAACGGATTTTCGGCAAATAAAGACGAAAACGAAGCAGACAATCCGTCTGATTTATAATACTCCTCACAGGGCTCAAAACCAAAACAAGTATGCCAAGAAGTGTTCATTACAGAACCATTCATCAAGCTCCCACTTTTGCACTTGGTAATCGCTTTTCTTCTCCTACCCATGAACTTGGAAGACTGAAAGCTAGAAGCAGGCTTCGAAAATTGATCCTTTTCGGTGGATACAGACATGCAAGCTGCTACGAGCCATGTACATAGTGGAGAGGCCAGAGAAGAAGCCACCATTTGTGAAACTATAGCATAAAAACAGTGACCCAGATGAGAAATTGGATGATAAACTGAAAGTGCTTAATGAATTGGATCAAGAATGAAGATGGTATTACAGGAAGGTGCCGTGAAAGTTGCAGGGGACCATCAGTTGTATTTCAAACAGTCAACTTCCTCAGTGCAGGGCAGAGAGAGTGAATAAAAATAGGAAAATTGTTAAACAATTACGTCTCATTTCTAAATTACGCTTCCAAATTGACTTTGGAGGTAGCTATCCTTTGTGGGCTTGGCCCAAATCTGCACCCTAATTAATTAATTATTAACCATCTGTCTACGTCCCTCCATTTGAAAATTACGTTGCCACTTAACCAGACTTTAAATATTTCTTCACTTTCATTTTTTATTAAAAAAAAAAAGAGTTGCATATCTGATCATGCATTTTCTAAAAGGGAGAAAGATAATACTCCATTCTTCTGAGACACGTTTCTGATTTCAAATGTATCTTTATCTAAATTTTTTATATGTTATTTAAAAAATTTAAATAGTTAATTAGTATGACTTATATTACTTTTTATATGATTTATAAATATACAGAAAATTCATTTTAAAAATTACATGAGCAAATTCTTGACGAAACTTAAGTTGTTTGAATCTCGAAAAATGAAATGTGTTTCATAAATTGATACAAATAGAATACTTTATTTGAAAATTAAGTTGAATAATAGATTTGGAGCACTTCTTCAAAATTAAAACCTAATTTCAAGATTAAATTTGAAAATTTTATAATTTTCATGACAAAACGACTTCTATATATAATCAAAAAATAAATATGAGTGAATCCTTAAAATTTGTGCCGTCCATTTTTTTAGTCGTAACTATGAATTTAGCAAAATCATTAAAACATACCTATTGGAAAAGTATATTAAGTTAAAAAATAATATCTAAAATACGTAAAAACAAAAAAAAAAATCATAAATTCACTTGTACTTGAAAAAAACTGTAGATTCGCCCCCCGCAAGCTTCGGCCCCACTCTACCGTCGTAGAATTTGGAAAAGGAGTGGTTAATGCATAAGCCGCAAAGTCCCAGAGACAGAGACAGAGACACTCACATTTTGATTAATTCAATCAAATTGTTTGGCAGCTGACAATGTCAATTTGATGCAGCCGCACATCACATAAATGCTTAGCCCCAGTATCTCAAAATTTCCTTTTGTTTGGGGCCGACTACTTCATATTTCAAAGAGTGAAGCACTCCCAATCAAAAGTTATTTTATCACGATGATTAGTCTGCTAATGCCTTTGGGTTGTAAGAGAGAAAGAGTGAGGATAGAAAAATGAAAGGAATTTTGATGTTTTTTGCAATGGTATATTCTTTTAAACCGCGCATAATGTCTCGGCCATTACCTGCGTAACGACAAGTCAAGTCCTATTCTCACTTCCATTAATTTATTCTATGCCCGGCTTTATCATCTGCTTATTAAAAAAGAAGATAGTTTTCAGATCTTTGCGGGAAATTCCTTTGAAGACTTCGCTACTAATAAGAGATAGCTTTGTTAGTCAGAAGGGTGATGAAATTAATTTTCATGAATGTTTTTTGAATTGAGTCCATCACATAGGATTTATATAGTACGATTTACATTTTCGTATAGTTTATAAATTATTATACAATGAAATTTACTTAATATGCACAAAGTGCTCACTCGAATCGAAGAAGAGAGGTTGTGCTGACGTTCTAGCAGCAAGTGGGTTATCTAGGGTTCAAATAAATAAGGATATGTTATTCAATTATACGGCTAGATTTTTCAATTTTTAAAAAATGATATTTAGTTTGTGAAAATAATTTTTGTTTGTTCTGATTTTATTTTTATTTTTGGGGTTTGGTTTCTTGGTTTGTTAGTCGTGTCCTATAAGATAAGGCAGGTCTAATATATATTTAGTCTAGTAATAAATATATTTGAACGACCAAGAAACGTAACTATTACAAAAAGTGTAGTAGTAATGTTAAATTACATAAATATATTTTGACTTACTATATTGATACTCTTTTATATTTGTCAATAATTTTATTTTGATATTTGAACTATGACTTATTTTAATTAAATATTTAAATACATGAGATAAAGTGTTTTTATTAAATATTTTTAATTTACATTTTGAAAGAATTTTTAAATTTGATCTCAAATGTTCATTTTATAAATAAATATATAAATCGTCTTTAATTGATATATGCATACGATTTTATTATTTATTGACACTAATTCGTATAAAACGTTACGACATGTCGTTATTAAAGTATTAAAATGAAATTCAATAACATATCTGAAAAGAGATGTATTTAGTTTTGTTCTTTTTTCTATAAATTCAATTCACATGATCAATATAGTGGATATCACTCATAAGATAGTCATTCATATTTAATATGATTGTCTAAGTCTAACATTCACAGTCTTCTATAAAAGCATAAAATATAATAACCCAACATAAATAAGTTCACGTGTAATATTCAATATTAATACAAAATATATAGGTATCATTTAATGCTAGTTGATTTCTTTACTGATTAAATATATATCATGAAGCAAATGTGCTTTTAAAAATTTTATTTATAAGAGACTAATGTACATATAAGTTTAATTAAAATTCTATGAAATGACCACTTTTCATTTTTAAAATTATGTGAGTTTGAGAAGTTGCGATATTATGTGAGTTTGGGAAGATTAACAGAAAGAATTTTTGGGCCAAATGGGCCGGTACTTTAACAGATGGTTTGGGCTCATACGATTGAGGAAAATGCGGTGATCCTGATAAGCCCACAAGCCTGAAAGAGGCCCATTAGCCCTTTTTGGTTGCAATTTCCATTAAATCTGATTTGGGTATCTTACGTAAATATACCGCACGATATAGTACAAAAACCTCAATAATTTGGGTACTATTACATCCTATTAAAAAGTTTTTTAAATTATAATAACTTCCAATATTTCAGCGAATACATTGCTCTTTCGCTTGATACATAACAAATGATAAATAGGTTATGTATCAAACATATAAGTTAGGTATTAGATACATAACTATAAACCAGATTCATATTGATTTAAGTTTGAAATTATTGGAGTTATGTATCGACGATAACATTTGTACCAGATACATTGTACACTAACAAAGTTGTAATGTATGATTGAAGTGGAGTGATGTATCCAACGTTTAGATAGAAAGGAAAAAAGAGAATTTTGTAATTCATTCGATAGAAATTTTTAGAGATTATGTTATCTTAAATTTTATAATTACATAAATTTTCCTAAAAAAAATTGTAGCAAAATGGTTACAATATATAAAAAAACAAATTAACACAGAAAAATTGACCATTGATTCTAATATTTATTTAATAGAATTAAAAATTATTGAAAAAAATATTTAAAAAATTTTTAAAAATTGGAAGAGAGAAAATTAAGAGTGAAGACCAAAGAAATTATCATTTATTAAGTACTTAAATACATAATACAATATTCATAATAAACACGTTTGACTCAAAATAGTTATCATACAAATTATTGTATGTATCTTAATTATACACGTAAGTTTTAATTGTATTAAGTGGAAACTTTATTACTTACCACTTTCTCCCTAGATTAGATATTCCTCCTACTATCAAGATTATTGTAATCTTGAATTATGCTAATCATTTACAGTGAACTATAATTCTCTAGTTCAATCAACTACAACTATTAGCTAATTAATTGAGCACTGAACTTCAACTCTTCTCTGTTTTCTATACAACAGGTATTCAATGTTTTTACTTCCAAAAATTAATTGAATTTTGATCTAAACTTGTGTTTGCTCCATATGTACTTGTTCAACACATAGACTGATTCGAAATTATAAGTTGGATCTGAATTTCAAGTTTAAGTTAAGTGGATATGTTAGAACTACTAAAGCTACTGGATTCTGCCGAATATGTAACATCAACTTTAGATAGATCTGTCCCTACCTGTGGGAAATGAAAATATTTGAATTGAACATAGGAAATTTTGCCTTTACTTTTAATTAATTATATTACTAATATCTCACCATTTGCTTTTAGAATTTTCGTGTTTGCTGTTTGTTGATTTTAGTTGCTCGGACTCTCCAAACATGCTTCCGACACTCACCCTGGACAGTCTTGAAGAGTCTAAGCAACATAGCTAAATCCTATAATTATTTGTTTAGCTAAATTGATTTTTATTACTAACCAAACTTGAGGGATATATTGAATACAAAATTCAACTATATGAGATGAATTTAACATACGAATGCTCGTGTGTGCAGGCTAAAATGGCGAGTGAACCAGTTAATGTGAATGAATTTCAAGAGCTTGCTAGGAAAGTTCTTCCCAAAATGTACTATGACTTCTTTGCCGGAGGAGCTGAGGATGAGTACACACTCAAAGAAAATGTCGAAGCATTTCATAGAATCACGTAAGTTTGTAATTTCTTGCTCTTGATTAATTTTGGCAAAAAAGATGGTAGCAATACTAACATTTCAGAAACTCAGTATTCAGCCAAGAATACTAGTTGATGTGAGCAGAATAGACATGTCAACTGTCATACTTGGTCACAAGACATCAGCTCCAATTATACTTGCCCCTTCTTCTGCGCATCAATTGGCACATCCTGAAGGTTCGGATTAAGTCAATTAGTAAAAACTAGTCTGTTAGCTTAAGGTACCCCCACCGCGTACTTCTTACTCTAACAAGCTGTTGTATTTATGCCAGGAGAAGTTGCAACAGCTAGAGGTGCTGCAGCATGTAATGTTATCATGGTAAAATATCTGTTTCCAACTCTGGTGTGTGGAATGTTAAGACGATTTCTCAGATAATCATTAACTAATTGATTATTATCTTAAAAGTCACTTTCTTTTTTGAAAACTGAAATCAAGAACATTGGTGATTTTCTGAGATAATACTACTAGTTGAGAAATCAACTCATGGATTATTGAAATTGTATGACTTCCTCACCTAAATAAAAGCTTACGTTGTTATTACTTAATTATAATATGTTTCAACATAGATGTTGAGTTTTCTTGAATATAGGGACTGTCATTTATGTCTACCTGCACAGTGGAGGAGGTTGCTTCAAGCTGCAATGCTGTTCGCTTCTTTCAAATATATGTAACTTTTATTATTCCAAACTCTGATCATTGTTATATATATATAGTGTTCTGTTATCAGATAGGTAATTTATTCTTTGTCAATAGGTTTTCAAAAAGAGAGATGTAACAGAATTTATGGTACGTCGAGCTGAGAAGAATGGGTTCAGGGCTATAATTCTCACTGCTGATACTCCAAGGCTTGGCAGAAGGGAGGCTGATATAAAGAATAAGTAAGCTGTATATCTTTTTATACTTAAATTCTTTACATACTAATCCGGAATAAGTTGGTTTCACTATTTTAGCTCTTACAGAATTTCTTTTTAGTAATACTGTGTTAATCTACTAAGAGTGGGAATTGCAGGATGATATCATTTCGGCTGAGGAATTTTGAAGGTTTTATATCAACTGATGTTGTTTCTGTAAGTAAAACCATAAAAATTTCTGCTAATCATCGAAGATAAGGTTGATTTCTTAGATGTAACATTCTGAGATAATAACTATTAGTTGAGTGACCCTAAGAAATCCAACTTGTGATAGATATATTAACATGAAACTAGTGTAGACTATGCTTACTAATCCACTTACAAAACTCTGCAGGACAAAGGCTCAAATCTTGCAGCATATGCTGAAGAAACTCTTGATCCGTCGCTTTGCTGGAAGGTACAAGATTTAAAAGTTAAATGTATGTGTTCCTTATTATATGATGAAATACAATCTTTGATACACGAACTCAAATTTCTCGAGTGTAGACAGTATGTTAAAATATGTGAAATTGCTGATCTACAAATAGAGTTGAAGTCAAATATGATCATTCTGTAATCCTCACACTCTCTGAAAACTTTGCAGGATATAGCGTGGCTAAAATCAATTACTAAGTTGCCAATTTTGATTAAGGGTGTTCTCAATGGTGAAGATGGTACTAGTATTATCAGTGAGCCTTAGCTATTTGCATATAAAACCTCAGATTTTCCTACAAGTTGACTGGCATATACTTTTTTTTTCCTCAGCAATGAAAGCAATTGAAGCAGGAGTTGTAGGAATTATCGTCTCTAATCATGGAGCTCGACAACTAGATTACTCTCCAGCTACTATTTCTGTTCTTGAAGAGGTGATTTCCTTCCTCTTATGTTTGAATTACAAGCTCATTTGAATTGACAGTTGAAATATGTTATTTGAAAATCTTCTTAGCTTGTGCATTGACTTCCATATATCCCTCCTTAATTTCAATGGTTTTAGGTGGTCCAAGCTGTTCAAGGTAAAGTTCCAGTTCTTCTCGATGGAGGAATTAGGCGAGGAACAGATATATTCAAGGCGTTAGCACTAGGGGCAAAAGCTGTTATGGTGAACTTAATGATTTAAAGGAATGCATTTAACTTGTATACGCTGATAGTGTAAATAGTTTATATTTTCTATCTGTATATTCGTGCAGATTGGTCGACCAGTTATCTATGGCCTGGCTGCTAAGGGAGAATCTGGGGTAAAGCAAGTTATTGAAATGCTAAAGAATGAACTTGAGCTGACCATGGCTCTTGCTGGCTGCTGCACTGTGGATGATATTACGAGAAGCCATGTTAAGACAGAAAAAGAGAGGTTCCTCTGTAAGATGTAATTCTGTTTCTTAAACGAATGGCCTAGCCCCAACAATTCTACAATCATGTGACATCTTGCTTGTAATGTTGTTCAATTGCGATATTGCTATTTAAAGCATCGATTTCAGATGTTAAGATATTCAAATGGATTACAATAGTCTAGTTTTATTACAAAATAACTGCAGGAAAGCAATTCAAATCTTGCCACACATGATGCAGAACAAGATTTGAGCACAAGAGAAGATTAATTTCATGAGATATTGGCCCTGCTGTAATACAGGGTGAAGTCTAATAAAGAAAAGTTAAGTTCAAGACTATGAGCAAACACTTGTCATGCCCCACTTGGTTTAGTGTGGTCACTCGTAGTGGATATTGAGTTCTATATATATCTAAAATAGGTGCATATATTTCAATGCGTTTGCGTGTATAGTGTTCTACTTTCCTTCAGTGTCAACCCGAGGGAGTGGTTGGTCCAGAATCTATATAGTTGACATTTTAAAATATGAAGTATCTCACACCGAAAAGTGCAGGTACCTAATTACGAAGACATAAATTTCACTAAAATTTGATATTTATGTATTATGTATAGAGTATAACTTTTGGATGAAAGGTGTTCAACGGATGAACCTTTATTGTATGTGGCTAGGCCACTGCAGTTACCATAAGGAAATTATCACAATCCTATACAAGGATTTAGTTATTGGAGAGGAGCAGAAATGCTACTACACAGAGGATTATTAGAAAGCAAGACGTGACATGATTATAGAGTTTAGCGCTAATAAGCCGTTTATTTAGAGGAACATAGGATTAAACTACATCCTACATAGGATCCTTTCGGTCTCTGTATTAACATGGCTTCTGGTAATGTCATCCACAGTGCGGCAGCCAGCAAGAGCCATGGTCTGCTCCAATTCATTCTTGAGCATTTCTATAACTTGTTTTACCCCGGTCTCCCCCTTAGCAGCTAGGGCGTAGATGACTGGTCGACCAATCTGTAGAGTTTAAAAATTAAGTTAATTTCAATACACTCTTAGCATATATAAGCTAAATACATTTCTGTAAATCATTAAGTTCACCAGAACAGCTTTTGCGCCTAGTGCTAACGCCTTGAATATGTCAGTTCCTCGCCTAATTCCTCCATCAAAAAGAACTGGAACTTTACCTTGAACAGCATGGACCACCTGAAACCATTTGGACATTCAGGAAGGAATATATGGAAGCCAATACACTAGCTAAAAAGAGGACATCAAACATGTAAGGAAGAAAATCACCTCTTCAAGAACAGAAATAGTAGCTGGAGTGTAATCCAGCTGCCGAGCTCCATGGTTAGAGACGATTATTCCTGCAACTCCTGCTTCAATTGCTTTGGTTGCTGCAAAGAATTGTATGAAAAAAATTCTTTGGAAGAAATGCTCAATTGGTGAGACTTAGTCGCAGAATCAAGTTTATAGTGTATATATGTCAAATCATATGGAGCTGATTAGAGTTTCTGTTGACTTAAGCTAAGGTTCAGTGATAAAAATTATTACCATCTTCACCAGTGAGAACACCCTTAATCAGAATTGGCAACTTGGTAATTGATTTTAACCATGCTATATCCTGCAAAATTTTTGGAGATTGTGAGGTTACAGAAGACTATGAAACTAGAAATGCTCCTTCCCTAATGTACTTTTAACAAATGTTGACAGCCTCAATAAAATTTGCATTCAAGGACCAAGACTATATTTCATCATATGATCATTTCATGTGGTATTAAGGAACACATATGTTAAACTTTTAAATTTTGTACCTTCCAGCAAAACGAAGGATCAAGAGTTTCTGCAGCGTAAGCTTCAACATTTGAGCCTTTGTCCTGCAGAATTTTATCTGTGGATTAGTAAGCCTAGTGTACAGTATTTTTTTAAGTAGATATATCGATGGAAATTGTGTCATATAACAAAATAAAAGAGAAAACTAATGCTTATAGTAGTAGGAACCAGCTATTTGACACATTGCAGTCCTGCAAACTAAGTTTCTTTGAGGAGTTTCAAGTTTTGCTTTTCAGCTTAACTTGTCAATATGTCTAATAATTGCTTTTACTTACAGAAACAGCTACAGTTGATATAAGACCTTCAAAGTTCTTGAAAGGAGGCGCAATCATCCTGCATTTGTTCTCTTTATCAACATAGTTACCAAAATTATATATATTTTTCAAGTACTGAATGATGAAACCGACTATTCCGGATTAGAGTGAAGATGAATCATGAAAAGGATTTTAGCTAGAGTTGATTCTTGAATGACAACAATTGTATATACAACTTACTTATTCTTTATATCTGCCTCCTTTCTACCTAGCCTGGGAGTATCAGCAGTGAGGATTATAGCCCTGAACCCATTGCGTTCAGCTCTCTGTACCATATTTGCTGTTATCTCTCTCTTGAAAGCCTATTTTCAAAGAAAAAAAATTTACCTATCTGTTATAGAACACAAAAATCAGTAAATATGTACCGGGATGTGAGAGTTGGGGATAGTAAGTTACAAAAGTCTGAATGAAGCGAACAGCCTTGCAGCTTGAAGCAACCTCCTCCATTGTGCATGTTGACGTAAATGCCACTCCCTACATCCAAGAGAATTTAGCATTCACATACCAGAATTCGAACTTGATCTGTTTTTTTAGAAAATATTAGACAGAAGGGTCAAAAATATAGCTACAAGTATCCTGCTTTTTTGAGTTCAATAACTGAACTATTATGTGTGTGAGTTTCCTACTTAAACTATCACCAACTATGTATCAAAAGATACCTCAACTATCAAACGTTCCATATTCCTACCTGATAGTTGAATTGTTTTTTATAAATAGTTGGTAAACTTGCACACATGATAGTTCAAGTATGGAACTCAAAGTAGATACTTTAGGTATGTTTTTTACCAAACTAAAACCATTACCATGATAACATTACATGCTGCAGCACCTCTAGCTGTTGCAACTTCTCCTGGCATAAATACAACAGCTTTTTGGAGTAAGAACTACGCGGTGTGGGTACCTTAAGATAACATGCTAGGTTTTACTAATTGATTTTATCCGAACCTTCAGGATGTGCCAATTGATGCGACGAAGTTGGGGCAACTATAATTGGAGCTGATGTCTTGTGACCGAGTATAATAGTTGACATGTTAATTTTGCTCACATCAACTAGTATTCTTGGCCGGATACTGAGTTTCTAAAAGGTTAGTGCTGTGATCTCTATTACCTAATCAAGAGCAAGAAGTTACAAACTTACGTGATTCTACGAAATGCTTCAATATTTTCTTTGAGTGTGTGCTGGTCCTCAGCTCCTCCAGAGAAAAAGTCATAGGATATCTTTGGAAGAACTTGCCTAGCTAGCTCTTCAAATTCATTCACGTTTACTGGTTCACCTGCCATTTATGCATTTGTATGTTAAATCACTGAATTTTGGTTCTTTTGAGAGCAGAATCCGAGGTTTTGAGGCAAGAATATTAGGATACAGAAAGGAGTTCAGTTTTCCAGCATCTCCACCTTCTTGTTTTATAATTTAGAAGTTTTAGGGATATAGCGAAATGGACCCGGCATTTAAAAGGCTATCTCTAAATTCACCACAGCTATGAGCTTCTAAGTTCTAAAAAAATGACTTTTGGGAAATAGCCTTATGCCTATATGTGAGTATGGACCCTGCATTCAAAAGTTCTAAGTTCAAATACAGCTATCAGCTCATTTGATCTAAGAGCTTCTAAATTATAAAAAGAACAAGAAGGTGGAGATACTGGAGGCGTGAACTCTGATCTGCATCCTACGGGGTACTAATATCTATACTTCAAAACCTCAAATTCTTCCCTCAAAACAAGACCAAAATTCTACAACAAGAACAATTTAACATATGAATGCTCTTGCGTGCAGGCTAATAAATGGCAGGTGAACCAGTTGATGTGAATGAATTTGAAGAGCTAGCTAGGCAAGTTCTTCCAAAGATATCCTATGACTTCTTTTCTGGAGGAGCTGAGGACCAGCACACACTCAAAGAAAATATTGAAGCATTTCATAGAATCATGTAAGTTTGTAATTTCTTGCTCTTGAACTGTCCATGGACAGATATCTATCAGTATTAACTAATTTTCAAAAAAACTCAGAATCCAGCCAAGAATACTTGTTGATGTGAGCAGAATAGACATGTCAACTGTTATACTCAGTCACAAGACGTCAGCTCCTATAATGATTGCCCCAACTATGACGCACAAATTTGCACACCCTGAAGGTTGTACTAAATCAATTACTCCATTCATTTCAATTTGTTTGTCTGGTTTTGACTTGACACAACATTTAAGAAAGTAAAGAAGATTTTTGTGTCTTGTTATCTTAAACTAAAGATATGTAGAATGTACCAAAAGATCTTTAACCTTGTGCTTTTAAACATGTCAAGTGGAAAGATAGACTTAAAGACTTCTCAAAATAAGAAAAGAGGAACCGACTAAAAAGGAAAGTAAGAGAAACAAATTGAAACGGAGAGTATCTCCTTAGTCGCTTATGGTTAACTGATTCTACAAACCTGTTATATTTATGCCAGGAGAAATTGCAACAGCTAGAGGCGCTGCATCATGTAATGTTATCGCGGTAATATTTTCTGAAAAAAAAAAGAACAGATTTTATCGAATTCTAGTGTCTGGATGCTAAAATTCTCTTGGATACGGGGATTGTCATTTACGTGCAAGGCTGTTCGCTTCATTCAGATTTTTGTAACATATTATTCCCAACTCTCGTTATCTTCATACGTAAATAATGATTTTTCATGTTTTGCAACAGATAGAGTTTTATTATTTATTCTTTGTCAATAGGCTTCCAAGAGAGAGATAACAGAACATATGGTACGTCGTGCTGAGAGTAATGGGTTCAGGGCTATAATTCTCACTACTGATACTCCTGCGCTTAGTAGAAGGAAGGCTGATATAACAAATAAGTAAGTTGTATATACAATTGTTGTCATTCAAATCTAGCTATGATCCTTTTCATGATTCATCTTCATTCTGATCTGGAAGTAGTTGGTTTAATCATTCAGTACTTCATAAATTTTATAATTTTGGTAATCCTGAATTGATCTACTAAGAGAATTAATGCAGGATGATCGCACCTCAGTTGAAGAACTTTGAAGGTCATCTGTCAACTAAAGTTATTTCTGTAAGTAAATATTCTGCCTTTTTACTAAAAGCAAATATGAGTATTAGACAAACTACATGTTATGCTGAAAGGCGAAACTTGAAATAGTGTACTAATAAAATTCTGCAGGAAAAAGCATATGCTGCAGAAACTCTTGATCGTTCGTTTTGTTGGAAGGTACATGATTTGAAAGTTAAATATATGCGTTGCGTTCCTTATTATCACATGATATGATGAAATTTGTAGGAAATAGCATGGTTAAAGTCAGCTACCAAGTTGCCAATCCTGTTAAAAGGCATTCTAACCAGTGAAGATGGTATAATATTTATCATAAACCTTAGCTCAAGTCCATATCTCATCTCGAAACTCCATATATGTGTTTTGATGGAAAACTTGCAGCAATGAAAGCAATGAAGCAGGAGTTGCAGGAATTATCGTCTCTAACCATGGAGCTCGGCAGCTAGATTACACTCCAACTACTATTTCTGTTCTTGAAGAGGTGATTCCCTTAAACTTCAGATCTGAAATGCAAGCTCATTTTGAAATTCTTTTCAATTGAAAGTTGAAATTTGTTATTTTTTGAATCTTAAAAATTTGAGAATTATTAAATTTAAATCTCCTAAATTAGGTGGTCCATGTAGTTCAAGGTAAAGTTCCAGTTTTTATTGAGGGAGGAATTAGAAGAGGAACAGACATATTCAAGGCTCTAGCACTCGGCGCAAAAGCTGTTTTGGTAAGAAATGAATTTAAGTTCTGTACACTGATATTTTTTATATATTTTTGTGCAGATTGATCGACCGGTTATCTATGGTCTGGCCGCTAAGGGAGAATCTGGGGTAAAACAAGTTATTGAAATGCTCAAGAATGAATTGGAACAGACTATGGCTATTATGTTAACACAGAGAAAGAAAGGTTGCTTGGTAGGATGTAGTTTAGGGCCCGTTTGGATGGGTTTAATAAAAGCAGCTTTAAAAAAGTATATTTGAAAGTGTTGAAACTTATTTTTAAAATAAGCAGTTAAGCGTTTGGATAAAAGTGCTGAAGTTGCAATGCCGAACGTGAAAAGGGAAAAATGGAAGAAAGAGATGTTAGGGTTATGTGGATAATTTGGAGATTGTATAACAATATTAAGGGCAAAAAGATAAATACGTGGTCAACTTAAAACAGCTTATAAGCTAAAAAAAAAAAAGCACCCCTACCCCAACTTTTAACTTTTGGCTTAAAATAAGTTTTTTTTAACTTAAAATAAGTTATTTTGAGTATTGCCAAACAGCTAAATAAGTCAAAAATCAGCTTTTAAGTCAGTTTGACCAGCTTTTAAGCTGAACCAAACAGGCTCTTAATCATCTCTTCCTTTACAAATAAACGACCTCGTCAGAAAATTATATCGTGTATATTAAAAATATATATTTAAATGCATATGTCAAAGAATACATTTTATTTATGTGAAATTTGTGACTTATCTGTTATTGCACAAGACACTTCATGTTGGGTTCGAAAAAATTTAGGACAATTTACAAATACAGACGATAAATCGATATATAAAACTATACTAAAAATCTAATATTATTATATTGAAATCTCCCCAACAGAAAAAAAAAAAAAGAGTTAACGATTGCATTGTGAATGCTGAGACGCCTTCAATTTATAGAATTTCAAACATTTTTGTGAAAATGAAAATAATTAAATATGAAATAAAATTATATTTTCCTTTTGAAAAATAAAAATAATTCTGATATCATTTTAATTTTCCTTTTGAAAAAAAGTAAAACTTGATTAAACTACAAAAATAAAGATAGAATTCTAATACCTCATACATAAAAATGTCAAACTTTCTAGATTCTGAACCAATCTATTCTACTGGTGAGTCGGTGATAAAAAAGAACAACTATACACGCAAAAGGAATAGAAAAATATGCATATTCATTAAATTTAATATACGCTAGTAAAAGTCACGCCAAAAGAATAGATGTAAGCATTTTACACATAATCGTAATTTGATTACTCTATTACATATTATCACTCTATTATTCATTAGTCACGTTAGATTGATATAATTTGATTTTCTAGTAAATTTTCTTTTTAAAATCACAGTTTTATATTGTTAAAATAAAAAAATATTACATTTTAATTCTTATCGTTAACTTGTGAATTCTGATGATGTTTAGTTCACACTACATTCACTAATTTCAAGTCCACTAGATTTAAATTTAAATGTAAAATTTCATATTTCTCACACTAGGTCACACTTGGATTTTTAGTATCTAAAAATTTGAAGATGAAGACGAGAATTACTCCATTCATATTACTTTTTTTTTTATTATTTTAACTTGAATTGAAATTTGAGAAAGAAAATTTTAAACTTTTTTACTAATTAAAAATATGTAAAATATGTTACAAAGATTTCTAAATATGTCATAAACAAAGTAAATATTAAAAAATTATAATGTTTTATATTTAAAATAAATGAAAAAGGGAATTAAAACTAAAAGTGTCCGGCAATACATGATTCCAAGCTATAGATTAGATTATTGGTAAACAATTAACAAGCTGTATTAAGGAAAAAAACAATTTACCTTGTTGTTAGTTTAGTTTAAATTGCCACTTCGTAATTCTCTTCGTGTGTACCTTAATTTATTAGGTGAAAAAACCTCCTAGTATTGAAATTTATTATGCAAAGCAACTTTGGTAAGTTCAACTACCACGAAGAAGAGAGGGAGCGGCAACACTTCTTTGTACTTTGCAGGTACTCTGAAAAATCCTCTTTTTTTTCTTTATTTCTAATTTCTGAAGCTTTCTTCAATAACTTGATCCCTTTTCACATGATGTAAAGTTTGAATCTGAATTGTAAAATGCTCTTACCTCCTTCATTTTGGATTTACCTTCCTTGTTACAAAGGATTTGTTCTACATCTAAACAAACTTGAGTGATTAATTTGTTACTCCTTTCAATTTGTTTCAAGAAGCTTTAAAAAAACAAATAAAAACTTTTGTGTGTATAATAAGTGATATTTGATTAAGGCTAAATTGTCAGTGAATATTGAAATGTGTACTTTTTTTTGGACAGACTAAAAGAAGAAAGTAAGTCATATAAAATGGGATAGAGGGAGTACAACCTTTTGATCTAATGATGTTAAAGTAAAGGTATGTGAAATGTGTCAAAATACTCATTAATCTCATGTCTTAAACATGTGGTATGCGAAGTTAGGAACTAATGAGTGAGACAAATAAAGTGAAACGAAGGGAGTACATTTTTAGATCAATGTATATGAAAACTCTAACCTCACCAATAAGTAATAGCTCAAATAGTTAGATTAACTAAAAGCTGGTTATTTTAGGACGGGAAGGTTGACATTTTTCTGAGTCTCTTGATTCGTAGTTGTTGTATGAGAAGGGGTGGAGCTAGAGTTCTAATTACAGGTTTGGTAGGACCCGGTAGCTTTAGTATTTATCTTAAGAAATTCACCTAGTATGCAAAAAATTTTAAAATTCAGAATCCATAAACGCAATATCTGGATCCACCTCTAAGTACAAGAGCCTGTTTTGAACTTGAATAGACACACAAGATGAAAGTTCTACAATGCAAGAAATGCAATATGCGAGTGCTCGTGTTTTGCAGGTGCAAGTTAATGGCAGAGGAACCAGTTAATGTGAATGAATTCCAAGAGCTTGCTAGGCAAGCCCTTCCGAAGATGTATTACGACTACTATACTGGAGGAGCTGAGGATCAGCACACCCTTAAAGAAAATGTAGAAGCATTTAGTAGAATCATGTAAGTTTGAAATTTATCGCTGTTGATTTAGCCACAAACATATATCTATCACTAACTTCTTAAAAACTCAGTATTCGGCCTAGAATACTTGTTGACGTGAGCAAGATAGATATGTCAACTACTATTCTAGGTCACAAGACGTCAGCTCCTATTATGATTGCCCCAACGGCCATGCATAAATTGGCACATCATGAAGGTTTGTATTAAATCAATTAGCGCCCTAGTCACTTAGCTGAAAATACAATGTAGCTCTGATTCTATCAAACTGATGTATTTATGCCAGGAGAAGTTGCAACAGCGAGAGGAGCTGCAGCATGTGATATTATTATGGTACTCCCTCCATGTTTGTCTTGCTTTCCCTTTGTCCATTTCAAAAAAAATATATCTACAAGATTAAAGGACATTTTAGTAAATTCTACATATCGTAAAACTACATGATTCAAGAGTCTTCTCTATTTTCTTAAACTTCGTGCCAAGTCAAAACCAGTCAAACAAATTAGAAAGGAGTGGGAGTAATATTTTTCCAAAGCGGATCAATTTCCAATTCTGGCGTGTGGATGCTGAGTTCTCTTGGCTGTAGGGACTGTCGTACATGTCAACCTGCACAGTGGAGGAGGTTGCTTCCAGCTGCAATGCTGTTCGCTTTTTCCAAATGTACGTAAAATTTCTTCTTAACTATCATGATCTCCATGTATGTTTACTGGTTTTTTAATGTATTGAGACAGAATGTTGCATTTCATTTGTCAATAGGTTTACAAAAGAAGGGATATAACAGCACTTATGGTACATAGAGCTGAGAAGAATGGATTTGGAGCCATTATTCTTACAGCTGATACTCCGAGGCTTGGTAGAAGGGAGGCAGATATAAAGAATAAGTAAGCTATATATCCTTTTGATGTCATTCAAGTCTAGCTATAATCCTTTGTGCCGTTCTTCTTCAATCTTATCTGGTGCTGATCAAGAAAGAAAAGAGTCACAATTGCAGGATGATTGCACCTCAGTTGAAGAACTTCGAAGGTCTTATATCAACTGAATATGTTTCTGTAAGTAAAACCATAAATTCTGGCTTTACAGACAAATCACTTCTTAAACTGAAAGAGGAGAATTTGGAACTCTCTTAGGAAACAAAATTTATTCTCCGACTGAAATGACCATAATTTGCTGTTTTTTCCTACTAAATCTGATGTTCTTGCTGAATGATTCATTCCTTTCATCCTTCCATTTGTTCGGTGTGGGTGTTGACGCTGGGATTAGCTTCAAAAATTGCCATGCCAGAATACATGCTATCAGTTTGTCTATGAAGTAGAATGTAAAAAGTAGTACTTCTTGTGCTTCCCAGTAGGTAGAACCTAAGTTTCCATCAATGGGAATACAGCTTTGACTTGTAAATTAACTGATCTATTCACCAGTTGTTAACTTGCTATTATGCACGACTTTGACAAAAGATACTTCTGCGTATTACAATGTATTTGGTTACGATTGACACAGGCTTTTCCGTAAGCATTGCTTCTCTTTTTCCCCCCTTTTTTTCTCGTTTGAACGATAACATCTTCATCAGTAAGATATTTGTCTAGAGAAGTTACTCTATTTGACTGCACTGGTGTGCTACTTCAGTTTGTTGAATATGATGCACAACGTTTCTGTTTTCCTCTATGTGCTGCTACTTTATATGCTTTCACGTTCTTATTCATTAATTTGATGTGCAGAACATCATAAATCTATCAACTTGAAAATGGTGTAGTTCATGCTTACTGATCTATCTACTATTAAAACTCTACAGGACAAGGGCTCAAATATTGAAGCCTTAGCAGCAGTAACTTTTGATGCTTCTCTTTGTTGGAAGGTACAAAGTTTAAAGTTTATTCATGTTTTTCCTTAATACCACATGAGAACACAGGATGATATTATATCATTGAATATACTGTATACACTCTTGGTCCTAGAACAAACATTTTGGTTGAGGATGTCAACGTATGTCAAAATAAGTAAATTGTTGAGCTACAAAGTATATGTAGAAGAATAAGATTCTCATATTTTTTACCAAAACTACAAATATGATCAACTGCATTCCTTTTTTGAACATTTTATATCCAAAAACTTTGCAGGATATAGAGTGGTTAAAATCAATTACCAAGTTGCCAATTCTGATTAAGGGCGTTCTGACTTCTGAAGATGGTATCTATTACTGAACCCTCGATGTCTGCATAGTTTACTTTTATGCACTGATTATGTATATACGAGCATGTACAAAGCAAATGGCCATGAAAGCTGAAGGTTGGTATTAAGTCTTAAATCGTACGTAGGGAAATTCAGAAGGGAGCTGGTTAATGCAAAAATCTGATAGTAACTGCAGTCAAGTAAGGAAAATAGGTACAAGCAAACATCATGAAGAACATAGTCACAATTTCTTCAGGGAGAAATTCTCATAAATATGAATTCTAAGTAGTTATGCTAGACAAAAAAGAGATTTCTTCCAGATACTTGCCATCATCCTCCAAAATAAACTGTCCTTTTTTTTCAGTCAACTTTTGTTTTTCTAAGACATAGGAGGGTGGTAGAGGTGGATCTTAAGCTTCTTACAACAATCCAAATTCTCCTAACTCAAGGGTCTCACTGATTACCTTTTAATACATGCTAGGGGTCTTTTTAATCTTGTTAGCTATTTGTATGTCAATAGGATATACAGAGAACTCTTAGTGATAGAGAACCTAATTTACTGATATTGGAATGGGATCGGTTCAAATTGAGCAAAACTGATAGTGAGATGCATATAGCTGACTCTGATTAACTTGTGATTGGGGCGTTGTTGTTGTTCTCACTAATTAATCATCTATTCTAAAAACTTGGTATATGCTTCTGTTTTGCAGCAATAAAAGCGATTGAAGCAGGAGTTGCAGGAATCATTGTCTCTAACCATGGAGCTCGGCAACTAGATTATGCTCCAGCTACTATATCTGTTCTTGAAGAGGTTATTCCCTATGTTGCTGATATGTTTAATGTGGTCTCTTATAGAATGTAGATAAATTCAATGGATTAGCTTCTTAGACTTTTTTAACAGTAATGTTAGGCATAGCACAAAAGTTTGTCAGTATAGAACTCTCAATTCTTGTTTACAAAAAATTAAACCACAGATACAACATACCTTGGAGGAAATATGTAAATTCTATGAATGCAACTTCCTGCCATGTTTGAGTTACTCAGCAAGATCAATTGGGTACTTAGACCTTACATCAAGCTAGTTATTGGAGTCAACTATGTGTTTCGCATTCATAAATATTTGATTAGATATAGAAACAAATCTTTTTGCATGTGTATTATATCCACATATCTCAATGGTTTCACCATTTCAGGTTGTCCATGCTGTTCAAGGTAAAGTTCCAGTATTTTTCGATGGAGGAGTGAGGCGAGGAACGGACATATTCAAGGCCTTGGCTCTTGGTGCAAAAGCTGTTCTGGTGAACTTATTTCTAAGCTTTACCTTGTTCCTACCAGGGATTTGGCCTTCTGTTGAATAAAATGTATTCCTGCAGATTGGTCGAGCAGTCATTTATGGCCTGGCAGCTAAGGGAGAGGTGGGGGTAAAGCAGGTTATTCAAATGCTCAGGGATGAATTGGAGTTAACAATGGCCCTTTCTGGCTGCTGCAGTGTCGAAGACATAACAAGAAGCCATGTGATAACAGAGAAAGAAAGGTTCATTTGTAGGATGTAGTTTCATCCTGAAAGCAGCTAAGTATATACAGGACCTGGCTCCAATTCTACTATTGTGTTGAAAAATCATAAGCAAATGAAGATAGTGTCACATTCCTTGTTCATATTTGTTTTGTGACTCTGCTCGAATGCTGAAAACTATGAAAATCCATCAAAGTTTCGGCAGTAGAAACATTAACCTCAACACACTTGGAACAAAATAATTATTTGAATAAAGTACAAAAAAGATGGAAAAAATCATTTAAAGTTTTGAACATGTAACTCTGGAAATGTGATGCTACTGCTGCATGAAGAAAATATGAACAAGAAACATTGGATTAAACATAAAACTCGCAGTACACACTCAACTTACGAAATCAAAGACATAAAATGTTCACCTCATAATATTCATACATGTGAGTACCGCATACCAAGCCTTGATTTCGAAAACAGCATACAAGAAAATCTAGACATTTATAAAAACTCATCTAGTCTAAACGAAAGGCAACGAAATGTCAAGCCATATTTCTGCACATTACTGGTAATACATGAGCTGCTGAGCAGCAAGATTCTGGAAACCACCATCATATATAGCCTGGCTTGCTCCAGAAGCACTCATTCCCATTGATGCTTGCTTCAGGGGATGTTGACCCTGAGATTGCATGAGGGCATGAACACCAGCCATCTTACTCATAGCTAGCTGCCGTTCATAAGTCAAGAGATCAGTGGCAGTAAGGCCTAATGGCGCTGCAGCTGGTGGTGGAAGAGGATTTGAGGCTGTTCCAGGTGGTGTTGGTTTGTTACCCCAAGAACACTGGAAATACACATGAGAAAATTGAGCTTAAATGTTTTGATAAAATAGAATTGATTATAACACACACCTAAAGTTGAGATACAACTACATATTGTCTTGATAAGTATCATTCTACATTTTTATATAGAAGCATATCATAATCCAATACAGCATGAACTTCAAAACAAGTGTAATACTGGAGAAAGCTGCAGGTAGAATGATGTTACCTTAATCTGTCTCCCACACAGAATTGATTGGGCATTTCCCATTTGAATTGCCAAAGCTGCCTCATCATGGGTGCTGTATCTTACAAAACCAAATCCTTTATCACGTTGAACCCGAACTTCCTCTATCACTCCTGCACCAATGACATAAAAGTGGCGATGGAGATCGAGTTGTGTCGCCTGAAACAAATGAAAATAATAGGACTAAGTTTTATCAAAGCACACTGATACTTCAACATCTGTCCAAGGGCTAGGGCAAAGGCACCCTTATGGTTTACTCCTAAAGGTCTCACAACACCATTTAACGTTCTCCTTACAGGCAGAATTCAGAAAGGCTATCTTACCTCAGGAGCAAGATTACCCACATAAACAGTTGTATATTGCGGGTTGTTTTCAGGAGCATCACTACTTGCTGGATCTTTACCATCTTCTGCAACAAAGAAGAGACATCAATTAAGAAGGCCAGAATCAATATCAGAAAATTAAACCCATTGAATCCAGCCACCTTCCAAACAAAAACCGAACACTTGCATGTTCTGGATAATTCTCTTTATCAAATTTAAGGACTTGTCATTCGAAAACTGTACACACCTGATGATCCATTAGTTAATTCCACGACACTTCTGATTTCTGAGCCTTGCTCATCATTAGAATTAGCTCCTTTTGTAGCCCAGTTACAACGTATCTGTCTACTACCAAGCCATTTCCCTGATATCATAACACAAGCAATCAGCTTTTGGGAGAGGAACATCTGTGATGCAAGAGGTAAAACAAAATCTTCTGGTTCTGAACTGTTTTGAAATAATCCAACAAGTGCATCAATCAGTAATAAATTAACTGAATGCAGAAAACTTTTATGGCGACTTACCAGTTAAATCATTAATTGCACTTTGGGCATCCTGGATAAGAACAACAAAGATTAAATGGGAACAAAGTCATGCATTATCCAAAAGACAATTAAAACCAAATGTAGATAAAAGGATACCTGTTGGTTCCGGAAAGAAACAAATCCAAAACCCCTAGAACGCCCAGTCTGCTGATCCCACATTACCCTAGCATCACTATCAATTGGAATGGATATAATTAGCCACTGGATGTACACATTTAAGTAAACTATCATCTTTTGTGTTGGTGTCTTGGCACATTCTAGAGTAAATATATTGACCATGCCGAGCACCTTCTGACTGAGGCATCACGGAGGAAGAGGTACTTACGAGCAACTAGGGTAAACAGAGAAGCAAGCAAACAACATGGCATCAGTAACTTCTGGGCTCAGATCACCAACAAATACATTGAAGTGACCTACCAAAAAAAATTAGTACACAAATTTACACTCCAACGCAACATAATGAACTAAAAGCAAAGTCACAAATTGCATTATACTAAAACAGGAACTGAACGCACTTGAAGTATCCTCCCTCTGTCCACTGGCATATGCCCAGTTAACTTTAATAGGCTGCCCAAACCTGAAAACAAACAGCATGAACCTTGGTAAAAAGGAAAAAGGCCTAAAGCAAAACACAGCTAACAAAAGCCTACTTACAGGTGCCTTCCATTTTGAGTAACTATAGCAAGTTCAGCAGACCTACGGTCATAATAATGAACAAAGCCATAAGATGACTGCACGAGACAAAGCAAAATCAGTTTTAAAGCCATATAATAGAAAAATGCCTAGACAAGACAAGGAAAAGAAAAATGCCTAGATAAGACAAGGAGAAGAAAGGGAAAACATCAACAAAACATATTAAACAGTAACGACAGAAAATGCTGTCAAGTTGCACAAGGATGAAAGATGTACCTTGTCCTTCCTTACAAGTTTGCACCCTTCAACCAGACCAGTACATGAAAAAAGTTCATGAAGAAGAGTTTCAGACACCTGTGGGTGAATATTCCCAATATACCTGCATTTTCTCAAAAATGGAAAAACTAGAACTTTTAAAAGAGGTAAAAAAGAACAAAGGAAAATCATCGCATCTATAAGAACCTCCTCCAGTATCTAAATCACAGCAGCAAGAGCATTAGCTGGTATGTAAAATTCAAGGCATACCAGTATAAACGAGAAGGCAAACAATCAATAATAAAAAATAACACACTCACACGCTGCGGCATGTACTTGGATCAAACCCAGGAGGTAGATTTCCACTTGGTATCTGCATCAAAGTACGTACAAATAAAATAGAGGGGAGTAATATAAATACGATACAAACTACATATCAGAAACCCCAGGAAATATAACTTTCAAGTAAAAGATACTGTATCTTTTCGTCATTTTTTGTTGATAGTTACCCACACACAGCACTACCCACAAACAAACCCACCCACTCACCCCCCCTACTTTCCTTTTATTAACTTCATTCTTGACGAGAAAAGATTAATAGTTGTTTGGTAAAAGTCAATTCAGAGCAACTCATGACACACTGTAATGAATTCAGACAATACCCCTATTAACATAAGAGCTATTTATATGCTTCATACGTCACTAACATGACACTTCGATAAAAGAGGATAGTTCCCCAACTCAAAAATATCTCCCAGAATTACACTATATGAAACTCCAACATGAAAAAAAATTCAGAAGCAAGGAAATGAATAGATTCTGTACCCCAAGAAGCTAGGTTTAAAATCCAGGCAATCTACTTATAAAAAAAATAAAATTAAATACTGAGGACAACCCATAATTGTAAGAGTTATCTTATATACTTCATACTTCACTAACAAGACACTTCGACAAAGGAGGATAGCACCCCAACTCAAATTACACTACAAACCACTCCTAAGTGAAAACAATATCAGAACCAATGAAATGCATAAATTTTATGCCCTAAGAAGCTATTTTGAAATAAAGGCAACCTACTTATCGGAAAGAAAAAGAAGAAATAATGACAGCCAATATTCATAAAGGTGGAAAAAAATAAAGAATATGCATAAACTAATGGGTTATATAAATGACTACAGGTGATAAATTAAGTCATATAAATGTATAGGGCCTGACTTAACGCCTTTTCACATTTACAGTCCAATTTTCTACCTTTGCCCATAGCATTGAAGATGCATACACAAAAGAAGCTAGCAACTTTGGTGGCTACTCCATAGATGTGGGTGGCAACAGTTAATTACCAAATAACCCCATGAATAGTGATGGGTGATGTGGAACGCAGTTCAAGCAGAGATTATTAGTGTGTGCAAGCAAAGTCACAAAAAAAGAACAGGAAAACACTCGTAAAGTGTTGGGTACTCTTAATGATATCTGAGGTAATTTGGGGAGGAAAGCATAGGAATTTGTCCCAAAGCCAACAATATTACACCAAGTTAAAAGTATCTTTAAAGTTGTTTCAGCAATAGACATTATACAACCAAACCCTAAGTTTCTATCATGCCAAAACAACACCACAATTTTATGGAAAGAAAAAGGGTCCTCATCGAGATCATTTTTGAAAAGTTAATACAATGTACTACACCACAAGAAGTATCAAATATCATTTGAACGCAAATATCCATTAATCTGACAGAAACAAAACCTAGAGAGCTAGAACAACCAACCTAAAGTAAAATGAAACAGAAATAAATCAACCGAAAATATAAGACAAAGTGGAAAATTCAACCTAACCGAATACAAACCTGAGGAGCAGCTATTAGGCCAGGGTGATAGAGTGACTGTTGTTGAAGAAGAGCTTGCTGCATCAAGGCTTGTTGTTGTTCTTGTTTTAGCCTCTGATTCAGCATTTTCTCAACTGCTACTCCAAGATCGGAGAAATAATTACCGGCGTGATTGGATTTCCTGTGTCCTCGCGGTGATAAAGAAGAAGGTCTCCGAGAAGAAGAAGAAAAAAAAAAGAAAAAAAAGAAAAAAGAAAAAAAAAAGGAAAGGAAAAAACAGAAATAAAAGACAAATCAGAATGTAGTAGAGTTATTTATAGAGGAGCGGGACTACCGGTACCGACCCGGTTCCTGTTTTGGGTTTTTTTGTCATGGGCCTTCTGTAATGAGAACTGAAATGAGTTCTCCAGATTTGGGCCGAACTTGTTTAGGCCCAAACGAATGAATCCATTTAATTTGCTATAATTATTACTCGCAGCTAACATTATACATTAATTACGTGGCCTCACTTCGAGTTTGTATAATTAGTCACGTTTGTATATGTATAATTCGCCAGAATATACAAATGCATATGTATAATAAATAATTATTCAACCTATATACATATACGATTCACCTCTCTCCCACTCTCTTCCCTCTCTCGCTCGCCTCTCTCCCCCTCTCCCAATCTCGCTTTCCACATATAAAAATGCATATGTATGATATACAATTATATACATATATAATTCACCTCTCTCCCACTCTCTTCCCTCTCTCCCTCGCCTCTCTCCTTCCTCTCCCAATCTCGCTCGCATCTCTCCTCCCTCTCTCAATCTCGTTTGTCATATATACAAATGCATATGTATAATACATAATTATCTAACCGATATACATATACAATTCACCTTTCTCCTATTTTTTCCCCTCTCTCTCTCGCCTCTCTCCTCTCTCTCCCAGTCTCGCTCGCCTCTCTCCATCATATAACATGTAGCTATGAATTATAATTATCAAATTATAGCTATGGAGAGTAATTAGGTTATATTTAAGTGCTTATACGTGAAAGTTTCCCTTACTTGAAATTTTTAAAGTTTGAGTTGGGGTTGTGTTTGTTCCTATTTTTTGTAATATATATCTAAAATATATTATTTTTTTTAAAAAAAAAAAGACACAACATATATAATATAAATAGGGTTATTTTATAAAAATAAAAAATCATGGTTAATTTTTAATATAAAATTAAGTGAAAACAGCATTGTGGATGTTTTCTAAATTCCAAAAAGTTGTATTTGCAGTTGATGGTCAAACACTGATTTGCGATAAAGTAAAAAGAAAATGAAAAATTCTCATGGTCATGCGGTTCCTATGAAAATATGTTCTTATATTTTTATTTCTCGTTTTAGAGTCATTTCATTTAGGGGAGGAAAATAGTCATACTTTACTTTACCTATCTTAATTCTTTTTGTGTTTGGTGAAATCCTCATATATAATTTTTTCCCAGCTTTGGCTTTAATTAAATTAGATGTTAATATCAATCTCAGAAGAAAGCGATGTCAATATAAATGATTATTCAAAGTACTTATTGAAAACTTAACGATAGTTATGGGTTTCTATTTATATAGAAACAATCCTCTCTATGTGATGCATTGACCTCATTAATCAGTTATGTAATGGGCATTAAAGAAATTTATCTCTATTCATTTTTTTAAGATTTTGGTTAGATATTTATTTATATTATTTACATGATGTGATAGCCAGATTTTGGTTTAATCGTTTGTACATCACTATTTGGTGAAGTTGCTCGGAAGTTCTCTATTGCATATCTGCGCATTATTAAACCTAATCTACCAATCTCTACTTTAGGAGGAGGTGGGGATCCACGGAGAAAAATAGAAATTTCTTTACAAATTCGATACCACATTCTATCTATGACAAGGCCCAAGGGAACAAAGTCACAATAACATCTTGTTTGATAGATTTTGTCAAAAAAAAAAAAAGTTGAGCTTCGATCTTATTTCCAAGTTCCATATTGTAGGGAAGAAATGAAATCAAATCACTCGTTTGATAAATTTTTTCTTAGTTTCACATGTGGTCAGGTGTACCTATGGAGTGTTTCTTTCGTTTAGTACCAAAGGTTTACGAGTAAAGAAATTCGTATTCCATGCTCTCAAAAGTCAAAACAGTCATCAATTTTGCAGTTGCCCCCAAGTTTCTTTCACAAAATGTTTTTCTTTTTAGTTTTCCAACGAACTTATTTAGATACACACTAAGAAGTCTTACTTTGTGAGTAAAGGTCTCCCTACCAAAAGGACTAATCTAAAATCTTGAATAAACGATGAAAGAGTGTATTTACTAATTCAATGCTAATTGTTCTTTTCCTCAAAAAGGTTAGTATTACTACCGTAATTAACACTAACAAGATACACAGAGAACTTCACATCTTGATGAAGGCGAAACGTGAAAAATGGGAAACCAAAGATTAATTACACATTCTATTTTAACAACCAAAAAAGTCATAATATTCCGTTGGTAATAATAAACGATATCTAATACAAGAAATATAATCTGTAAGCTAAGCTGAGCTGGAAAAATAATCTTCAAAGCACTAATCTAAATATATATTTAATACTACTAGCTCATGCAGTGGTGGTCAACCAAAAAAAGCTTATGGAATTCCAACTGCGAGAGTGGAGTTTTGGCTATAACTTGAAATTGAGATCGAGCTGATCTTCGCTATCCTTGGAAGATGATTCACCATTAGTATTCGAAGAAGATGGTAACAACGGATTGTTACGTACAACTTGGTATGGAGCTCTAACAATTGCCCTGAATTAGACAGAAAAAGAAGTGAGATTCTTTTAAACTAAACAAACCTCAAAAGCTGTTTGGAAAAAGTTTTGGTATAGGCACAAATTTAAATTCCGCTTACCTATCTTTCCTCTTCTCGAGAAACCTATGAAGTGAAGATCTTCTTGCGATAGGTAGCTCTGAGAAACCAAAGATATAATGCATATTAGAACCAATCTGTGCAACATGAGTAAGTAGTACTCGCTTTGTTTCATTTTATATTATTTTCTTTTTAGTCTGTTTAAAAAAAAATATGTTTTATATTGGAAACTCTTTTAACATAACTTAGCTGTTTATACATCATGACAGTTTAAGACCACTTGTTTGAAGAGTACTAAAGTAGACCCCAAACGTCTGTCTACCTTTCATATATTTTGTGTGTAGCCAAATACTGCTATATAAAATGAAAAAGAAGGAAGTAATTTGCTCACCGGAGCTGCTGCTAATTCCGGCAGCCTGTGACTGGATTTGCTTGGGTTGCTCCTGCTCTACTAAGGGTGCAGATGAAACTGATCCGAGCTTAAGCTGATCAGTTTTAGTACTACTACAAACATGGAGTGGGGGCGAATTGTGCTTGTGCTGTTGCGGTGCAGCAGAGCAAGAGTCTGGCTTAATCTGGAGGTGTTGTTGCTGTGGTGCAACAGAATCAGTTCTATTACTTGTCAAAGAAGCAGGGGCAGCAGAACATGTGTTAATTTTGTCGATGTTTATAGCCTGGAAAGTCCCAAATGAACTCTGAGGACATCCTTTACTAGCCAATAACATCACTGCTCTAGCTTTGTCAGCAGGGAAATCATCAAAAACAATCACTTTACCATCATAGAACATAGTCAATTGGGCTGCCTTAGGCTCCTTTGGTGCCTCTTTGCTGAAAAAGGAAATCAAACATAAATCAGCATGTGAAATTAGTAACAAGGTGAACGTTCATGTAACCAATAAACTGAACTAGGAAGATGCGAACTTCATAAAAGACTAAAAAGTAAAAGAGGTAAGAGTTTCAACTTTCAACTTCTACCGACAATCTAAAATTTTTTTCATATTAGTCGTTCATAGCAAGTGTAATTATAACTGGAATTACTAGCTAAAACAGGTTAAAATAGACAGAGGGACGAACCTTGTGCTGGGCTCATTTACAGCGGCCTCCTTCTCTCTAGAAGACTCTGTTGTAACAAGATCTACGGATTTGTGTTCTTCTTTTGTTAGATCAATAGATGGTTTTTCCATGACTGTTAATAAATCCATAGTTGCAGTTTCAGTTTTCCCTGGAAGAGAAAGCACAGCACAGTTGAGAAACTATAGAAAACTTAGCTGCAGCTTCTTCTTCTAAAACTTGTTTTATTCTATTTTCTCCAATTAAAAATTACCAGATTAAGATAGTTACAGCCAACAAATCTTCCTCGTATCACAACTCCCCAAAATATAATATTCAATTCACATATTTCCAAATTCAGCTTAAAATATCAACAAAAAATAAAACTCTATGTACGGAAATTCCATTAATGAACTAGATCTCTTAGAAATACTATTAATTGAAAATAAAAAATACCTGCAGCTTCCGGCTGACCGGCGATTCCGAGATTCAGATCTCTAATAGTAGCTTTCCCTTTAATAAACTGACTCAACAAGTTACAAGTCTGTACGAAACTTGACCTCTCCGGCGCCTTGCCGTTTCCATTCCTCCGGCGAGCGTCACATAAATTCGACATATTTGCCGATGAGAAAAAATCCAAAATTGATAGAAACAGAAATTAAGGATTGTGACAATTTTAGGGTAGCTAGAGAAGTTATGTAGTAGTGAAGAAGAAAAAGGAAGCAAGTGGAAGGAACATGTGAATGTTATGGTAGAGAATAGAGATGATAAGATGGGGTAGATAAAGGAAATTACTATACTCAGCTTTTTGGTGTCTTACAAAATGACATCGCCATCGATTCATGCTGGATTAGACTTTTTTACACAATTTTAAATTAAACACGTTTTAATTGTTTCAAAAAAATAAATAATAAAATAATTATTACTGTAGAGAGGCGAAAAATTCAAATGTAGTAGTCGGCAACTGCGGCTACAGAGAAAACGTGCTTTAAAACTTTGAGTGGATTCTAGACAACTAACTACAATTTATTATCATCAGTCCTTATGCTTCTCATATTTACCACATTGACCCCTTTCTGAATAACAATAATTACAATTTAGCCACACTTTTAGTTTGAGTAACACACGTATTAAAAATTGTTTTTCCAAAGTATTTTTAAAAAAAGTTGAATATTTGGCCAAGTCATTTAAAACTGTAACTTTAACTGTTTGAGTACGTTGATAAGCATATACTAATCTTTTTAAGCATGTCAAATTAAAAAAAGCACAATATCAATGCATATTTGTTATCAATAATAATTATTATTTATAGCACAAAAAGAATATTTTGTCACGCCCAAACTCGAGTGAGATGGGGCGATATAGCTATAATATCATAACTTGATGGAGCAGATCAATTTTCTTTGACACGTAATACACTAAATTTTATTAAATTAATATAGATAAATCATAAAATATTATAGAGATACTATTTAATCAATAAATTAATAGTTATTAATTTAAACAGTATTTTGAGATGCAATGAAAGTTAATTCTGATAGCATCAAAATCATTATATCTTATTAATTTATTTATTATATTATTGAATTCACATAAAAAAATAAATTTTATTCATCATAAAGTATAATCAATACATTATAATTATTATATCTTATTAAATTATCTATTATATTATTAAATTCACGTAAAAAATAAATTTATTGTACAAAAAATACAAATGTACAATGTATATGAATAATATATATATATATTTACATAATTCATTATAAAATAGATTCAAGAATTCATGATTAATTATCTGAGTTATTGCAATAAAATGAACATCAACAACCTATTGAACTATCCATGTTAAATGATGCATATTTAGAGGTGTACAGCTTAGAAGAAATTGTAGATAACATCAGAAAAAATAATGTTGATAATGAAGCTGAGGACGATACAATACATTTGAAATCAGTAACGCGTAAGGAAACACTTTTTGGATCTAAAAGTCTTTACAATTTTATGATACAGTTCGAAAAGACAACAGCAAGACTTTTGGATGCAATAAGAAAACTTTGAGATGAGCTTCCACTAGATTTAAATGTTAACAGAAAATAAAACACAATAGAATCATATTTTCACTAATTAAATTATCTTTGATATATTCATACTTTTAGGTATGTTTGGTACAAAGATTAATAATACATGGATTAGTAGTTTAAAGTTAATAGTGCAGAGATTGGTAATGCATCATTTATTTTTATCAAGTGTTTGATTCATTGTTTTTTCATATTATCTTGTGTTTGAGTTAAAACTCTATAAAACAAACTTATTTTCAATTATACCTTCGAATTATTATATAACTCGGTTAAGGCAGATAATTATCGGACAATCTTATTTTTTTTATTATCTTCTAACTAGCTATGAGAAATAATTTTGTGACTTCTTTGCTGTTTTTCACTCGAATCATTTGAGGATAAATAATTGTCATCTTGATAAATTGATCACTCACAAAATGTCAATTTTTCTTTTTTGTTTTAAAAAATGAATCATCTACTTTTAAAACACGAAAAGACATATATTTGCATTTTTAATTGGTAAATGTTAAACAACTCACATTTCAAATATTGTATTGGATTTATTTAGTATCAAACTACACTCTCTAAATAATTTATATGCTAATTTATTTAAATAAATTGACTAGTACAAATATAAAACACAAAATCAAAAAAAATAATTGAGGAATGTTATAATATTTACATAGACTTATCCCATCGTATTATATCTTATGTATTGCTAATATACATTCAAATGGAAGGTATTAGTAATACATTCTATAATACCATGTAAGACGTATAACTTATCCATGGATTAGTTATAAATAAACCTAATTTCCTATTAAACACTGAACAAAATAATATTGTATACAATACATGGACTATTCTTTTAATACTCCTTATCAAACCATCTAAATTTAAATTAAAAGATGGTTAACATTGGCAAAATTAAATAAATCATCTAGATTTACACTTAAATATTGCAAGTTATAGTTTTAATATGTATGTTTAATTTTATAAATTATTTAAAATGCAAATAATTAGTGATATATTTGTCTTTTGACTAGTAAATGTTAAACAATTCACATTTCAAATTTGTATAATTTGTTTTGAATATATTTCGTAATAAACAACTCACTCTAAATAATTACTAAGCTAATTTATTTAAATATATTTACTAGTAAAATTATAAAACATAAAATCAAGAAAACGAACAAAATAATTAAAATGATTTGAGAGATATTTTTGTCTTGATTTATCCCATGGTATTATATCCTATGTATTACTACTAATACCTCAAAATGAAAGGTATTAGTTATCCTACAATAACTTGTAGTATGTATAACTAATACATGGGTTAGTTATACATAGGCTCAAATTCCTACAAAACATAGTACTAAATAACGATACATAATACATGGACTATTTTTTTTAATACAACCTATCAAACGACCCCTTATATAATTATGAATTTATGATATTAATGAGATCATAATTTATAAAGGGATCTCTGAGAATATATTATCTTATCAAAGTGTGTAATTTTTTCTGCTGGCCTAAATTAATATCGTAAAAAAATATTACCTTAAAAAAATTACTAAATTATTAAGTATTAATTTAGTTAGATTTTAATGTACTTAGTTTGCAATGTGAGCTCTACCCTTTCTTGTTTGCTTCATTGATATCTAAAGAAAAGAATTCGAGAGTGGGTGTGTAAAAATCATCGATAAAAGTGCTATTAGTTTGTTGACATAGGGTTATTGGATTAACATTATTTAATGATTTTATAAAAAAATTATCGAATTATCGGTTTGATATTAATTTTTAATATTAAATTATTGAATAAATCGATAACCTATTAAGAGTTGAGTTTATAATATTCTACTACTTTTACATATACATACATATCCGTAAATGTTAATTTCAATATTATAATAGTTATGTCTTTGTCATTTAGCCATCAATTCATACTTCGTTGTAGTAAGAACCATAGTTCTCTTAATTTCTCTTTGTGTTACACATATATAGTTCTTTTCATGTTTGTTATTATTATTTTGTTTTATGAGCTTTTGTAAAATTTTAATATTGCCTTATCGTGTCAAATTTATTAGAAAAGTCATAAATTTGATTTATAAGCATTTTTTTATTGATTAAATCAAAAATTAAACATTAAGGAATAAAATTGATAAATTAAAAATTGATAAAAAATTATCTTATTAATTCCTCATTGATTTAACATATTTAAAAATCAAAAATTGATAAACCAATTTAATAATATATAAAATCAAATCGAACCAATCAATGCACAGTAAGCCAGCAAAGGGGAGTTGATATCGTAATTGTTCATCCGTAGAATATAGTTTTCATATTAAATTAATGGTTTTCCTGTTTAATTTATTTACCTTATCCACTGGATGTGAAAGTTGAATTGTTTTCTAGCACACCAGAAAATAGTGTCTTTTAGCTCCGATGTAGGATATTATTATTTATATATTATAGACTTTCTGTTACACCAACATTAAGCAATGAATATAAATTTAGTTGTTTTCTCAATCTTTTAACATTTTTTTCTTAGGGATTTTACAAAGTCAATGTGTTTAATATTCTTCATATTGAATTTATTTTAATACAATAAAATTAATAGGGGTCACCCAAATAATTTATTTCAATAATCAATAATAAAATTAGTTATCTCTCCTCTTGGATAATATAATATTTAGAGATAGTTTATCTAGAATAAAATAGATGAATGACAAAGACATCTATCTAATTAAATTATTTTAATATATCACTTTTTATATTCATGATGGTATCTTTATAACATAAACAAATAACAAATTATTTTTAAAATTTATGCAATGCATATTATTTTGAATACAACACACTCAACTAAAAATAATCTTAACATTATCATAACCCATATATAAACCAAACCACTCAATGTTTATATCATCCGTTTACTTTCACAAGAGGGTATTGTTAAAAATTCATTTAGTTAGTCAATGTTATTCACTACTTTAATAAATTATTTAAATAAATTATCGAACTGTGAGTGTGAGATTCAGCCAACCAAATAAAGTTTTATAACTTTGCTTTGTGCTGGCGAAAATGATATTAAGTTACCGTAATTAGATTTTTGTAGCAGTTTATATTTATTCTTTGTTTATTATAAGAAAAAACACGCGGAGAATATTGAACCATGTGACATAAAAATGGAATCTTATTCTAGTCCCACTCCCATTCCCACCCACTATTTTTGACTTCATAGCAACAAAAAGAGAATTGAAAGAATAAAAAGAGTATATAGTTTCATTTTTGAGATAAAGAGTAAACTATAGATGCACATTTATTTTATTGAAAGTCACTGAATTATGTAAAATTATTTAGTAAAGTCATTTAATTATATTTTGTATCATTAAAATTGTATTTCATCTTTTAAAATTATTAAACTACATTTGTTATAAAATCAAATTTGTCATGGCAAGTTAAATACTAATTTTTTATGTCATGTATATAGACCCCACAAATAAATAAAATTTAAAATCTCCCATATTATTTTTTATTTTACAATTTTATTTTTGCAAAAGAATTGAATCTGCAGCATTTCTGCGCCTTCTCTCATTGAGATGTTATTTCTAATACATTTTGAGTAATTTTAAATTTCTTCCAACAATTTTCATTTACTCAAAATATAATTAACACCAAGAAACTAGAAAGCAAGTGTAAACCTCCGGTGGGAGTTGGGACTCACCAAACTGGAAAAATCCACAAAGAAATAACGAATCTAAAAGTCACCGTATTTTACTTTATTTTATATTTTGCGATATTTCTTTTATTAAAAAAGGGGGTCAAAATCCGCACCATTTTCAGTTTGTTTTTTCTTTTTTTAAGAAAAAAAATATTTATTCGTTCGGTCTATGTTTATGTGAAATAAATAATAATTTATTTTATTATGTTAAATTTATTTTAGTAATAAGTGTAGTTGAGTGATTTTTGAAGACAAAAACATTAAGTTAGTGATTTTAAATGATAAAAATGTTAAGTTAAGTGATTTTATTAAAACAAAATAAAGTTTAATATCATTGTTAGTAAAATTTTCATAGCTCAATGTCCTTTTGATATATTAACTCCGTTGCATTCTTTTTGGAATTGAAATCCATGTATTCAATTAATTTAGATTTTTATTACGCATAATTTATTTAAAAAGAAAATACTTCTTGTTAAATTTTTCTCTATATTAAGGATCAACTTTAAATTTTTCAGTGGAAGAGAGATAAAGATCTATCTCACTATACTTTATTATCCTCTATGATAAAAATAAACTCAATGGTCATTAAATTGATAATCATGCCCTAATCTAATGAATTCATCCACTTGACTTAATTTAGTTTCTCTTTAGGTCCCTCCCTGCATATAATAAAAAAATAAAAATATATAATACAAGTGTAAGTCGAACGAAATCAATATAACAAATAAATAAGAATAATTGTACCTCAATTCTAAATATGTTCATTTTGGCTATATAAATTTCACCTAACATGTTTCTATATTCAAATTTAATTTGTGTCATCATCTAAAAACTAAAGGATGGTTAAATATACAATATTTAATAATCATAATTAGGCCCCTAATCATAATTCTTAAGGTTTTCTATAAATATAAATTTAAAAAAATAAGACATATATTCGTATTTATGTGGAATTTGTTCAAAAACAAGTGAAAATATTTTATTTTTTCGTTTTAAAAAATATTTTCATTTTTTTTGATGATGTAGAAATTGAAAGAGCAATGAAGGCAAAATGTGAGAAATTTTCTGAGTGAATTTTATTGAAGAAGGAATAACTATTTATGCTAATACAAAATGACAGAAGATGTAAAATAATCTAGAGAGTTAACAAACTTCTTACAAACTTGCACGCCTATACAAATTATAGAAGAAGCATCTAAGAAGAGAATCTTATTCTATGTATAAAAGATGATGAAATGTAATGGGTTAAGAGTGAATGTGCTTTCTTGATTGATAATTTTGATCTAAAACATTGGATCGAATCTCACTTAAGGAATAACTACCGCAACCTGTTCCTCTTCATTCTTTGAGACTAGAATTGAGGGACTTCGACCTGGTTTTTGTGACTGCGGCCTGTGCCTGATTTTTATCATCATTTCAACAGATAAAACGCTATCAAAGAAAAGTTTTTGCGGTTACAATAATTATTCTTGTCTACTTTTAAATTTACACACCTATTATGAAAATAATTATTGATATTGTGAGTTTATCATTCTACCCCTATTAACTATGAAGTGAATGAATAAAAAATTTAAGATTTTTAAAAAGTTCTATTATTTTCAATGGGGTAAAACTTACCTACATCGGGTGTTACACCAATCCTATACATGCATGTCATGTTTTTAAATTTATATTTATCTAACTTTAATTAATTAGCATATATTTTACTTCATTAAATCACATAATAATAATAGAAATTGGATTAGTTTGATGTAAACACCCGGTGCAGGCAATTTTTTTTTCAAAATAATTAATTGAGGACATATACTAAGTAATTTTTCTTAATTTAGGAACAACTATAAAAGAAAAAATAAAGCTATCGTATATATATATATATATTTTTTCTGAAACACTTATTTTTATACATAAAAATAAAAGAATTAAGCAAGAAAAGAACTTCATTATAATCTAATTAGACCTACATTATGCATGTAATCACTTTATTGCACTAAAATAATTAAAGTATTATCTTTTTTTAAAAAAAAGTAATTACTCAATCTATTCTACATATTATGAAGATCATTAACTATTTTCTTCAGTAAATTAAAACTAAAAATAAAATAAAAGAATCACTTAATTTAACATATGAAAATTTCTAAACTATAAAATGACTATTAGGTTAATTGATATTAAGAAAATGAGAGTAAGGAGAAGAGGGGTGCAACTAGCCATCTCTCTCTATCACTCAATTTTCTTTATTAGAAAATTATGAATGTGTATTCAAAATAACGAATCACGATTTTCATGTATTGACTTTGCGTAAATTCAGTGAAGACAAAAAATGATTATTTAGAAAAAAAAATTAGGTATGAAGGCTATTTGTTTGTGGGTGGTGCATAAACAAAATGATGGGAAAGTTGAGGGTGAAGTTTGAGAGGGGGTCCAACTTTGCACAAGGGACCATTTATTTGTTGTTATGAATCTTATGCAATTTAAGGCCACGCAATTATAGCAAACGGACTAAACACGTTTCATTGCTAATTAACTAATGCTACAACACAAATATGTCAAATCCTTTGATTCCCTCTATATAATTTATGTGAAACTCCTTTTTAAATTTTAATTTAATATTTTTAAAATTTTCAAAAAGTTGAAAAATAGTAAAAAAAAATATATTTACGTTACAAATTATTCATAATAAGTAAAATTATCATCATGACAAATGCAACTCTAATTTTTAAATATCAATTTCACCTTGAAAATAACAATTACTTTATTTCTTCAAATTTTAAAACATGACCAAACCCTCATATCTAGGCATTTGGTCATGGATTTTTTTCACTTTTCAAGATATTTTTAAGAAGTGGCTTCGCCTCTCTCACTTTAAATTGTGCAATTTTTTTAAAAAAAAAACTCAAATTTTCAAATATCATATTTTAACTTTAAAAATAAATAATTTTAAAAAAAATCATAATGAAACATGAATAAATACCCATGTACTACTCCCTCCATTTACTTTAAAAAAAAATTTAATATAAGGAACAAATAGAGTAAATAGACAGAAAAATCAATAAACGTATAGATTACCCAAATGTACGTTGCCAAACTTGGGTCGAATTTCAAAGGGCCTTTATTCAATATCGGTTGTATTGTAGAGTGTATAAATATAATGCATAATAGAGTGTATTAATAGTATTTATATTAATCATGTATAAATTATTTTTATGCATAAGTTGGTTTGATATATTAAAAATAATATGCATAATATAAAAATAGTTATTTACAAATATATCATCTACAACTATGATGAAAAAAATGTAAAATTGCTTTTGAAAGGTAATTGGGTCTTTAACTATGCTAGAAAGTACGACATTACTAATACACTTCTCAATATAAAATATAGTATTTAGTTATACATAGCATAAAAAGTATACCAAATAAGGAATTACAAATACATAGAGCCAATGCATATATTATTTTTACTAATACCAAACGACTAAGTTAAAAGGTTTAACTTGTCTAAGATGCTAAAATTGGTTCACCATTTAAGTTCACTACATCTATATAATTTTTTGGTATTCAACTTTCGAAATATGAACCAATAATATGTAATTACTACACATTGTTTCGATAAAAGTTTATAATTGGAAAACTTATGTATTTTGCTCATAATTTTCTTCAGGCAACATGCTTTGCAAATTTGGTCTATTAGATTGACTGTTACTGTCTCAGCTAAGTTATAAATAACATATTTTACCCGTATATTGTCTGATTTGATATTAAATTTCAAAAGGAAAAAAAAATTTTAAAGCTTAAATATTTGTTCTACTATAAATTATTTTATTAAGGTAAAAGAAACTTTTTATTTCTAAATGAAAGGAAGTAAAAGATAGTTGAGAGATATAAAATAATTTATGTTAAGACCAATTTACATATCTTTCAACAGAACAAATTGAAATTTTCATTACTCATTAGGTAAACAAATCCAAAAGTTGGATTTGATTAGTCATGATTATGATACGTTAATTCAAATTTTTTTGGGCCCAAATTCAAGTAATGAGATATTTGGGTTGAATGGGTCGATTAGTTTTAAATGATAAAAGAGTTTAATTCCATGTGGACCTGGGGGGCAAAATGTCTATGTTTACCAGATTTTTACCAAATAAGATGATGACTTTTGAAGTAGGATATATAGTACAAGTATTAGTTAAAGATAAATAACTTTCTTAGCTGGTTTAGTGTTGGCTCGGTGTTATCTATATTTATAAATAATTGGATCATAATTTTGTCATTTATTAATAAAATTGACTTAAAAAATATTAAATAAGGGTAAAAGACTAAAGTTACATTATTTGTTAATGCAAGTACAAAGTAAAATAGGACATATAAAATGGAACGAAAGGAGAATAATTTTTTTAAAAAATAGAAAAGAGTAGAAGAAGATGGTTTTGCTTAATAAATGACTTTTTTCTAAATGAGGCTCTAATTCGTACGTATTTGAAATAATCAAGTTGATATCGAATATCAATTACGAACCTAAAAATAAAATGAAGAAATTGTAAGTTCTTTAAGAAACTAATACCGCATATCTCCCAACCCCTTCTTTTTAAATCCACATTATAATTTGCATTTTTATAATCTTTACGTTAATATTGAATTATAATTTTAATTAAGAAAAAAGAAAAAAACATAAACATATATTTAATTTTTTTTATTAGAAAAGGATTAAATGAACCTCTTTACGCCCATGTGACTTTGTCCCTACTTTGCCTACGCTATAAATAATGTATTTAAAAAAATTTAGTTCAATGCACATAAACAGAATAATTGAGGTGGGTACTTGACAAATATTTTTAGATTTCTTCACAAAACAAAATATAAAATAAAATAAAGGCGAAGAGACAACACTTATTCTTCAAAGTATAAGAAAGGTACTCCAATTTCAACTACCGGACTGCACATTCTTCATGTGCCAAAAAATTAGTTGCGGCACAAAGCTGTAGTTTTTCCACTAATTAATATTCCATAATATCAAAACTTATTTATTAATTTGTTGTTTTTTCTTTTAGTTTATTATTATAATTATTTTTTTCTAAATAAATTTGTAATGTTTCAAAAAAAAAAAAAGTTGAGCAGTAAACTAATAAAACTATTTTTTTAAATTTATGATTTGTCAGGATATAGAAGAAAAAAAAATAGACAATTAATACGAAAGAGAAGCTTAATCATATTAGTAATGCGAAGCGTTTGCCTACATATGCTGAAAGTAAAATTGTTCAAAGTTCACTGGATAGCACATAAGTGAAGAACATGACCAAATTAAGTTTATAATTAAGGCTATATACTTCAGTTTTGGCGCATAAATTCAAGAATATGTTCCCAATATTTACTGGTGAGATTAATAGGTGTTAGAATCGAAATAACCAAATATCATGCAGAAATTGAAAAATCAAATAACAAAAAAGAGACATTAAGTTAACGTCTTCGATCAATTGACCTCTATTCTCAAACTGAGATAAACAATGTATAAAAGAGAGTAAAAAATATCAATTAGAAATAACCTCGCAAAGTTTAATTAAAAAAAATATCAAACACAAGTGACACGACAATACTTATGAATCACTAGTTCTCTACGCTAAATAAGTGAGAAGGAAGGAGCCTCAATTTACCCGACTCAAAACCCTTTCCCTTTTACGGAAAATTTAGATGAACGTATAAGGTAATTAAAGGTAACTAAACATTCTAAATTTACACATTAGCCTAATTTTTTTTCTAAATTAATAGTAATACCTATAGTTATTTTTTAATACTAAAATGTGTATATATATATATATATAACTTGTATGTCAGTTATTTTAGGTTGAATGTCTGCACACAAACTCGACGATAATAACGGTGAATCAATTGTTTCTTACTTCAAGTCTCATGTGGTCCTTGCTTCTCTGGCTCTTTTGCACCTTCATCAACTCAAACATGCAAAAATGAAGAAAAATTATAGTAATTTTACGTAACAAAAAAATCAAAAATGAACCAAACAAGTAAATTTTTCTTTAGTTAACAAATGAAAAATCCCGAAATTTACTTGGAAAATAATTTCATAACGGGGAGGAATATAGTAATTTTGAAGAAATAACATGGACATTTTTCGTGTTATGATTGTTTGCATCGTCTTGTTGATGATTTACCCCGTGAAAATAATGTCAGTTTCGGATACTGATGCTTTGTTGAAGCTGAAACAATCATTTACAAATGCAGCTTCATTGGAATCATGGAAACCTGGAACGGATCCGTGTGATAAAAATATACGTTGGTTGGGTGTTTTTTGTCAGAAAAAAATAGTTACTGGACTTCTTCTTGCAGAAACGAATTTATCTGGAACAATAGACATTGAGGCATTATCACAAATGACTGGTCTGCGTACACTTAGTTTTCAAAGCAATTTATTTTCTGGACCAATGCCGGAATTCAATCGAATGGGTGCTTTAAAAGGTCTTTATTTGTCGGAAAATCAATTTTCTGGTGAAATTCCTTCAAATTACTTTGCAAAAATGTTGTCCTTGAAGAAGTTATGGCTCTCTGACAACAAATTTTCCGGTGAAATTCCGGCGTCATTAATGGAGCTGCAATATCTCATTGAATTGCACCTGGAGAACAATCAGTTCACAGGTCCAATACCCCCAATGTCGAAGCAGTCAACGTTAGAATCAATCGATTTTTCTAATAATAACTTGAAAGGGGAAATCCCTGTTTCGTTATCAAGATTCAATGAGAGTTCGTTTAAGGGGAATTCCGAGCTTTGTGGTGAGAAATTAGGCAAACCTTGTAATCAAGCCATAAATAGCAACAACACTAATAATAATGGCACTCAACAAAGTCCGGATAGTAATTCTAATAAAAGCATCTCAATGTGGATTGTGATATCATCAGTTGTTCTGTTATTGATCGTGATCATAGTAATATACCTCATATGTCGCTACCAACAAAGTCGTCGTGCTTCCATTGAAAGTTTTGATGAGCCATCACTTGGGAGGCGAATTTCAAGTGATAGCAAGAAGTCATTTGAACTAAGTAGACGTGGCAGTTCGATTAGAAGAGGATCGATAATGGGAAAACGTGTAGGAGATTTGACAATGGTGAATAATGATAAAGGTGAGTTTGGTTTAGCAGATTTGATGAAAGCTGCTGCAGAGGTGTTAGGGAATGGGCCATTGGGTTCTTCTTATAAGGCTATGATGTCAAATGGATTGACAGTTGTGGTGAAGAGGATCAAAGAAATGAACAAGATCGGAAAAGAGGGTTTCGATGCAGAGGTTAAACGTTTAGGAAGTTTGAGACATAAAAATATTCTAACACTTTTGGCTTACCATCATCGCAAGGAAGAAAAGTTGTTTGTATATGAGTACATTCCTAAAGGAAGCTTGCTATACATATTGCACGGTAAAGTACCTACCTCTAATTTTATCAAGTCATACTAGAAATGCATGGTAAGACTGCGTACAATAAACTCATTTTTGTTAATTTTGTGCATGTGCTTAGAATAGGAGGCCAAAAACTTCTACAAGTCGTGTGTTTACACATTGTATTAGTAGTTTAGTCGTCAAGTGTTTCATATTAGTTGAGGAACGGAAAGTAGTCTCCTAGTATGATCTTGGCAAACTATACGTCTATATCCATGAACTAGCTTTGAAGTTGAGTGAGGTCTATAGGTCCGTTTGCTTCACAAGTTATCGAAGCCAGACTCATCTGTACTCTTGACATGTAGAGCCCCCATGTTATATTGGGATTATTTGCACCTTATGGTCTTTTCAAGGCCACTTATTGAATTATGTTCCCGTTAGCCCAGTGTGTTAAGGGGAATGTAACATAAATAGAGACCTCAAGAAAGGTCTTTTCTACAGTTGTCCTGTTAGGAGTTTAAGGGACAGATTTGAGCTATGCTTAACTCATGAACTAGTTTTTGAGGTTTAATTAGGCCAAATACTCAATTTTCTTTGCGCCAATTAGTTTGTGTATGATTACTTATAAAGATTGCTGCTGCTTTATGAATGATCACAGGTGAAAGAGGGCTGACCCATGCTGAGCTCACCTGGCCAGTGCGTCTAAAAATTATACAAGGAGTAGTTCAAGGACTAAATTATCTTCACACTGAACTTGCTTCTTCTGATTTGCCCCACGGCGACTTGAAATCTAGCAATATACTCATAAGCACAAACCACGAGCCAATACTCACTGGTTACGGATTCTGCACCTTAATGAACAACACGCATGCAGTTCAAGCATTGATCGCGTTCAAGTCACCAGAAGCAGTACAAAATAACCAGGTTACACCCAAGTGCGACGTTTATTGCCTTGGAATTGTGATTCTTGAGATAATAACAGGGAAGTACCCGTCTATATATCTTAATACCGGTAAAGGAGGGATAGACATAGCACAATGGGCGAAATCCGCGATTGCTGAGGGTAGAGAAGCTGAATTATGTGATCCAGATATAACAGCAAGCGCGAAAGATTCAATGAGTTCAATTAAGGAATTAATTCACATTAGTGCAGCATGTGTAGAGAGTAATCCACAACAGAGGATAAGTATTAGAGAAGTCATTAGGAGGATTGAAGAAATACAACAACAAAACGGAGTAGGACAAACAACAACGTCTCAGTCTCAAACGGGACAAGCAATTGAGATAATGCCGTCTCCAAGAGATGGAGATGCTGAAATACAAGTTTCAGAATCCTAACAAGGAATAACAAATCATTAGGAATTTTAGCAGATTCCGGTAATTCAAGAGGTGGTTAATATTGCAGCTTCTCCTATGGTCATCAGACTAATGATAGTGTTTTTTTTTCTTCATTTTTAAAGGTTCGTTAACTAGGGATAGTACATATATTACTGACTAAGTTTTAGTTTTATTTTTGTGTATTTTTTCCCTTCTTTTAGATGCCCCCATTATCTCCCCTTGTAGAACAAGAAATGAGAGGAGAAGCTGTATCCTGTGTAGAGATGAAACAGTTTCCTGTTTCTACCATGTTGATTACTAACTGATCTTGTAGACCAAAAATTCTTAGCATACTTCGACTAATTCCAAGGGATACTGTCATTTCCTATCACTAACATGTACCAGGTAACTCTGCTTACCAAGGATAAAATATATGAGAAAGAAATTACCTAGTGTTTTTATCTCTGTTGATATTTGAACGTGAGACCTCATGATTCTCGACCCACTTCATTGATCACATTCTTGGACGTTGTATGTTAATTTTTTTCACACATTAATAAATAGAGAAGCATGGAAGGCCCAATCAGATAACTAAACTCTTTCTCCATTTGGACTATAATTTCATGGGACAACAGCTCTTTGCAAAGTTTAGATGTTGGACTCTAACCTTCCAAAGGACTTGTTCTGAAGTGCTTTTAATGAAGTAATTGGGCTTTTGTCAGAGAAAACAAAAATTTGGATCATCACATTTATTAAAACATAAAATTCAAAGGTAGAATACACATCCCTTGAAATCGGTCCAGTAAATTTCATTTAGACATTCAAATTACGTCATGTTCCGGTTCAAACATACTAAAATATTTATATTATACACTTCTAACTTCTTTTTTTTTTTTAAAAAAATACGCACTTTCTCAAATATCGAGTCACGTAAATAAGTTTGATCACTTAATTCATATCCCCCTTTAATTATACACATTAACATCAACCAATCGAAACTGCTAGTATCAAAACTAAAGTTTCAATCGAACACGTGATAAATTAATCTCACAATTATTATCCTTACCCTTCGTACCCCGGATGGACTAATGAAATGTGTGGATCTCCCATTGGCAATGTATGTACGATTGATCGAACGTGACCTCACTGATGATATGTGTATTACATAATACAGCTGGAGATGAAAGAACCAAAAAATGTCCACACGTCAAGGTGTTTTTTCTAGTCTGGCAAACAACAATATGTAATTAAGACATTACATTACTACACATATTAATTTGTACTCCAATATACAGAGGAAAGTGAAAAAAAAATAGTGTTTCCAGAACCTGTCTGAACACAGAACAGAATCAAACAGGTTGGTTTTTGAAAACATATGAGCTGTTTTTTGAGCTGAACGCCACAACACTAACCTATACATTATATTAAAAAAAAAAATATATTGAAGTTACTACTAGTTAGTGGTGTAGTAGTATAATATTATGACACACATATTGAGATGATAGATTTAATCCAAAGTACAAATTGTTTATTGTAGCACTCGTGTGATACTGACTTTGCTTTAATTTTCTGCATAGATTGTTTGCCAGCTACGAAACAGCTTCACACATAATTTGAATCATTCAATGGAAAAATCAGTACAATTCCTTCCTTGTGTATTTTAAATAACATTGCTTTCATTTCACACATACAAAAATATGAATTTCCAGCTTGCCACTGTTCTTTCCATACTCCAAAGGCTGTTAGCTTAACGATTCTTTCTGCTCTAGATCAACTAAACTTGTTTTAATTGTGCGTTAGATTCATAATCAGTAACGAATTTAGACTTTAAAAATTATATGATAAATTTTTGTACTACGGAAAGAACGAAGGCTGAATGTAAACTTAATTTTTTTTTTCCTTCTTCACATTTTTAGATATAAGATTTAACATTGAAACACTGAAAACTCGATGCATAAATGTGGTATTGTTATTTTGTGTTTATATTATGTGGAAGAATTGTTTAACGTGCGAGCGTGCACGCACGTGAATCCGTACGTAGATAAGTTGACTTCATTAAATTGTTCATTTGGTTTACTCTCATTAATTAATTTTGGCTTTTGCGTTTCTATGTCTTGGCCAATTAGGTCATATTTGATACGATTATAATATGAGGGGATTTATTTCATTTTTAAAATAAAAATAATGGAATAAAATGATGTAAAAATTAACTAATACTTAGAATCAAAACACAAAATAGAATAATTTTAATTTTATTTTTAAATTTTTATTGTTATCCCACTAATCAAGTACGGACAGAAATATTAATATTTTGTTATTCGTTTAAAAATATGTATACAATATGACATTGACTTTTTTTTAAAAACTCTCAACTTAAACTAGTTAATCTCAAAATTAACTTTTTTTTTTAAACGGCAGTTTTGAAGTAGTCAATATTAGTAATTTCTTGTCAACAATTGCTACATTTTCCAAACTTGGTCAACAAGAGTGCAATGTGTTACTATTAGAATTAACTTAAAATTTGCAAGTTTTTCGACCTATTAACTGTTTCTAGCTACTCTGTATTGGTGAATTTTTGTTTTAGATATTTCAATATTTTATAAAGTATATTTAATTTATCAATTAATTGAAATATAATACTTGATCATTTTGCTTATGAACATGCATAAATATATTATAATTATTAATCATTTAGTCACTTAATTATCGAGGTATAATATGCAGCTTAGATATTATTACCCACAATCGACAATAAAATAGTTACAAAAGTATTTCTTATATATAAAATATATAAAGGCAAAAAATATAGTAATTTTTAGTTAATGGAAGATTATATGTTATTGAATATTACTATCATAAATTTATTAGTAATATAATAATTGAAGGACCAAATGTGTTATTATACGAAGATGAGTTGAGAAATAGTGATAACAGTACAGTAATTAATCAATCTTAATACTATATTATTGTTACTGCAGAAATTGATTAATTAATTAATTCAATATGTAAAATTTATCGGCTTCCATTTTTTGATTCTTCAGTTTTCTTCATCTTTATAATTCTCTGCATCTTCTTCACCAAAAAGCTCGAATCCTTTTTTTGCTTTTTACCAGATTCTGAATTTCAAATTTGGATTCTTATCGATGGAAGCACCAGAGAACGACGCCGTAGCGTTCGAGTCAGCTGAGAAGATAATTCTCCGGTGGGATTCTACGGTGTCGGAAGAAGCTAGAGAGAAAATGATATTTGACGCCGATCGTTACGAGATCAATCGGTATTTGCACGCCGTCGATGAAATCCAACGGTCAATGGAGTCCACAACACTCTCCGACGACCAAGATAAAGCTAATAGTGCGATCCAGATCGCCATGGCTCGGCTTGAGGATGAGTTTCGTAGCATACTTGTTGCTCACACAAATGCAATCGAGGCTGATTCGTTAACTGACCCTAGTCCTTCTCCAGTCCACTCCGGCGAATTCCAGTTGCCTGTGGAAGACTACCATGATACCCCTACCGACGATGATTCATTCACCAAAGAGTTGGAACATCAAGAGAGTAGCAGCAGTAGCTATCGATCTACTAGCAGTATCCGCGAAGTTGATCTCATGCCGCCCGTAGCAATATATGATCTCCGGAGTATCGCCGAGCGAATGATTTCCGCTGGATATCTCCGGGAGTGTATTCAGGTCTACGGTAGTGTACGGAAGTCCGCTGTGGAGTCGAGCTTCCGCAAGCTTGGAATAGAGAAACTCAGCATCGGAGATATCCAGAGACTTGATTGGGAGACTTTGGAAACAAAGATCCGCAGATGGATACGAGCTGCCAAAGTATGCGTTCGCATACTCTTCGCTAGCGAGAAGAAACTCTGTGAGCAAATCTTCGAGGGTTTGGGCACGGTGACTGATGATGCTTGCTTTATGGAGACTATTAAAGGACCAGCTATACAGCTATTCAATTTCGCTGAAGCCATTAGCATCAGCAGGCGATCGCCTGAGAAGTTGTTTAAGATATTGGATCTTCATGACGCTTTATCTGATTTACTTCCTGATGTTGAGATTGTTTTCGAGTCAAAATCTTCAGAATCAATCAGAGTTCAGGCAGTAGAGATATTGTCTAGGTTAGGGGAGGCTGCTAGAGGGATACTGTCGGAATTTGAGAATGCTGTACTCCGTGAACCTTCGAAGGTCCCTGTTCCAGGAGGGACAATTCATCCCTTAACTAGGTATGTCATGAACTATATAAGTCTAATTTCGGACTATAAGAAGACATTGGGTGATTTGATTGTTTCACAGCCATCGACGGGATCAAGGTATTCAAGTGATCCTAACACCCCTGATATGGACTTTGCGGACCTAGACGGGCTGACACCATTGGCGCTTCATTTGATTTGGATTATTGTCATTTTGCAGTTCAATTTGGAAGGTAAGTCTAAGCACTATAGAGATACCTCTTTAGCTCATTTATTCATGATGAACAATGTCCATTATATTGTTCATAAGACTAAAGGGTCACCTGAGTTGGGGGAAATGATTGTAGATGATTTCTTGAGAAAATTAACGGGGAAATTTAGACAAGCTGCTACCAGTTACCAGAGAGCAACCTGGGTGAGGGTTTTGCATTGTTTGAGAGATGAGGGACTACATGTGAGTGGCAGTTTTTCATCGGGGGTGTCAAAGAGTGCATTGAGAGAGCGTTTCAAGACGTTCAACGCCTTGTTTGAAGAGGTGCACAGGACTCAGTCCACATGGTTGATACCAGATACACAGCTCAGGGAGGAGCTGCGCATTTCCATAGCCGAAAAGTTGATTCCTGCCTATAGATCATTTCTTGGACGATTCAGGAGCCATATAGAAAGCGGAAGGCATCCAGAAAACTATATCAAGTATACTGTGGAGGACCTAGAGAATGCTGTCTTAGATTTCTTTGAGGGGTACGCTGTGTCACAGCACCTAAGAAGAAGATCTCAGTGAAAGAATATTAGTTTCAACAGTTAGTTCTTTAGGCCATTCTTTGAATTTTTTTCATGGAGTTATTCAGGGGCTCAGGTTATGGCATTCTGGTGTTTCTCGAGTTTCTACTTCCATTTGTAGTATTCCAGGGTGATTGGCTGCTGAAAACTTCAGGAAGATCAACTGTTATCAATCAAGAAGGGTCAGTGCCTCCTGCCTCTGGATGCTCTGCCCTGTAAGCATGTTGTTGTTGTATTTCTTCCATACTTCTAGACTTCATTTCACTTTGTCCATATCTGAACTGTTGTGTTGATTACTTTATTGAAATTTTATCATTATCATGATTTTGTTAACTTGAGTCCAGAATTTAGTTTAGCTTGGATGACTTCTACACTGCTACGATATTGTTCTTTGGAATATCTTCTTGTAAGTTTATTTTAAATCAAGAATGTAACAGATTTCCTACAACGGCAAGGGCCTTAGTAGGTGACAATAAATAAATAAATAAAACGATGATCTTGTGATTGTAAAGACTTGAAATTACCAATTGTTGCTTACTACTGTCTTCTTATTGTTTTTTAAGTCTCTGCCTCTCCCAGAAATGAAACAATTGTCCGTGGATTTTTAAATTTTACACTGGAAATTCGTGGGGCATTACTAATTATCTCACTGTTTGATGTATGACTATGCTTATTCCTTGGAGTGTTTGTTGTTAGTTTGTACTTATTTTGTTTTCTCAGCTAAGAGGACTGGTGCAGTGGTGCTTCTTTAGCTATCTAGGGTAAAAGCTACTAATTAGTTCTGTCGACATGATTTTCTCAATCATGGAATGCTTGATCTGGACATGTATCATGAAAGTTGTTCTTGTAAACTAGAAATTGAACTCCATGTTTGTTACACACTGTCATGTAGAAGTGGCTAATCTGTGGTTACAAGCACAAGGAGCATCCGATTTAGTGCAGCAGATTCATGCAATCGTTGTTGTTTATCCTCCAAATATATCACCTCAACAGGCCTTCTAGTTGAAACTCTGAAGTGTGCTGCATCTGATGGTCAGAACTTACAAGGAGGGCCTTCCAATGTCACACATCTTTTTGCTACCTCTTCACTTACCAGTCACCATGTACTCCCTGTTTGTGTATTCTCAAATGTGGTAATCTGTGTCCAAAGTAGACATCACCCTCTATTTCTTACCTAAAAATGTAGAATATTTACTGACCAAGATGTTCAATTACTAATCTGTTTAAATACCATTTGTAGATTTGATTACCACACTTGCATAAAATCCATGTTTCTGTTTTTTTTCTACTTTAGCTGGTGTTGCCACTGTAAAGTACTTCTTAAAATAGCCCCTTTTCCCATATATAAGGAGTTACTAAGAAAAACTCTTCAAACTAATAATTCTTGTGCCGTGCTTGTTCTTCTTTCTCAACAGAAGATAGGAAGATTGAGTGTGGAATGTGGATTTTGACTTGGATATAAAGTGATAGACGACCTAATTTGTGTCTTTTTCAACCCAGGGAAACTAAATCTTTACAGTTGGTGTGAGGCTTCATCTGCCAATCCATCTATTTGACGTCTATTCCTACTTTTCAATTCTCGTGGGTCCTTATTTTTCTATTTAGATAAAGAGCCTATGTGTTCCATTATTGAATGAGCTCCAAGGGTCACAATGGGGACCCAAGGGAAAAAAAAAAAGAAAAAAAGGAAGACCAGCTTTTAGTATGGAGAGAGATCACATAAGATTAATGAACATTACTTCTAAAAAAACAACACTTACAAATTTGTTTTACCTAAAAGACACCTCCTGATTAACATTCGTACTTTTTTATACAGACAACACAGATAACATGATTCTAAAAACAATTTACTCAGTCTGACGGGTACCTTTCTTTAACGTACTGTAAAAAAGTTTGTGTGTCTTGCTTTACTCGGTCTTGTCTTCTACAACTTCACCATTAGATAGTTCGCTGTTGCCCAATGTTGGCCTCACTTCAGGTTGGCTTCTAACATCCTTTGGCAGCAGAGGGGACGGCTTTATGAGCGTTAATGTAGCGTCCTTATCGAACTCTTCACCATCATCAGAGTAGGCATATCTGTTATGTAAGCATTTAAAACAAACCAGTGAGAGTTGAGATTCTCGTCTGAGAAAAGACTGGCTATTATTGTAAATAAGACTTGCTATTATAAGATTTTGACTTCTTATAGTGATGAAAATAGAAAGAAGCTATGAGATGTTTGAACAAGAATGGTTCGGGAAATACAAGTTTGAGAGTTTGCATTTAAACACAAGATATAAAGTGCAGATATGATGAAATTATAAGAGAACTAGAAGGGTTAGAATAGTGAAAACTCTGTAAAATGAATGTACACTCGCAATAAGGTGGAAGCTGGGTAGTACCTCATAGAGTTTTGAGATGGTGCCCAAAGAACGCAGATGATGCAAAGGAGAGAGAAAGATAGCACTTGCCAGAAGGCAGGAATAATCCAGGCATTTCGCCATCGCTCATTGTACACATCAGTGGACTTGAAGTACAGCTGCCAAAAGGGGTGAAAATGGTTAATGCATTGTGCTTCAATACATTATCAGGAACAGTTGAGAAAATTATGAACCCTATGTCTGATGTAGTTGGATGAATATAAGATACGATCATGCTCAATTTCCAGAAGGTGCCTTTTCTCTTGAAGGTAATAATACATGGAGTGCCACAACCCAAGTCGAACCTGAATTGAGTTGTGAGGCAAATGACAAACCAAGAATCACTTGTTGAAGGTCCTTTCTTGACTAGTAAAAAGAAGTGACCTAGAACATATGAAAATGAATAACAGAATGATTGCAAAACATTAAAAAGGCCTAATTATGCTTCTGCTTCCTGTATTATTGGAAATTTAAGTCCTCTCTCCAGAAAATTGGATTGCAGGCCAAATTTGGTGGATTATATATGTTCCTTTTTTTGGTGTTAAGTCATTCTGCTAAAGTAATCATGTCACGTCAAGCAGACCAGTCGACAATAAGGTCCCTATAACCACTTCCCTTTATTAACTCAGATTCTTCAAACAGGCAACAAAGATACTTGACAGAAGTTACTAAAATGAAGAACCAGCCACATCATGTAGGAATTGAAAATTACCTCATAGCACGTCCATCCAACAGATACAACAACAGTGACAGCCAATGCATTTGTGAACTTGCGATAAATGTCTAATTTGGCCAACAACCTTCTAGCCTGTCAGATCCCAAATCCAGCAACTGAATTAGCACTAATGGAGCCTAAATTGAATTATACTAATAACTGAATGACGTCATATCATGATCGACTCCAGCCCCAACGCCCTAAGATAAGGGAAGGAAAAGGCTTCCTTTATTGCAAGAATTAGGCACTACAACCAACAAAAAGATACCAGTACACCTTTCCGAATGAACTTCATGATTAATGTAATATGTAACACATATAGTGGCTTAGGTTATTAGTCACAAGTGTAATAAGATCTCTGCTCATGAAAGTAAGACCTGAGGCAAGTAAGAAGTAAAGAAACTAAAACATTCTCTAACTAGCAATCCGCAAACAAATGAAATCACAGTGAGTAAAAGAAGCCAACAATCTACCTGAAGCTTATTCACAGTTGCCGACAAGGAGGTGAATATCCAAACGATAAAGAAAGCATCCAAGAATGCCACAGGAAGTACAAAAAACAACCTTGCTTTTCCTGAGAAATCACTGACAGCACCAACATTTTCTACCAGTTCAAGCACTTCAGAAGCCAAAAAGAATGTTCCTCCAAGCAAAAGGACCTTTGATGTGAGACCACCCAGAGTAGGTCTAACGACACCATAGCCCATAGAGACTATCAGAATGACCAAACGTGCAACTGTGCGCTTTACTGTACCAAATGTCACAGCCCATACAGTGGTACCAGTGGGCCTGACACCAGTTTCATTGAATTCAGCATAGTCGAAGTACCAAAAGGCCATTTCAAGCATGCCCAATGTTATAACGAGTGTAATACAATTTTGTAAAGGAATAACTTCTCTCCAGAATCTTGCATACTGCGAAAACCAAAAGATCCCTAGTAACACGAATGCAAGAGACATGTACCCATAGAAGTTCATAAGGGGAGCCATTCTACCAGGTAGGTAACCAGTAGGATTCTTCCATATGGTTTTCCCTTCAACAGTTATTTCCTTAAGATTTGGCTCACAGTGAATAAAATACACGTTATACATCCCAGTTTTTGTAATGGGGATTGATCTCGACTGCAGTGCTACATCAACTTCATCAATGCTGAATGAGGCACTAAAAACTTTAGGCCATCCGGGATTACTAGCAGATGGGCGGTGAATTATTTGCCCTTGTGTACAAACTCCAAGTTTTGCAAGATCCGCTGTGCAACAAATAGCTCTTTGGCCACCATAAGCAGAGCCCCCAATTAACTCTCGATCATCCACCTCAAAAACAATTGCATGAATTGGGTCTGAGCTGAAGTTTGAGAATTCCTTTGGCCTCCGAAATACAATCTTTTCAAACCTGTTGAAAATGTGACGTCAGAAATTTATAGACTCTTACGCATAAAACTGGGAAAACACATGAATGACAACACTGATTTCCAGAGTCTGAAATGAATTAGAAAATGCATAAGAATGAGCCCATTAAATTCCATGGAGCATGACTTTTAAATAAAAAAACACGAAAGTTAATCGAAATACAACGTTGGATCAAATGTATGAATCCTCTTAATCCATATGACTCTATTCAGCCCAAACTAAGTAAAAACTACTTAATACTGTGAGAAAGCAAAATTCAGTTTTATCTTCTTTCACCCAACTATGGATTTCATACATAAGCTTCACATCAACAAAAATAATTTGACCTTAATGGTTGAACTATGGTTGCTTTTAGCGGCAGAAATTGAAGGAAGACAGCTTTAATAGTAGTGCTAAAACTTTTTGGCTTTTGGTAGTAGATCACATAAGACTTGGAGAACTTTACTAACTAGGTAACTTGATGGTTGAGTTAGTTATGTTTTTAGCAGCCGAACTAAAAAAAACAATTTAGCTTCAATCATAGCAGTACATTAAGGCATTCGCTGATGAATCACATTCAACTTAGAGAATCCTACTAACTAGGCTCCTTTTGGCAGATTTTGAAGCCAAAACTTGAAAAATTGAATTTTGTGAAATTTTAGATATTTGGAACTTTTAGTTGTGCGGGAACATGCATTTTACTTGGAAAAAATTGAAGAATAATGAGTGTACGTCCTAAAAACTGCACTGAGCCCCTTTTTTTCGTGAACTTGAAAATATTTGACCATCTGATTTCCAATATATAATAAAATTTCATGGTTAAACAAGATAACCGAAGATAAATTTTCAAAAACTACTCACAAAATTATAATTGAGCAGAACAACAGTAGTAGCTTTACTAAGTTAATTTAAAAAGACAAATATTCAACCTAAACAAGTAGAATGATACCGTCAATAATTAACAATTCTCAGAGCAGATCTCGAACTATTTCATCTTAAATCGTACCAAAAAATTGACTGGAGAGAGAGAGTAAAATTACCGAATGAAGGAGTCGGTGTTAGAAGAATAGGAAGGAGATTCAGTGAGGTTAGGAACAGAGGAGTAAATTCCTTCGCTACCTCCGTGAACCACAAATGCATTGCCCTTGCTCACGAATTTCTCCACATTGTAATCATGCACTGAAGCTTCAGTCGTCTGGAACAGCCATAACCAGAGTAGAAATAGTAATCCTGAAGCTCCAATTGACTTGAACGACAGCATTTGCCGAATTGAGAGATCAGCGCAGTGAGTGAAAGAGTAGCAGATCTGCTGTTGCTCAAGTAGCAGCAATACCGGAGTGATGGAGAGAGGAGATTGGACCCACTGGCGACTACGTTTCACTAGTAAATACTCGTTTACTTGAGTAAACGAAACTTGTGTAATGTGTACGCCCAGCAAACTATTTGTTTATTGCTCACTTACATTTAAATAGAAAAAATGCAAAACATGTAATGTAATATTTTAAATATTTTTAGTTTACAATTAAAAATTATACATTTTAAATTTTTATATTAAAATGTTGGAAATAACATATAATCGTGTTATTTCTCCAGTGATTCTTTGAATACTATTGTTTTAAAATAACATTATAATATAGTATAAGATTTAATTTTATATGTGAATAACTGAAACGTTTAACTTAAAAGTAAGGTGCATGAAAAAAAAATAAAGGTGAAGAATTTATTTTTTTATAAAAAAAAACACCTAGCTCAACCTCATCCATTCCAGAATGTTTTCGGTTGAGTGACAAGTTATTATGTAATGAATTAGTAATATGTAAATTAAATTTAATTACGACAAGGAATAATAATTTGAAAATTTGTAATGTATAGCAAATTTATACCTCCTGAATTGTAGCCGCTTCAGATTTTCACTGTCGGTGTTAAAGTGAATACTAATTGTCACTCCATTTTTCCACGTACCTCAGAATTGATGATATGGATCCACCAAGTCGTTGTCGGTGCAGTGCTTTTTCTTCAGTTTGCACTTGCTGGCAATAAGTACGGCAGATTTATAGTATATATACTGAGAAGAAGTAAATTTCTTGCACACCTCCCCTAGTGTACTACTACAATTCCACTTTCTTCTAATGTTGTCAAACACTAGTTTTTCATCTTGACAACTCTATTTTGCTAAATTAAGACGGGGCCAAACATGCACCTTTTTTTTTTTCATTCCAATTATTTTCAATCAGTAAAAACCATAAACATACCTAAAAATAAAGAGGGTAAGATCTGAGCAACGCGCTTGATTCATGTTGAATAAGAAAAGGACATTGGAAAAAGCAAATACCGGAAACTCCCATTTCACAGCATATACAGAGTCTAACATAAAACTACAATTCCTCCAGACTAGCATAAAAGACAGGAAATGGAACAACTCAACACTTGTTTCACCATTCACCATGTCTAACACCAGTAACCTTTACTCAAACATCATAAAAGAAACACATGTTACAAATGAACACAGAAAATCCCAAGAGAAAACGAACACCACGCAGCAACTGCGATAATATTTGCAGAAGACATGGAATTATCTTAAACAACAGTAAACCTTAATCCATATCAAGAAACTCCATCCTCTTCCTCATTGAGCCTTTAAGATCTGTAGAGTCCCTTTCTGCTTTCTGTGCCTGATGGATGGATGGATGCATACATTATATGAATTAGAAACAAATTAAAAGTCTCAATAAAAAATATATACACATCATATAAAGTGGTCCGGCTCCTCAACTCCATAATGTGTACTAGTCTTACACTAAATACTAACATCTCGTATCTATGACTAAATAAATCGGTGAACCATCAACCAACGGTTAACCTCAAGTTAATCATGATTTTGCACTTGAAGAATAGATTTATAAACAAGAAAAATCGAAATGTTATCTCTTTAGAAAGAATATGAAAACATGCGCACATAAAGATACAAGTCATACACAAAGACACATTCTATTAACGAAGATTACTGTTTGTTTCTTCATCTTTATAATTTCTCTCTCTGTGTTAAAGGAAAAAAAGCTAGCTACATACTGTATTTCGTGTACAAGCTTATCCTTCTATTTTTGACAAAGGGTTAATCTCATTGTTAAAGGGGCATGTAAAGCTTAACCTTTTTGCAACTTCATACCTTCAGCTATATCTTTTCCACTCCCCACCACCATTTATCAAAAAATAACTTTTCATCCCTAAATGTCCAAAACTTTGCAAAACACCTACAGCTTTTTTTCCTTCTGACTATTCATTCACCAATTTATAGTCTTTCCAATAAAAGTTGCCCCACACCCCAAACTTCACAAGTCATGCACTTGCAACAAGTTCATTAAGCATCTGAAAGAGTGAAACTAATAATAACAGGATCTTACCCTTCTTATCTCAGCTTCTGAAACACGTGTCATATGGGGAGGAAGCTCCTCCTTATCCACGTCCTGACAAATAATTACAACATTATATTAGCCGAAGGATATACAATTATGGGGATAGCACAGAACTTTTGTATTGAGAGAGAAATCAAGACATACCAGTTCACCAATTAACACAACATTTTCCCCACGTATAATATAGAGACCTAATGGGATATCACAATATAGATCACCAACAATAGCACGCTCACATGCACTTTCAAGAACAGCATTAGCTACAAACAACAGGTGGAATTTTTGTCAGGTGGTTAACCACGGCCGTGAAATAGAAAGTAATAAAAGGAGAAAACCTACCAAATTGGTCAAAAGAACGAAGTATTCCTAAAAGCTTTCGCCCATCTCGCAACAGCACAAGAAGTTTCTCTGTGAGGGATAATAAGTCGAGTCAGAAAAGCAAGAAATAGATCCAGTAAATCAATAAACAGGTTTAGTTATTGCTATCAATCTAATAGCACGTGGACTTATATATAAGAAAAAGTAGTGCCCCAATTATTTCTTTTAGTACCAGGCACCCCACGTATTATAGCATTAGCTCCTATCAGAGGCGAATCTAGGATTTGAAGGTTGCGGGTGCCACTGCATTTAATGTAAACTTAGTGATGGACATTAAATTTGGGCATACACTCATCCAATTCAGTCCATTTTGAGCTAATATGGATTGATTCACGAATATTTTGGTACACAAATAAGTATATGATTATCTAATCAAAATGAATTTTATACGATTCAACCAAATTCTGCTGCAAAATAAGAATATGTACAAGAAAACTAAAAAATTTTGAATACGCCATCGCACCCCTCCTTAATCATAAGATACTTAAATGATAAATCATGATAACCAACAAAAAGAAGCTAATAAACTAGCACAAAACGACCCTTGCCTCTATTGCTTTCGTTTAAAAGATTGAGAAACGAATAATTAAAAAAAATTGGTAAAGAGAAACGAAGACTAAAATTCAATAGACAAAATGTACTTTGAAGGGATAAAGGGGGAAAAAGAATAAAATCATATCCACTTAAATATTTGGACATTTTGAAGAAAAAAAGAAGAAGAAATAATTAAGATAAATAAACTAATAGATGGGTGGCAAAGGAAGAAGAGTTTAAATACGAAAATAAAAACTATAAAGCAAACAAATAAAGAAAGAAAGAAGAGAAGTAAAGGAAAAGGCAAAAAGGGAAGAAAAAAGAAGAAGAAGAAAAAGAAGAAGAAGAACACAAATTGTATTTCAGGGTATTCAAACCAGTGTTGGGTGTGGCAGCCTGTCAGTTGACCAACTGATCAGCAGTCAGTATGCTATTGTGGGTGCCAACCTTTATAATACTCGCTACAATTCCTATATATATATATATCAAGCACCACTGTAACGCATTAACTAATTGCTCAAGGACGGAAATAACTAATTCTTCAGTTTACAGGAACATGCCTCTTCGGTAGAATAAGTAGTATCATAGCTTCCTCTAGAAGGAAATAGTGACCACATATACCCATAATAATTGTGGTTTCTATCATTCACGCAGCCAAGACAAGAACACAGGAGCATCCGAAGAAAGGGTGAAACTCATTTTTTTATAACGGTAGATTCCACGCCAGCTTGCTCTCACCTCAGCTACTCAACTAGGTACTTTCTACTACCTCCCACCAGTAAACCATTGGATAACTATGCTCAGTTGCTCGCAGAGACTTAACTAGAAGGGTAAAAATCACCTAATATTTTTTGTTTCTATTGGATTTTGAACCTTGGCCTCCAAGGTCTGCACATACTTCATTGACCTAATCACACCCTAGGGTGCAAAAAAACAATTTGTGAACCATGTATTTTCTACAATTTGCACAAATGTCAAGATAACAGCAAGACTTACTAAGAAAGTTGATTTTGCTGAATAAGGTAGGCTTTCAAGCGCAAGCCTTTGTATAATTGAGTGCTTGAATGCACCTTTAATTCTCAGGAAAAAAAAAAGAAAAAGTGGTACTCAAGCACTCAAATATACAAGTGACTTGGGCTTGGCAGCAACTTTCTTTTATCATTAAGGCTTTCATTTTGAGTTGTCACTAGAAGGAAACACAAACAATTATTGTGGCTCTTTGACCCCTGCAGCAGTAGAAAAGATCTATTCCGCCTTAAAAGAAGGAAGCACTCCTCTTCCCTCGCAATATATGAATTCAGTGAAAAATCAGCACTTTAGTCATTATGGAGTATACATCGGACATCTCCCATAAAGCACGTCTACAGGGAACGCAACATGGTTGCAGTTGGCTTAGCAAAAAAAGGTTCAGATTTATTTTTTTTATGACAAGAGAAACCCGCAGCAGCGTAGCGTAAAGGGTCAAACCTCCGCTACTATGCAATAGCTCGCAAACCACATAGGAGAGGTAACCCGCACTAGGCAAGCCCGGTGCGTCAAGCTCGACCCAAAAGGTAAACCCCTCGCTTTAGCTTGTAAGGGGTTTCGAACTTGAGACCTCCAACATGGAAGTCCCAAGCCCAAACTACTGGGCCACCCAGAAGGATAACAAGGTTCAGATTTAGACTTGTAAAGGCTTAAAATAGTTGATTTTTCCTCCTTTTGTGTTAACAACTTTTGAGAAAATCTACCAGTGGTACAAATAAGATATACTCCATTGGTTTCAATTTATTTGTCTTAATTTTAAAAAAGAATCTCTTTTCTTTTTTGGCGACTCCTTAATTCTATTTTTCCACGTGCCATGTTTAATACTACACGATTAAAGGACATTATGGTACATTCTACGTATCTTTAGTTAAAGATTACAACATTCAAAAATCTTTTTACTTCTCCAAACTTCAAGTCAAAAAGAGACGAACAAATTGAAGCTGAAATTTATCTTTTGAACCCAAAAAAGATGTGCACTTTCAACTTTTTCTCATAATGCAACCAACATCTTCTAGGTATTCTCTCTCCCCATACATGAAAAAACATTTACATCTCAATTTTAAACTAATGTACTATGATCAGAATTCAGGAATCAACGCAAGATTACTAGATACAAACAGACAACCATAAGTGTTCAATTAAAATAAATATGAGGAAACAATCCAATACCAAACAGCCCAAAAGAACCTCGGAAGTATAGCAAGACTAGATTTTGAACACCAAAACTACTAGAGATAATAGCACTTAACATATAAAGCTTTCTTTAACATATAATTTATAAAGAAATGAAGAAAAACTCACTGTCAAGATAACTTGCAAGAGAAGTGGAGGTATAGATATCTTCTGGACTTGCCCAAGACATTGATTTGCTTTCAGTTTAACGCTTTCGGTATCCCAAAAATCACCGAAACTTCTTGAGATTTCAATTCAATTTGCATTGGCAGATCCGATTACCCGCTTTACAGTGCCCTAACAAAAGCTTCGCCGCTTCACTGAGAACACATAAACTAAAATCCTAATTCTAGCGCTAAATCAAGAAATAGAAAAACTCCAAAGCCCTAAATCTGAGAGAAGTTTGAAAAAAAAAAGAATTTGTTGACTTTTGGTTGCTCAGATCGGGAGGAACCCTAAATTCGGCCTATCCCCAAAATTTTGGGGGAGTCATACGCTTTACTGCTCTTTCCGATTCTTATTATTGAGAACTACCCGGCCTACTTTTGTAAATTTATTTATAGTTCACCCCTTTAAAATTTTTGGGCTCTCTCTTACTTCTTGCTTCTTTTTTTATTTTCCGGTTAAGATTGATAGTTTTTGCAATCATCTATCAAAATTTAATATATCTATATAAACTAAACTTTTTTAGCAAAGGAGTGTTACTTAGTATCTCTCGAACAAGGATAGCTCCTCCGCCCCTCGTCAAACAACATGATAGGCTACAAAGGGATATTTGATCTTTAACTTGATTTCTGTTATCGATTAAGAACTTTAACAATTATCAAAATTTGACATGTTTATACAACGTAATTTTCATATAAAGGGGATTCATTGAACACCCCTCGGACAAGAGTAGCTTCGCCCTTGGTCACAACAGTGTGGTACACAAAAGGAATATTTGATCTTAACTTACTTTCTATTGTAATGTGTCATCGTGAAAGAATTGTTATTTTTCAATATTAGGGTATAAAATAAAATGATGACGGAGTTAATGAATTTACTTACGTTTAAAGTAACGTGAAGTCAAATCAACGAAGTGAGTCGCCAAGCCGCAAGCGACAAAGAGGTAAATTCTCAGACTGAAGAAGCAGTGGTTACCATTGCTGAAGTCCACTTTTCCTTTGACGACAAAGAAAGTTACAGTAGCTTATTTCATTTGAAAGTCGATTTTTCAACCAAATCCCATACGTGCGGGTCTCCCCGCATACGGCTCCCGCCATTCGAGGTGGCCCAGCCCAGATCCATGTCATATACATTTTTTTTTTTTGGATTTTAACTGATACTTGAAAGTGGAAATGTACTTAGAAAAAATATAAGGAAATATAAAATTTTAAAATATAAGGGAATATAAAAATTTAAATATTGATATAGATATAATTACTAGTTGCCTAGACAAGAAGTTATTGGATATTTCTTTCCAAATTAATCGTTTGCATTTAGAAATAAGCTAATGTTGGTGAATGAGATATATCTTTTTATTAAATTAAAAAAAAAATACACAAACATGAAACTATGCTGATCTGCATTATGAACTATATTCACACATTTCACCATGGATGAAAACATGACAATTGGTATAAAAGAAAGATTTTCAGTGTTATCTTTTCTGACATGTAGATATATATAACAGATACAATGTCAATTATATAAGTTAAAATCGATAGAGAGATTATAATGACTCGTAAGTGAATGCTCTCAAGCTTCCATATTTTATTTCCTCTAAATTCTATTACAAGAAGTTCATAAGTGAGTGCTCTAAAGCTTTCTCTAAATTCTATTACAAGAAGTTCACTGCAGCATCTAGAATACAATTAGAGGCGAACCCAGGATTTGAAGACTTTCAAAAATAGGCTTAAGTGGGATTCCAACCCTGGTATAGATATTGGTAACTCTAGCTTTTACCAATTGCACTAAGGCACTTCTATGCTTTTTATGGGTGCACTGTTACTTATATCTTAATTTTTACCAGTTTTTCAAAATAGATATACATATATACATATGATTTTTTCAAAAATTACCGGGTGCACGTGCACCCCACCGTATGGTGTGGGTCCACGTCTGAATACAACTATACATATAAGTAGTGTGACAGTCTAACCATATTTAATTTCTGATACATCTGTGGTAATATATTAGCCACAGTCTCCACATACTTCACAACAAAAACTAATACACTCAAAACAAGCGAGCGCTGTACAGATTTGTGCTAACGTCACAGCACATTGATCACTAACCCGAGAGCAGAACTGTATGAAACACATGCAACAGCAAAAGTCACATAGTTTGCCACATAAGTTTGAAGCAGCGGCAAATACCATTTCTGATGTTTCATGCAACTTAGGTTCTGCTGCTTCCACAGGAAGATTGTCTGCAGTTGCCTTCAAGTTCCCAAAACCAACACCGAGTGCGCGAAGGTATATGATCTTCTTGACATTCAACTGATCAGAGGCCTTCCATCAATCAATACGAGAGCTTTTATTTTCATTAACAAATTCCGCTTGTAAGCTTAAAAGAGTGCATTACTGTTGTTTAAACAAATGTATTCTTGAAGTTCCACAAGCATAAGAATGCTACAGTTTATTTATACACTAGTATATGTCTAGATATAATTACCTCATACATGTCAATATAAACTTTATGAATCAGACGTAATTTTATGCACTTATCTACGTTATACCAATACATTTAATGTACAAAGTAGATCTCCCGAGCATTGTACAAAGACTCTAATCCTTAGACTCCAAATTTGTATTTGGTATGCATGTTTTGCATACAAATGCACAAATTTTACTTTAACGAAGTGATGCACGCGAATAAAAAATGACAGAAGATGGATAGTGTTAAAACCTCATCAGATGATTTTCTCTAATTTTAAAGACAGTTAACCTAGTACATTGACAAACCAACCAAACCGCATACCTCATCTACTGTCTCTAATTTAGACGTCTGCTTCTCCTTCAAATTTTCAACCAAAATCAAGTTGGTGTACTCTGAAGGCACCCCAGTTTGCAAGCTCAATTTTGCAACCTAGAAGCAGATATATAGTTTAAGTGAGCATAATTACCATAAAGAAAAAATAATCATCATTTTCAGTCGTAGTGCAAGGGACTGGCGTATAACGAATATAATATAAATCTCTTAATGTTATAAAGATTTGCAATCACGCGATTATGTATGGAACTTCTTTATGCAGCACTATAAGAATTAAGATTCATTAGAACAGACCATCTCCTCTAGTTGCTTGCTTCCGGAAAACCAGGCATTCCCAGTTATTGTTTCAATTTGTCTCTTTGCAAAAACCTGCATAAAGGGAACAAGCATAAGTTCTAATGGTAGAAGAGTGCAGATTTCTACTTTTCCAGCAAGGTTCATGTAAGCATGCACAGACCAAAAAAAATACAAACGTGATATCTGTTTGATTAATACGGGGAATAAGAATGCTAGATAGTTCATAGAATCAACCTGTAGAGAAAACGCGTAGAACAGAATCCAGGTAAAGATGGAGCACCACATACACACAGTACTTTTTCTTTAACTTTCTCCTCAGCATAAGTAAATCAAATTAACATTTCAGTAAGGAATACAAGATGAAAGACCTTACTCTTTCCAAAGGAAGATCCTTTGCTTTTTGTACTTTGACATTGACCACAAAACTGCTCAAATCTGCTAGCGTGCCACTAACTTTAACGGAACCAGGGCAGGTCCCGATGAATCTGCCAGAGACAATCAGTGGTCTTGAAGACAACAGGTCCGGCAGATAACATGGATATAGCTGCAATAAGAACATTGATTACAACTGTCAGACAAGCAGAGGAAAATAAAAATAAAGGCACATATTACACTTTATATCATAACTATACATGGAAAAAGAAAAATAATTAAGCAGTGTATCATTTAGTGGAAGTTTTATGAAGCCGTGATATTTTGGAAGGCAACAATGGGGTATATTCAGCTACTTATACTGCTTTGTACATCCTCATCTCTACTCAGAATACATAAGGAATCTGAAGGTGTATATACCTCAAATGAATCAAGACTTTCCAGAGCTTCGATTTTCAGGTCTGCGAGAATAACCGATGATATGCCATTAAGTAGTCTTTCCAGCCGAGAACTGATTGAATCTGACCATGGAAATTGATGTGAAGAACTAAAATCATAACTCGCAATTCAAACTTCTGCCAATCTGATGTGGTGTTAAATAGAAGTTAAATAATACTCTAATAACTTTTTCGGCTTTGGAAAATATGAAAGTAATCCCATTCATAGTGATTTCCATTCTAAAGTGTGTTATCCTAGATAGAGAGTAAAAAACTGAAATGTAAAATAAGTCTATGAATGGCTTTTTTTACAACAGTTCAGTAACCATCAGAGAGTTTCTGAATAGGTTGTTGAAACTTGGGCAGAAAAATAAATTCTTACAAGCTACATGCACTTAATTGCATCGTATTAAACAGAAATACTAAGATGCATAATTGTTAAATTAAGCGCACCTAAATCATATGCAGCATCGTAGTAACCTCTTCCGATTTGAGCAAGCATTTGCAAGAAGTAGTGATTACAGTATAAACCTGAGAGACATAAATATAGTATTGAAAATCGCTATTGAAGCATGGGAGAGAAGTGTCATTAAAAATGTCAAAGAAAAACAAACGCACCAATGCCGAAGGTCGAAATTCGCGGAGAACTCAAACCGCTCTTCATCAACCTCCCTCTCAAGGCTTCACAAATTTCTCTTTCATCTCCAACAGACCCGTCGGTAATTAGAAAAACAAGAGGAATTGAATCACCATTTTTCGATAGCATCTCTATTGCCTGACTTGGATGAATTTGCAAGGACAGATTATGAGGCTTAGGTAAATGCGCCAAAAAAAAAGTGAAATCAACATAATGCTGCATTTTCTTTTGCCAAGTAAATCAACATAATAATACATGGCTGGTGCAACTAAAAATTGGAAAATAGAAGGAATAGAACGGTCAAATAGTTAGAGCTAATCAACATAATGATGCATCACACTCACATGAACTAGTTATTCAATTTATCACATGTATCTTCTACACATAATTATAGTTCAAAAGAACAGAAATGTTTTGTCACTGAGTTTAGAAGGACCAAAACAGAAGTTCTACTTAATTTTGCTTTCCACACGATACTTGTCTTTGGAAAATAATAAGCAGCATCATACCAGTCCACAGTAAAGAAAAGTAACATTTCTAACCTGGTTCAGAGGCAGTGAAATGTCAGTACTTCCCTCAGCTACGAAATTTTGGTCAATCCACTGAGTTGCTTTTCCAATTGACTCCTTCCCTGACGGCATCATGGATGATGAGAACAATAAGCTTTTCCCGTTGAAAGCTATGATGTTAAAAGTATCTGCTGGACTGAGTTTAGAGAGGGCAGCCAGTAGTGCAGACTTAACATTCTCAAGTGGCCTCCCTTGCATGCTCGCACTTATATCAACAACATATACCACTTCCTTCCTGAAAACCTAAAAATCAACAAAAGGGAGTACATATGCCATTTAAGTACCTAAGAGAGATAACAAACAGGTAAACAAATTCAAAAGTTGCATTCGTATATTGACAATTTGACATATGCAAAAGTAAACATAAATTGATTATAAGGCAGTTTAGATGTCCAATAAAGCATAGATTTCAAAAGCTGCATTCGTATATTGACAATTATCGCCTATTTTTCTTATTTGGCAGGCTTAACCTGGTTCGACTGGATCTTAGCTTAATATGTATGACAACATCAAGAACAACACTAAGTTGAACATGTGTAGTCTAACAAGGATCACAGGTTAAAATTACATTTTGATCAAAATCTGGATAGCATTCAAGCCATTAAGTAACAAGGCTAACAAACCTTCATTGCATTGACAGCCGGTGGGTATAGATTGAAGCAAAACATTTCTCTCTGATCAACATCAAGCATAGACACAGAGTTCAGGAGCACACTCCCAAGGATCTCACTTGAATGAACCTAAAGATATTATGCAACTATAAGTGACGATTTCTGAAGCTCATCAAAATAAACAATGAAGAAAAATAAATGATCAATAAAAACAAAGAGTACTTCATAAAGCAGGTCCAACCGGAAGTGGTCTTACTTTGTAGGAGAAACTGAAGTCATCCATTGACCATGCCCGAACTTCACTCTCATATAAAAATCCTAAAGTACCAACCAAACGTCTTGTTTCCTGGGAAGAATAACGAAAAGGGTTTAAAAAAAAAGTTATCAATTGTTATATTCATGACTAGATAGGTTAAAAAATGTTCACCTTTAAAGGATGACTGCAACTTCCGCATATGATCTCTTTCCCCATACCAGAGTTCACGTTCAACCGAATCCTCTCTTTCTTGCACAATAGTTTTGCAATTGGATTGACATACCACGGGAAACTGAAAGGTATACTCAAGGAAAATTGACCATCTTGATACAGTATTTTCTGTGACCAACTGACTTTAACGGAGAGAATAGAACCTCCAGCAACCTTGAAAGATCCAAAAGTAGACAAATATAGCCCCTTTCTTGAAACTCAACAGGAATGAAGAAAAGATAGATAATCGATTTGGTAGTGTGAGATGGTAGTCACCTGAGGGACCTTTAATGTGTATATCCGGCGATTTAGTAAGAAGCCATCTTTAGCATTGGCTACTAAACCGGCATCTTTGGTATCGTTTGATTCAATCAATAAGGTGGAATACGATCTTGATGGTGTTTCAATCTCCACACCTAGAACTGAACCCTGTGTTAGACAAATGATAGTATTTTAAGAACAACAGAATGACAAACATCGTATGCTACACTAATCAAAACTTAAACTATACAGTCAAATGCTTATATCATATATTTGTTTAGTTTGTTTTAATGACATGTCTAGGTCAAGTAAACATTTGGAATGACATAAATATTAAATCAGTTGGGAGGACACAAATATTTCGTATATTGGAAAGGTAAGGGTATGGAGATGTAAAATTTCCACAGCTATATATAAGTTGCCACCTTCCAATTATCCATATAAGGATATGCCATTCTTTTTCTTTGACTCTTTCTCTCCGTTACTTCAATGCCTATAATTCGGAGTATGACAGAGTAATCTTGTTGATAGGCCAGCTTATTCAGCGCAGACATGATTCTGACCAATGAGGAAATTAACTTGTTTACTTTAGGCCATCAAGAAATCTCAGACAACTAAAAGTCTACAAACCTTCCAACTGATGTGTGCATATCAAAAGAGAAAATGTGGGGTATTGTTGTCTGTCTGCTTTTTGTTCCTTTCTTTTGAGTACGAATTAATGCAAATATACAATCGAAGAACCATTTTTTGCTACAAATGTTAGCTTAAGAAAAGAAAGACGGAAAAAACATAATTACTACTAATATTCTTTAAATGCTCGTCTCTCCATGATATAGTTCACTATGTTGAGATTTGAACTTGGCAAATACGAATTTTGAAGCCCTTCAACCACTGAGCCATCTCAATCAACCTCTAGTCTTATGTTTAAGAGATAAAGGAGAAGTGACCCAAATAGCCGTCCAGAGAACTGATTAAACTAAAATATCAGTATTATTTGTATGACAGTAGAAAAAGTAAACAGTAAATCTGTGAGCGGCTATTCAGATAGAGAAACAAAACCTGCTCTCCCATTGGTACAGCGATTCGACAATCGCAATATCGACTAGAAGCAATACAGTGCACACGCCAAGTTCCGTTGACCGTTACAAAAGCAGTATCCATATAACAATCAACCTCCATCGCGATCCCCTGCATGTCAAGCGGAATCAACGCCGGCGGATCACAACGGCCGTGAACATACGGTTGATAGCTCGGAATATCAGGATTATCCACCATCGCTGGGTCCCTAACGACGGCGTACACCATAGGTGCCGTCGGCAAGTTATTAATCTCAGATGATTTTTTCTCCATTACAAGTGGCTTCGGCGGATTTTTACCGTAGTAAATCCGTTTAGTTAACTGAAGCCCCATATCTACCGACGATGCAAACTCATCCGCCATACTTTCCGGCGAGCAGAAAAACAGAGGAAATAAACAGAATCAGATGAAGCAGCTAGAAAATGTAGTGTTGTAGTGCATTAATGGAGATAGAGATACGTGGAAGATTGAAAGATGAAATGAATCTTCTTGTCAGGTCTCTATTATGAATTATGAATTACACAAATAATTACGGTAAAGGAAACAGGACGACTTGATTAAGACATATGGAATCGTTGTGGTCAACTTTAAGACGACAAGTTAAGCATGTTCACTAATTAGGATAGACTTTAGCATATTATATTGTAATAGACTAATAGGTTCAAACATAAAAAATATTTTAATATATTTATCGTATCTTTAAATTAAAAAAAATTATTAAAAAAAATCATGATGGCACATAGATGTACAAGGAGAAATAATATTAAAAATGAAGATATCAGAATAAGATAGGAATGGTTTCTATGGTGGACAAGTTGAGAGAAGTAATGTTGAGTTGGTATGGCAGATGAAGAGGAATAATAATACCTAAGTGAGGAGGTGAGAGAAGTTGAAAATAATAAGCATATATAAAAAAAAGTATATATCATAAAGGTGATTTGACAAGACATAACACAACGAAGACATCATAACCTTAGATATGATGTTTAAAATCGGAATCAGGATAGCAAATTAATTGGTCATTAACGATTCTGTTACTTTCCCTGCTAATAGACTTGGTAATCATACTCAAACCTTTTCTTTTGTTGTCCTTGTTGTTCTTTCCTTTGTATATTGTTTATTGCTCCTTCATTTCAGTGTTGTTACTCTTTTCCTCTCTCAAATTCCCTTTTCAGACTTTTGGATATTCTTTATTTTAAGCACCAAATCTATCAAAAATGACTTTATGAAATTGAGCTTTTATTATAAAATTACGCTAAATCCCTTATTAATACTGTAGAGATAAAATACCCCATTCTCAATCTTTAGAGTATGGGCTTGTATTTATATAAATAAATTTAAATATTATATTCTTAAAATTTTACACGTGATTTATATTTTTATTTTAAAAAAAGTATTTAATTACTGCATTATTTCATATTGGTTTCTCTGACTGAAATTAATTTTTCCCAACAACCAGACGACTAATGAGTAAAATATTCCAAAATATCTTTTAAGAAATAAAATATTGTTTGGGTGACTTAGAATTACAAGCAAAGGACAAGCAACTCTTTTGCTGTTATTGAATGGACAAACTGCTCTAATTTACTATTTCCTCTCTAATTATTTCTTCGCTTTTTTTTTGTAATCATTCTAATTATTTATTTATTTGATAAATTAAGAAAAGATTAATTTTTTTATTATATCCTCATTTAATTACTTTAAAAAGATAAAAAAAAAAATTAAAATATTAATTTTTTAATTTATTTACTTCATAATTAATAAAAATAAAATAATAAATTTTTTATATTAATTATTATTTTTTTAACCTAGATAATAATTCAAAAGTTAATAAATAATTAGAGATACAGTAATTTCGTGAAAGAACACTTTATAGACATGTAATTAAAATAAATATATTCCTCGTGTCAAATAAAGATCGATCTACAACACTCAATAATTGGTGCCACTTTTTCACCTACCCAAAATTAATTGCGCAAATTGTGATATCATGTTGGTCAGTGGTGAATATAAATAACTATTTTTGTATAAATAATGACGTTATATATTTGAATATTTTGTTATTATTATATCAAGTAATTGTTATACACTTAATATTTCATGTTTGGATTACAGTTAATTGTTTATTTGTTATTATATAAAGAAACAAAAACTCATTTCCCCATGAAATTTATGTTATAAAAGAATAAAAAAAATTTAAAATTAAAATATATTCATCTTTTATTAATTAAAAAGCTTAAATCTAACACATTATTAATATATCATAGTATATATGTTTTTATAACTATCGAGTTTAATTTCCTGTCTTTTTGTTGGCAATATGACGCTTGAGTATTACTATACTTTTTAGTCATTTTTTTATTTAAAAAGAATAATATTTTTTTTAAGTAACTCTGTCATTTAATTTTTTACAACATGTTTAATATTATAAAATTATATATTTAATATATTCACGTATCTTTAATTTGAAATCAAAAAAATTTAAATATTTTTTTCTTTTTACTTTCTTAAATTTCATCTAAATTAATATCAGATAACAATTTAAAATAAAGACAGTAACTTTATAGTGATATGCTGATATAATAATGATTTGTTGTTACAAATGAACTTATGTTTTATAAAAATAGAACATGAAAACTTTATTACAATTGTGAAAATTAAAGTTTTCATAATGAAGAACAAGATACATGGAAAATTAAATATTAGTGGGCACAAATACAGTAGGATCGATTGGGACTTTGCCTATGAGCTATGACTAAAAATAGGATCTTGTGGGACTAACCTATCACTAACGTTTGTCTTTCTTTCTGTAATATAAAACAAAGTACTTTTTATTTTTATTTTTTGAAAAAACTGAATTAACTTAATTAAGAAAAAAAGTATAGGTCATTCGATGAAAAGAACATCGACGCTGAAATTTACTGTGCCAGATATAATCCAGAAATATCGGACTCTCAACAAAATAAATATCTGAAAACAACAAATGTACGTATTAATGAATGCATCAAATCATCATAATTCATATATAGTAAGAAAAAGAGAGGTGAACAAGCAGAAAATAGATTGAATAAAAATAAATAAAATATTTAACTAATTCATTTTTAATATAAATAATATATTATTTATGGCTTTAGAAATAATTAAGTGAGACATACACTAAAAACTGTTATAGATTCATTTAATTATGAATGTTTTCTTTTTATCAACAATCTAATGTAATATATATATATATATATTTGATCTCTATATATTAAATTTAAGTCTTAAAATCTACTAACGCATTTGGTTTAAGATGGTTAATGGAAGGTTTGTAAATTCCATAAAATTAGAAAAATATTCACGCTTATAAAAGACACACTTGAAAAGATAAATAAAATTCTTTACTTTATACTTTTCATTACCACATTTTATCTTCCTTTCTTATTTGATATTCTTGTATTTTTCTCTCATTTTTTTAAAAAAATTGATTAAGCTTAAATTGTTAAAAACGAAAAAGAAACATGAAAAATTAACAAGCATACAAATAGGTATTTCTATCCAATATTCATATTACTCATCTGAATAATATTCTTCTAGTGGATAATATGATTCGATATTTGTTTATTTCTTTTTCTATTTTTTAAAAAAGTCCACTATCCTAATTCCTATTCATATCCATCGAGCCAGGATGACTCATTTTCTCGTTTCCTTTCGTTTTAATTATAATTTCAGCATGCAATTTATTGCTTTTAGTGAACTATTGAAGGCGACCAAAGATATCGGTTTTAGGTGGATACGAATTTAGCGAGTTCAAATAGTGTAACGAGTTAGAAGTTTTCATCAATTTTAATAGGCATAGTATTGCAAGTAAATAGAACAAAAAATTTAGCCTTTCTTTCTATTAGAATCACGAGCTTTCTGTGGTTGGTTCTAAGGAGAGAACCTTGCTGGTTACTTGCATATCCCCCGCGTCCTTACATGGTCTGCTCGTTCTTTGAGTCCTGCTTCTCCCTTTCCCCTTTCCCTATTTCTCAGGCCTATAGAATATAGCCAAGTGGTAAGACATAAATTTTGACACCGACATATAAAGTTCGAATTATCTTGCTTTTTGTAGTTTATTTTTTAAAAAATGTCAATTTCTTTTTACGGTATATAACTATTTGATTAATATTTACACATTATATATTTAAAAATTATAAAATTTTAAAAATTATTTTTTATTTTTTAAACTCGCTATAGAATCTAAATAAGACAAATAAATCCGCATTAAGAAAGTAACTCACTCATTGTCAAATTTAAACCGAACAAATAGATTCACATAAAAATAATAACTTACTCATTATTAAATTTAAATAAGACAAATAAATTCAGACAGTAGATATTTTAACCACCCTAATCACCAGTGAAGGTCAAGTTGACATCAGAAAAAAAAAAGATAAAAATTTAACAACGTGTAACAATGGAAGTTGGGGGTGGAGAAAAAGAAAAAAAAATAGAGGTGATGGAGAGTGGGACACATAGTTATCAATTTGTTTGTGTAATTGATTAATAATAAGAGTGGTGGTAGTTGAAAATTAAAATCATGTGATATCATGGTGCCTAATTTTTTGATTTGATAAGAGTAGAAATCAAAATTATTGGAGTGGGGGGCCTATTGTATAATTATAGTATGTTCCCATTATAATAAAACTAAACATAACGTATGACGAGGGAGAAACACTCATACAAGGAGTAGGTATATATTGACCCATTGAAATTAATTATTTGTCCTATATTTTCATGTGAGATGATCAATCATATAAATCCTAGGATAAATTTAGATGTTAGATCAATAGTCCTCCTACTATGTAAAACAATTTTTTGAAATTTTTATCTGGGTTTATTTTTTGATGGAATGTTAATATAAATTGTTATTGGGCTAGTATCGTGTAAGGTTTATATTTCAAATGTTTAATTTATATTTTAATAAATATTTAAAGTTCAATGTATAATATTTATTTAGCAGGTTCTAAACAAATTATTATAATACTTCTTGCTTTTGTGAATTATCGGATTAAAAATAATCAACCTACATCACGAGGATATAAAATCTAAAGTTCAAAATTAATTTTTCTTGGCTGTGTCTGAAGTCACAAGATATGATAGTGATTCAACACAATTATAGCCTTTTCTTTAATAAAAAAATCTAAAGATCATGATCAAGATTTTGTGTATTAAAAAATTCAATATGATACACTATAAAAGTCTTATAATTACATAAATATTATGATATAATTATTTTGAAAAAGTTCAAAAATTTTATAATAAGTTGACATAAGTAAAAAAGTATTCATATATTTCATTGTCAATAAAAATAATAAAATTAGAGAGTAAAATATATTCGTCAACTAGTCATAGGAGCAAAGAAAATCAATGGGGCCTGAAAATCAAGGGCTCAAGTCCATCTAGCTTCTTCCTTCTTTTTTTTTTTCCACCAAAAAATGCGATATTTTAATTCATTATAGACAATAATATGTCCAAAAAAGGATCGTTTACAATCCAGCTGTAATTGCAACATTTGACATTTGGACCACAAATGACTTTTTAACCCTCCGAAATTAACCCAACTCTACATATTGGCCATTGATATATTAATTTAAATGTCTTATTTTGATCGCATATGAAATTTAAAAAATAAAGAACAAATTTTGAATTTGATGATTCAAATTAAAAATGTACATAATCTTTTTAATCTCCTGGTTTTAAACCGAGAGAGTAACATTTGCCCAAACCATGACAAAGGGAAAAAAAGTGAAGAAAATGATAATAAGATTGAGGTAATATTATAATCTCATGTGACCAACTGACTTTAATGAACCTATTCTCTCCCTATTCTCCGATACACGAGATATATCTAGATATTTTAGGATGTATTTAAATTTTACCAAATTTTATAGACTTTTTATAATTTCAAAAAGAGTAAATATAAGATGTAATTAGCTTTTAACATTGTAAATTTATGTAATTAAATTCCTTTTCTTAATTTTTTTTTATCAACGGTGTAAAAGTGGGTACTTGAACATTTCTTCCGACCCAGTTGATGATCCACTTAAGTTGGGCTTTATTCCATCTGAGAAGAAGTAGGTACGGCCCACTTTAAGTAGGGACTTAGGCTCGTTATTCGGAGGTTTCCTCCACACCATTTTAAACCTTCATTTTACCGATTGTAACCAAAGATAATTTTTTTGGGAACTTTCGCGATTAGTCACTAAAATAAAATTACAGTATTTACATATGCTACATAACTATAGTTTGAATAGTTACAGGATATGGCTATAATTTAAGCTATCTTGTTAGTATAATTTGCAGGTTCAGGTTTGTATACTTTGCGGGTATATTTGTATAAACAGTTATTTTTGTATAAATTCGAAATAATGAATTTATACATTATAGATATTATAAGTGGAAACAGTTATACAAATTATATTGTACAAATTCCGAATTATACAAAAGTTATACAAATAATATTATACAAATGTGTGAATTATACAAAACTAAAAGGCTCAACCACATAACAATAGCTAAAAGTAGGCCGCAAATTGTAATTAAAGTAAATTGTAGTTATATTACCTAATTAACTAGTATATGTTTACTTATATGCGTAATTTTTTCATGTTTGGGTATAATAAAGAGTAACTCTCACATATAGCAAACATAAAAATCATATTTGTATGCTATAGTAATACTTTGCATAATTGCTCTCAATAACAAACATAAATATGTATATTTTGCTATACATATACAAAAAAAAACAACTGTATAATTCGCTATACATATACAAAGAAATCAGTTGTATAATTCGTATACATAAATAAAAGAAAGCAATTGTAAAGATTAATTGTATAATTTGTGTATGTATAAAACGAGAAAAGAGAAAGACAGAAAATTGGGCAGGAAAATATTTGTATTGTATAATTATAAGTGTATATAGGACGAAGATATATGGATTTGCATGTGTATATACAATTTTGTCTCGCTTTTTACAAACTGAAAACACAATTTATACGTTTCGATTCTGTTTGTATAGGCGAGAGAGGCGAGGGTGGCGAGCGAGATCTGAAAGAGGAGAGAGAAAATATATGTACGTATACTATTTTTTTTCGTTTTATACAAACACAAACACATTTTGTACCTCTGTGTTTGTATAAAAGCTAAAGAGGGAGCGAGCGAGAGAGGGAGAGTGGCGGGCGAGAGAAGCGACTGACAAACAGTTTGCTACAGGATATAATTAAATAAAAATATAATTATATCATTTGATTTGAATTATTAATGTACAATTTTTCCTATAATAAAATGTACAAACATTTCAAGGACATAGTATACAGAGATCTTTTCAAAATTGATCTACACTTTTCTTTTTGATTTATTAAGTTCATCATTACTTCACTATTTGTAATTAAACATAGAATATTTTAATTTTGCTGCCCAAATGAAATAAACATTCGAGTGATTGATTGGGAGAATTCAACTGACCATAGTGAAAAGAAGAGAGGGACTGATTGGGAGAATTCAACTGCCCAAATCAAAGTGTTTATTTAAACTATTTTATTGTAATTCTTTTCCATTATCTAATATCTATATTAAAGTTCAATTATTTCATTCGCATCATAATATATTTTAATACTTTTGAACTAGTTGTGAATTAAACTTGTACAATATGTTCTTGTTTTTAATTGAAGAATTTAATTCGATATTACATAATACGCATTTTTGTATTTACTTTCAGAATCTATTTTAAATGTTAAACGAATTCCTGCGGCCGAGTCGGTTAGTCAACTTTGAGCGTAATTTTATCCGGCAAAATCCATGTGTCCAAAAATTAAATTAAAAACGTTGTTGTCAAGTTTTGCATAATCTGAAAAAATAAGGTCCCAATTTATGTACGCAAAACCTAAAATGAGTTTGAAACTTAAAGGGCAAAAAGAATTTAAAAAAGGTACATTAAAAAAATTTATAACCAAAAGGACAAAATCGCTACTGACGTAAGCGATTTATTTTAACGCCCTTAACAAATCAAAATCACTATTGACTTAGCGAGTTTATTAAAAAAGATATAGAAAATCGCTTTCACTACAACATTTTTATTAAAATGATTTCCCTATTTTTTTTTTAAAAAAAAATCACAGATATCGCAACAAATTATAAATTTTGTTGATTTTTTAAAAAAAGATTTCCTTCAATTTAAAAAATATTACTAGTTGCTGAAATTACTGTTTACTATTTGACAATTTTTTTTTCTTTTTTAAAAAAAGTTCAATAAAATCGCTGCCATCTCAAAAAGAAAACGATTTCGTAAAATTTTTGTCTAACTTTTTGCTCGGAACTCAATCTAAAATCATATACAAGTTTCGTTTCAGTTTGACAGAGATAGTCCACTTCCCATTTTAAGCCATCAACTTTATTTGATTTTGTCGAAATTTCGATACTTTACTTTTGTTCTCCAAGCTTTGAGTTCCTTACAATTGAAGTAATCAGTCCAAGATTCAATTTTTTTCTGCTACAATCGATCTCCGCAGGTTCCTAATTAATCTAATATCACGCTTTCGATCCATTCTTTAATCACCCTAATTGATTTATTCTGTCTCTTAATTCATTGGATTATACTGTTTTTTTAATCTGTTAGATGTTGATTATGTTCAGGTTAATTTCCATCACTTATTAGTATTTGATTCTGAGGATGGTTAGGGTTCATGATAGGGAAAATGAAATCTTTATTGGAATAAAAGTTTGTTGATGTAGTAAAAGGGATTTTTTTTGCTTGGTTTCTTAATATCTAGGGTTTTACGTTTTCCAAACAAGTGGTTTTGCCATTTCTTAGAGAAAAAAATGTTCTTTTACGTCTATTGTGTTACTTTATTTAGTTAACACATAATTAGAAACTTACATTCTGGTGCGTTTGTATTATGTCTTGATATTTTGTTGTCATTTAATCATTTTTACAACCCTGAGGGTTTGTAAGAAACAGTCTATCTACCTTGGTAGAAAGGTGTAGGGTTGAGGTCTGCATACATCTAACTCTCATCAGACCTTTCAGTTGTGGGATTACACTGGGTTGTTGTTGTTGGTTCTATGTCATTCGACAAAGAGAGATTTTTGTTTTTGTTATGAAGAGATTGTATGAATCTAATGAACTTTATCTGTATTTGCTATTAAAAACTAGGTTTCGGAAACTGATGGCGACGGCAACTCTCGCCACTGCAGCAGGTGCTGCTGCACTATTGTATTATACGTTAAATAAGAAGTTGCAATCTTCTCCAACAACGGATGATGACGACGATGAATGTGGCAGCAGCGGCCAAGATCATGCTCTGCTAGGAGTTAATAGGGTTTCCAATAGACTTATACAGGCCCCTGCTACATGGTTGGAAACAATCGCAACATTGTCTGAGACTCTTAGGTTTACTTACTCGGAGACCCTGGGCAAGTGGCCTATTGGGGACTTGGCTTTTGGCATCAGTTTTCTTTTGAAGCAGCAGGTAATCATGAATCATTTGATTTGTTTTTTTACCAGTAAAGGCATTAGGTTGTTGTGGAAGTGTTATATGCAATCATATGTTTAAGGAAATATGCAAATAGTTGCGCTATGGTGTCTCTGTATTGGAAAGGTAGCATATAGCATGAATGCTGTATGCAAATAATTACACCATAGAATAAAATAAAGGGAAGAAGATGTTAGATCAAGTAGCAGGTTGTCAACGTCCAGTATAGAACACCTGTAGAAAAAGATTTCTTCCTGTTTCCAATGGACTTTCACATTCCTTTCTGTCTACACAGACATGCATTTATCAAAAATATCTAGCCAGATTCTGAGACTGAATTCAGGGTTCTATCTTGTTTTTTTCATTTTATTTTCTTTTTAATTATGATGTATTGATTCTTTAACTATTTATTTCTTTTCATTCATAATAACTAGTTCCTAGTGCCTAGTCCCTCCAATTTCAGTTCTTGATACAGCAACCTTTATCTTTAAAACGACAGTCGTGTAAGCTTGGTGGACTGTGACCATCATACAACTAAATACTGTTGGCTCAAGAGGGCTCCCTCCTTTTGATTGTTACTTCTATGCTTTTTGCATTAGACTTTTTTACCAAATTAGTTTCTCCAGGAAGGTGTCATTTTAACTTAATTGCCCAACAGTGAACTATCAAAACTTAGATTGGTCTTATATTGTTTTCTTATGTCGTGTTAGTATCCATCTTGATTTTGACTTAGGACTAACTTACCGAGCTTGGTCACTAAGTAGGTTCATGTAATGTCTGCAGGGAAACATACATGTTAGTAGCATATTCTGTGTCGAAGACAGTGCCCAATTAAAAGGTTCTGATATTGCTGCAGAGCTTAAATGCCTCTTGCGCTTGTTGACAGTTTGTTGGCATTTCTCCAAAAAACCTTTCCCATTATTCTTGGAGGAGACAGGCTATTCCCAAGAAAGTGTACTACTACAAGAACCCAAAGCTGGAGTAAGTCTCGTCCGAAATTCTCAAGCTCCGACTTAAAATATGCATTCCATTCTTCTAAATGCACAAATTTCATTATGCAGATTCTGAAGCCAGCTTTTACAATACTCGCAGACCACCGATCAAGATCTTTCCTCCTTGTAATACGTGGAACTCATAGTATTAAAGATACTTTGACAGCTGCTACTGGCGCAGTTGTGCCTTTCCATCATACTGTGGTACATGAGGGAGGAGTTAGCAATTTGGTGTTAGGCTATGCACATTGTGGAATGGTGGCAGCTGCTCGATGGATTGCAAGACTTGCAACACCTTGTCTTCTTAAAGCTCTTAGTATTTATCCTGAATACAAACTTAAGGTGCTTGATATTTGAGTCTCACTTTTCCATCTTTTATGGTTGGTTCCTTTCCTGTTTTTTAATCTTGGGGTTGGAGGTGTCTCTCTGTTTTTTTTTAAATTGAAAATACTAATCATATCGACTGGGTCTTTTCCATTGCAACCTGTTACATTTTTCGTGTTACTAATTCATGATTTTTTTGATTCCCCGGTAATTTGTTTTTATTCTTTTTGGACTTGTTGCTCTTTATCCTTCTCTTTCTCTTGGCATGCATCTGCATCTCTATTGATTTTATTTGGGGCGTGAGTTGCATGGATGGTAGGTCTGCTATTCCTTTCCAATTAGTGTGTATGTACTAGTTTACTAGGGGCTTTCTTGCAAATGCCTTCGTGGTGTCTTTTGGTTAATTACCTTGTAAAATTGATCTTCTTTTGGTGCACAGATTGTGGGACATTCCTTGGGTGGAGGAACTGCAGCTATTTTAACTTATGTACTTCGTGAGCAGAAGGAACTGTCAACAGCTACCTGTGTAGCATTTGCTCCAGGTGTCATATATAATTTTGTTAACTTATGCATACAATCTGGAATGTTCTAATTTGACTCTAGTCATCTGCCTATGATTGTATGCATGTGCTTATATATATATATATCCACATTCTACCATTTTGTTCACTTGACATCTGCCGTTCTCACTCAACGGAATATCCTTTGCAGCTGCCTGTATGACATGGGAATTAGCTGAATCGGGGTGTGAATTTATTACCTCCGTAATCAATGGAGCTGATTTGGTGCCTACATTTTCAGCTGCTTCGGTGGACGATTTGCGTTCTGAGGTTAGCTTCTGGATTTACTTAACAGAATTTCTGTGGCTGATTCATGTGCAAATTGGTGCTTTCTGTTGGAGTCTTTTCCTTCTTTGGTAGGTTACTAGCATATTTGGTTTTGTTGCTGGACTATAACCTGTTTCCTTTGTTGGTGGAGTAGTATGTTTTTTCGTGATGTTGGACGTGTGTTGCACTTCAAATTTTTGGTTGTCGTGTTTGGTGAATATGAACTTGAATACTAGTCACAATTCTTTTTCCAGTTATTCTTCTTTCAATGGAATCAATTGAATATGCAGCCGGAGAACCTTTTGAGGTATGCCTTGGTTCTGTCCCGAGGCATACATCATAGAGATACAAGAGTTAGCCAATATCACTCTAATACTACATCCTCTAGCCAGATGAATTGGTCTTTATCTTCTAATCCATCCTATTCTTGCTAGCCGACCTTAATTAGTTCAGGGTTGATGCAGTGTTATTTGTTGATTGATTTATGTGTTTGTCTGATATGTCCGTTATGGTGTAAGATCAATTTAGAATATTAGTTTCTGCTGTTGCTTTCTAAGCTTTTACAGGATTCAGTTTTTGGCCAAAAGCTAGTCTATTCCACCTTTGAAGAAATTGAGTTATTCTTCTTTGGTGTGTGTGTGTGTGTGTGTGTATATATATATATATATAAACATATATGTATTGGTATAGTTGACATGGTGATATTGATTGTCAAGTTTACACACCACTGGTGGTTCAGAGTAAAGGGTTCTGTTTATGATCCATTGTGTTGCTACTATATGCGTAGTTTTCTTAATAGCGTCTGGAAGCTTGTTCTTTGTACCAACATTGCACCTATACGTCTAACACCTCATTAGTTTTAAGGTATGGTCTCTCAAGTGGGGAATGTTCTTTTCATGTTGCAGGTGACAACATCTGCTTGGTTGAATGATCTAAGAAATCAGATTGAGCATACTAGGATTCTTAGTACTGTGTATCGTTCTGCATCAGCCCTGGGATCTCGTCTTCCATCTATTGCCACTGCTAAAGCTAAGGTTGCAGGTGCTGGTGCAATACTTCGGCCCGTTTCCAGTGGTACACAGGTGTGACAATAGTTTACTCTGTTATTTCAGTTCTCTCTTACATTTAGTGTAGCTGTAATATAGTTTGGTTATGAGTGAACTTGTTTGATGATTTGGTTGACCAGCTTGTTGCAATTGGAACATATGAACTTGTTATATTCACACCAAGACATGGCATATAACTGGTCTGCACAGCTGTCTTTAGCGTACTCCCGTATAGGTTATTTTGTACCATATGGTAAAAGTGTGGGCACTCTAGAGTACATTCGTTTGAGCTGGAACAATAATCAAGAGAATCTGTTCAATAGTTTAGTTCACTTAAGGTGATGTCTGTAATATGTAGGATGGGAAAATAGGGTGGTGCTGTAGCAGTGTTTTGGACGGCGAGAGGCGACAAAAGGCGACAAGGGCCTGCCTCGCCACGCTCGCCGCTCGCCTTTTTGAATCGAAGCGCCAATTAATACCAAAAATTAAAAACATTTAATTGCACATATAATATTCAAAATTTCAATAGCAATTACATATATTACAAATACTATAATAATTACTATAGAAGAATTAATTTTTTTTCAAAAAAATAATGGACAGCATTCACAACATAGTGAAAGCAGAAAGCATTTTACAGTAATCCGGGACAAAACAGAGAGTGAAGAAAATAGAGGGAAAAAAAGAGTAGTGAAGGCAGGGAGCAGTGAAGAGTGAAACAGAAAGAGACGAATGGAGCAGCAACTCGAGGGAAAGAGACGAAGAAGAGAGCAGCGACTGAGGAAGAGAAGAAGAGAGCAGCGACTGAGGAAGAGAAGAAGCAGCAGCGACTCGAGGAAGAGAAGAGAATACACGAAAGTCTGATGAAAGTTTGAAAATAGAAAAAAAACCCTAATATTATTAAGTTAAATTTTTTTTAAAAAAAAAATCAAAATGGCGACGCCATTTACGTCGCCATTGGGTTGCCTCGGGTCGCCTATTTGAGGTCGCCTCGCCTCAGTGGATAATGGCGACACAGCCTCGCCTCGCCTCGCCATTCGCCAAAGGCGCTATGGCGAGCGCCTTTCACAACACTGTGCTGTAGTGTTCCTTGCTCTGTTTTATTTTGTATCTTGTAACTCTGTTGAAGTCATTTGACCATATTTATCAGTCGTCGAGGTGAATCAGTGAGTGTTTGACATGATCTGTAGGTTGTCATGAAGAGAGCGCAAAGTATGGCCCAGGCAGCATTGTCACGACCTGCCATGCAACTGTCGTCATGGTCATGCATGGGTCCCAGACGTCGATCCACGGCTATTCAGGTTAATTCTGAAGAACGGCAAATCTCTCGTGGAACTTCTTCAGGCGATAATTCTGAAGCATTCATTGTGGAATCCGAGACCAGAAGGACGAGTGTGATGGAGCTTCCTGTATCTTCAACAGAGGGAGTCACGTGGAACGCGGAAATTGATCAATCTTTTGCAGATGGGATTAATATCCATAGTGGCCTGGATTCTGATCTTGATGATAGTGAAAATGTTACCCATGGACCTGAAGACCGAATGACGGAAGTTGAGATGTGGCAACAACTAGAGCATGAACTGTATGATCAGTCTGAAGGGGAAACTGATGTGGCGAAGGAGATTAGGGAAGAAGAAGAAGCAGCCATCGCAGAGACAGGTCAGAGCTCAAGTGAAAGCTCTGTTCCAAAGACGAAGGAGGTGCACAGATTCTTTCCTCCTGGAAAGATAATGCATATAGTTACTCTTCTCTCTGAGGAAGTCGATCATGAAAGTGACAGCGATACGTTGAGTGAGGACCATAACCAACCCAAGGATACAAAGGTTGGTATCTTTCTCACTCCTAGATCATTGTACAGTAAAATAAGGCTGTCACAAACTATGATCAGTGATCATTTCATGCCGGTTTATAGAAGGCATATAGAGAAACTAATTAGGGATCTCGAGAACAACGATGCTTGTGAGTTGTGACAATTCAATGGAATCTGGTTCTCAGTGTTAGTGATGGGATATTGGTTTCGTATGGCATGAAAGAAAAAAAGAAAGTATAATTTACCTAAATCCCATAGTGTAAAACTTTAAATTACATTCTATTCCTAATTTTTTCTATTTTACAAAAATCTCTTAAAATTTCAATTATTTGGATACATAAATTTCATCCTGATACATTATATTATGATACACTAAATTTGTCTGTTGCACTTAATAAGGCATATTAATGTAAAACTGATTTTCTTTCCACAAAATCACGCATAACTGATTTTCTTTTTCCACAAATCAGTTAAATTTATTGATATCAATTCATTCCAAATATGTAACAACTTCACAAAATTCAAAAATCAAATTTCATCTTTTTCATGAATTGAAAATCTTGAATATGATCAAATTCACCGTTGTTGGACAAAACAATTCCCGATTTTGAATCGTCAACCTGAAATCGTCAAGTGAGGGGTTGCTTGCTGATGAGTTTCTCTTTAGCTAATCCTTGGCACAACCTTGAAGGTGTTTAGATTGATGTATATAACTTGGAAGAATTTTTATTCTTTAATAGAACGTTTTGTTAGCATAAGATTTAGATTTTAGATACAGGATCAGTTTTGGTACCCTCTGTTTATTTTTATTTGTGTAGTATTGATTTCAATACATTTAGTAATAAATAAAATGACAGTTTTATCTTTATCATTCACTGAATTAATAAATTCAATGTTCTGAAAAATTGATAGTGTACTCAATATAAGGGCAAAACAGTAAATTATTCTATTTTTAAAATTAGACAAGTAAAAGTGAAAAGCTATTTTTAATAGAATGAACGAGAAAAAGAACGGAAGAGTGCCTTAACTTAGATTGTGATCAAGTGATGATGATTAGCTTAAGAGCAACATGCAATCATGTTTAGCAATTATTGGTGTGAATTTTCCATCAAGCAACGTTTATAATTGTAACAATGTGAACCCCACTGCTTCATTAATTGTGATTTACATCTCAAATTTCCCTTGTTATTGAGTGCAATACTTGGTCAAAATGTCACCACTGAATCAAACGTTGTGCGTCGTAGAAATACTGAATTATTTCTCCATTTTCAACCAGGTCTTTTTCTTTTTTTAATGTCACTGATCTAGAATTTTATTGACTATATTTTAATTATGAGAACTAAAAATAATTGTTTGTGGATTTTAACCTCATCGTATATAAAAAGTATTTGAATATTATATATAAAAATAATGATTTAGATATGATATAACTCAGCAATTTACGTGAGAGGTGTATATCTCATATCTTTATTGATATATGCGGAAGGATTTAAGTTTGTAAGGAATTTTTTTTATACAAACATCTAGAAACAAGTCATTTGCTTGTAGAAATAATATTCTCTTCTAAAATTAAAAGTGACAATTTCAATTGCAAATTGAGGCAAAACAACTCTTTTCATTTTCTGAATATTATTAATAAGAACAGGGCAATAGTGTACAAAAAAATGTGAATTAGTATGTCTATGTTTTCATGTCTATCATTAATTTCTTGTCCTATAAAAGACATGTGAGTGAAGGTTGAATTGAATCATGAGATATTTCTGGAAGGTACACTAATAAATACTCCATGTGTGGGTCATTTTTATTGACTAATTTGTTATCCCAATTAGTCACCCACATTTTCCTAGTCTATTTCTTTGTTCTTTCACATTTAATTCTTTCCTTTTTAAGTAATCCAACCAGAAATCGTAATAGCTTAGTTAATTGACTATTTGAATTCTAATTTTGATAATGAAAATTTGATTCTCCACATTATAATCTTTTCTCATGCGGCGGCTTACCTCCAATTATTATTATTTTTTATTTTAAAAAAAAAAGTAACTTGTAACATGATTTATGATGAACTATATAGATGAAGATTATTCAGTTATTCTTCGATAAAAGAGTAATTGTCTATCATTGACCAAGTCTTTGGTAGAATTAAAGAACATAAATTAAACTTGGCATTTCGTTTATTTAACGTGTATATATATGTTATTAGGATAATCTAATTTAACATAATTACTAAGTAATTAGTTTATCCTTGGCCTAACTATTAACAATGAAACAGAATAGCTGGATATTGGCCATTTTTTTTTGAATTTATTCATCGATTTGTTTGATTAATTAAATTATTATGTAGTTTCATTAGGTAGAGTGTGTGATGATCATATAAATGAAAATGACAAAGCATGAGGAAGGAGAATGGGGTCTATTAATAGTTAATGAATCATGAATATAATACATGGGGTCAATAAATAAAAAAGAAGGGACATATGTTAAATCTTTACTCAATATATTGAAATTTAGAAGATTCTGGATGAATTTAAAGAAATGATATATATTTTGTCTCCTATTAGTTCCAATATTATTGTTCCTTAATTTTGGCTAATATATATATATTAGCTTACCTCATCAAAACAACTTTGATGGACTCTAATGACTAAAGATAACGACATTCTTAAACAAAAGAAATAATGTCTTCATTTTATGATTATATATATATATATATGTATATAGGTAGACACAAGTTTCAAAAGAAATAAATATTACATACAACAAGGTTTCTTAAAAAGTTTTACTGGGTTTTTAATATGTGTATATATCACGACGGAGATAGAGCATTATAAGAAATTTATTTAAATTTTATTCGTTGAAAATCTACATAGTATATATAACTCTTTAATTTTATGTATATTAAAGATGTTGAAATTTTTTAGCTTTTCTTTCTATCATTTTATTTTTAATTTTCTTAATAAAAGTTTTGAATCCACTTTGCTCTATATATCGTATAAGATTGAATGATCATGAAGTTAAAGCGCATATTCCTCATCTTATGCCCTAACTATTATTTAAAAAAAACTTTCTGTATGATCGTATGAGGTCACTCATGACAACCATGACATGCTTTGCATATAATTTTTAAATAGGCAACTTTCACATATAGCAAACAAAAAATTTATATTTGTATGCTATAGCAAACTTTGCATAATTGCGCTTCATAACAAACATAAAACTGTATAATTTGCTATACATATACAATTGTATAATTCGCAATTGTATAATTCGCAATTGTATAATTCGCAATTGTATAATTCGCAATTGTATAATTCGCAATTGTATAATTCGCAATTGTATAATTCGCAATTGTATAATTCGCAATTGTATAATTCGCAATTGTATAATTCGCAATTGTATAATTCGCAATTGTATAATTCGCAATTGTATAATTCGCAATTGTATAATTCGCAATTGTATAATTCGCAATTGTATAATTCGCAATTGTATAATTCGCAATTGTATAATTCGCAATTGTATAATTCGCAATTGTATAATTCGCAATTGTATAATTCGCAATTGTATAATTCGCAATTGTATAATTCGCAATTGTATAATTCGCAATTGTATAATTCGCAATTGTATAATTCGCAATTGTATAATTCGCAATTGTATAATTCGCAATTGTATAATTCGCAATTGTATAATTCGCAATTGTATAATTCGCAATTGTATAATTCGCAATTGTATAATTCGCAATTGTATAATTCGCAATTGTATAATTCGCAATTGTATAATTCGCAATTGTATAATTCGCAATTGTATAATTCGCAATTGTATAATTCGCAATTGTATAATTCGCAATTGTATAATTCGCAATTGTATAATTCGCAATTGTATAATTCGCAATTGTATAATTCGCAATTGTATAATTCGCAATTGTATAATTCGCAATTGTATAATTCGCAATTGTATAATTCGCAATTGTATAATTCGCAATTGTATAATTCGCAATTGTATAATTCGCAATTGTATAATTCGCAATTGTATAATTCGCAATTGTATAATTCGCAATTGTATAATTCGCAATTGTATAATTCGCAATTGTATAATTCGCAATTGTATAATTCGCAATTGTATAATTCGCAATTGTATAATTCGCAATTGTATAATTCGCAATTGTATAATTCGCAATTGTATAATTCGCAATTGTATAATTCGCAATTGTATAATTCGCAATTGTATAATTCGCAATTGTATAATTCGCAATTGTATAATTCGCAATTGTATAATTCGCAATTGTATAATTCGCAATTGTATAATTCGCAATTGTATAATTCGCAATTGTATAATTCGCAATTGTATAATTCGCAATTGTATAATTCGCAATTGTATAATTCGCAATTGTATAATTCGCAATTGTATAATTCGCAATTGTATAATTCGCAATTGTATAATTCGCAATTGTATAATTCGCAATTGTATAATTCGCAATTGTATAATTCGCAATTGTATAATTCGCAATTGTATAATTCGCAATTGTATAATTCGCAATTGTATAATTCGCAATTGTATAATTCGCAATTGTATAATTCGCAATTGTATAATTCGCAATTGTATAATTCGCAATTGTATAATTCGCAATTGTATAATTCGCAATTGTATAATTCGCAATTGTATAATTCGCAATTGTATAATTCGCAATTGTATAATTCGCAATTGTATAATTCGCAATTGTATAATTCGCAATTGTATAATTCGCAATTGTATAATTCGCAATTGTATAATTCGCAATTGTATAATTCGCAATTGTATAATTCGCAATTGTATAATTCGCAATTGTATAATTCGCAATTGTATAATTCGCAATTGTATAATTCGCAATTGTATAATTCGCAATTGTATAATTCGCAATTGTATAATTCGCAATTGTATAATTCGCAATTGTATAATTCGCAATTGTATAATTCGCAATTGTATAATTCGCAATTGTATAATTCGCAATTGTATAATTCGCAATTGTATAATTCGCAATTGTATAATTCGCAATTGTATAATTCGCAATTGTATAATTCGCAATTGTATAATTCGCAATTGTATAATTCGCAATTGTATAATTCGCAATTGTATAATTCGCAATTGTATAATTCGCAATTGTATAATTCGCAATTGTATAATTCGCAATTGTATAATTCGCAATTGTATAATTCGCAATTGTATAATTCGCAATTGTATAATTCGCAATTGTATAATTCGCAATTGTATAATTCGCAATTGTATAATTCGCAATTGTATAATTCGCAATTGTATAATTCGCAATTGTATAATTCGCAATTGTATAATTCGCAATTGTATAATTCGCAATTGTATAATTCGCAATTGTATAATTCGCAATTGTATAATTCGCAATTGTATAATTCGCAATTGTATAATTCGCAATTGTATAATTCGCAATTGTATAATTCGCAATTGTATAATTCGCAATTGTATAATTCGCAATTGTATAATTCGCAATTGTATAATTCGCAATTGTATAATTCGCAATTGTATAATTCGCAATTGTATAATTCGCAATTGTATAATTCGCAATTGTATAATTCGCAATTGTATAATTCGCAATTGTATAATTCGCAATTGTATAATTCGCAATTGTATAATTCGCAATTGTATAATTCGCAATTGTATAATTCGCAATTGTATAATTCGCAATTGTATAATTCGCAATTGTATAATTCGCAATTGTATAATTCGCAATTGTATAATTCGCAATTGTATAATTCGCAATTGTATAATTCGCAATTGTATAATTCGCAATTGTATAATTCGCAATTGTATAATTCGCAATTGTATAATTCGCAATTGTATAATTCGCAATTGTATAATTCGCAATTGTATAATTCGCAATTGTATAATTCGCAATTGTATAATTCGCAATTGTATAATTCGCAATTGTATAATTCGCAATTGTATAATTCGCAATTGTATAATTCGCAATTGTATAATTCGCAATTGTATAATTCGCAATTGTATAATTCGCAATTGTATAATTCGCAATTGTATAATTCGCAATTGTATAATTCGCAATTGTATAATTCGCAATTGTATAATTCGCAATTGTATAATTCGCAATTGTATAATTCGCAATTGTATAATTCGCAATTGTATAATTTGTTTTGCATACAGTTGAATCGAATTAAAATGTATGTATATTGCATAATTATAAGTGTATAGCAAGAAGATATATGTTTTTCTCGCTTTATACAAAACAGAAACAGAATTATACACTTCTGTGTATAAAGCGAGAGAGGCGAGCGAGAATGGAGAGTGGCGAGCGAGATTTTTGGGAGAGAGACGCTGGCAAATTTTAGCTAATGTTTGCTATGGAGCACAATTAAATCAAACCCTAGCTATTCAATTTAATTTAGGTTATTAGTTTGCTATTATATACAATTTTCCCTTTTTAAAATGAATAAAAACTATAGTGTTCATCAAGTAATTACATATTAAGAAATTGCACACTTGAAACATCTTAAATATGTATAAAATAGTAGTGCATCAACCAAACAGTCTCATTCTCATTCATGCTTACCAGGAGTTTATATAGTTATTGAGGTATTAAATTTTTAATTTTAGATTAAACTTTAAAAGAATAAGCATCAAAAAAAGAATAAAACCTATGACTAGTCTTAAACTCAATATAAAGAATATTTTCTTCTCATCTTTTAACAAAATAAACTAATTCCCACTTGGCATTGGCGAAGTAACTAATTTGAAGCGTGGATGACATAATAATTAATATGGATGCCCAATATTAGTTAAGCGACCAAACATTAGATCAATCTAAACATAAAAAGAGTTCTATAATAATTCACCTCCTTAATCAATTCGAGAAACTCAAATGAACTTTTTTTTAAGAGATAAATTAATTTATCTACTTATTAACGAAAGTCGCTAATTTGTCTATATAATTAATCAGTAACTTGCTTATTTCTGTCGAGAATATAATTAAATATTAAAAGTGTGCTCTCTCTAATAGCCTAAGCTTTTAGATGAGATGATCACAAACTTATATCAGAGCAGACAATTGTTCTGAGATCAAATCTCACCACCATGCAGATCAAAAAGAATTTCACGTGCTTAGCCCATGCAAAAAGAATCAGACCCACACGTGAAGGGGCGTGTCGAGAATATAATCAAATATTAAAAATATGCTATCTCTAATAGCTTAAAGTTTCTAAATGAAATAATCACACACTTCAAATAATTTCTTCGTTTTTTTTTAAATCTTGGTATAAACAAAACCCTCAATTATGTGTACAAAATAAAAATTGGTGTCAATGAATAGAGTCACTGATCCACAAGTAAAGAAAAATCAGATCCCATGTTAGCTATATTTGTCCTCATCTAATAATAATTGGAAGAAGCAGACTATATATGGATTTAGACACTTATATTCTTTAATTTATAACTTCTATATTTAGCTAGTTGTTTCTTTAATATCATTTGTAGTATGATCCAATATATATAGTACATATAATATAAATTGTAAGTTGAGCCTTGAAACACAAGATATTTGAAGTGAAAATTAACTAACTAGGAGAACATATATATAGTATAGGTAAAGGCCCTCTTGAGATATTTTGTCTGTGGTGCTTGATTTGATTTCCTATATGATAAATAGTTGCATAAAAATATTTAATTTGTATGATGGACATATATCTATTTTTTCTATCAAATGAAATTGACAAAAGAAGCGTGAAACATGAAAAAGGGGAGTAATTTAGATGTCCCACTCTAAAACACATAGCAATATTGTGAATGGATGCATAAAATGTCTTATTAGAGCATTCCCTTTCGTATGACCTACTTAACTATAAAGATGAGATGGATGTTTTCAAATTTTATTTATTTATTTTGATTAATTATGATATGATATTTAATTAATAGATTATTAATCTGACTAATCTAGTTTTACGACGTACGAAAGTTTACTATGGGAGTTCTAGCACTTTTTACCAAATGTGATTCTATATCTAATGATTGAATCTCATACTTCTAGTTAAATAAGGATAAAGAATTTCTACATTGCATCTATAAATGTGATCATCTGATATCTTGAGGTTAACTGACTCTCGTTAAATCATTATGTTTAATTTTGTAATAATTATAAATTCATCGTAATCACACAAGTAAGTATGATGAGAGTATAGATATGATAAACGCACTTTACTCTCCTACTAATTTTCTGACTGTTTCTTGATAATCCTTCTTTTTTTTTATTCAGATATAAAATTGATAATATAAATAAATTCACGCGTAATTTTAATTCTTATCTAACTATATTATAATAATTTTTTCTTTTTTCTGCCGCATTACTTTCTATAATTCTAAAGGCATTGACCATCGTAGCCTTGTATCTCATTGTTCGACGTGTAGGTTTGGTGAGTTCCTTTTTTTATTTTGGCAACTTTCTTTTTTTCCAATTATTATTATTATTATTATTAATAATGTGGGGGTCGTTTTCACAATTATTCCTGCCACAACGCCTTCACTCAAACAAATATAAAAATGAAGAAAGATAGATGAGTTAATTTGTTTACTTGGTCCATGCACTACAAGTAAATTAAAAATGAAAGATATATGAATGTGAGTCGTCTAATGGTCATTATCATTCAGGGTATTATTATATTGTATGTCACACTCCAATTTTCTCTTGGCTTATAAAAATAACAATATTGCCTAAGTGGTCAACTTTTGTAGCGTAAATTCCACTCTTTTTTCTATCCAATTATTTACAACTCCAGCTGGACACCCAGTCATCCACCACGACCAAATTAAAGGAGGGAGGGAACCTTATTATAAAAAAAAATTATTTGAGGGAACTAGAAGTTGTTCTTTGTCCCTTTTTTTTTTAATCTAAAAAAGAGTTTTTTTCTATATTTATTAAATTTTTTAATTTTAATGGAAAAGTTTAAGGGACACAAAACTTAAGAAATTATATAAATATTTTATTAAGATTTATTTTTTAAAATTTTATATTTAATTAAATTAAGGCGCTTGAGTTTGAGACGAAAATAATTATTTTTTATGTAGAAGGTCAGACTAAATTCTATTTCCGGCGAGGAGTTGGCATTATTGGCGCATGATTTAACGGCGGCCACCTAATAAATCAGCTTTCCGCTTCCAGACTAGCACTAGCCTTGTTGGAATATATTGTTCAATCAATGACCTGATTATTGCCTAATTTGAAAAAAAGTTATATATTCGTTTCAAATTTTTTAAAAATAATGTTGGATGTGTGTTAAATTTTTTGAAATGACATATTTTTGAGGATTAAATGTAATAATAATTTTAAAGAGTCTAAATAATATAATAGAAAAGTTAAAGTAACAAATTGCAAAGCGCAAAAATAATAATAATTACAAATCACAGAAATATGATGTTATGCTTTATTTTCAAAGTGTTAAAATAGTGAGAGCGATATTTACTCTTTTATTCTTAATAGAAGATTTTAGGTTTAAATCTTTTAAATGGAATAGTCTATGATCTTTCATGGAAAGAGCTTTACACTATTTTTTGAGTATCAAAATCAACTTTTAAAGTGAATATCAAACATAAAATGAAAATCAAAATAAAAAATTCAAATAAATAATCCGATTACATCTTGCAATTGTTTAACAACCCTACCCCTACCCAAAAAAATTCCTTTTCCCTTCTCTTTTGTGTTTATTTTCTTAACTTCTATTTGTTTTCAGACATACCGTAGATTCTAATATGGAAAATTTGCTATCAATTATGTTTGTGGTGGAAGCATATTCCTTTTCCTACGAAAAAGCAAATGGAAGTGTATTCCTTGTTATCCTTTTTCTCTTTTTTAAAATTGATATGTTTTTTTCGTTGAAAAATAATATATGTGCGTATCTTTTCAATAAGTTGTTACCATCCACCCTTTCCCTCTCCAAAAACACACATCTATGATAGATTGATATCGTTTAATTGGATCACTATTTTTTTTAAAAAAAAATCAATTTAAAAGATTCATATTATTTCAAATTTCGTTCTATCACACTTGCTTTTTTTTATTTTTTTATAATTTATGATAGTATGTCTACTTTTTTGTTTTGATACTTCAATTTGATAGAAAAGGAATACAAATTAAAATTGAAGTAAATGAATGAAGTAAAGTTTATAGAAAATTTGCTATATTAAAGTTGTATGGGATAATGATTATGTTCTTTTTGGAGAAAGCAAAATTGGATTCGGGTCAAGCAAGGTGCATAAGGTAATTGGCGTAAAATTGGAAACAAAATCATCAATTTTAAGATTACTTTTCTTTTCCATGTCTCTTTTTTTTTTTAATTTACTTCTTTCTTTTCCTTCTCAAGTAAGCAAAAAGAAGTACTATGATTTGACCTTTTTATTTATTTATTTTAAAAAATTGTATTTATTAGAATATACTCTACCTCTAAGGAAAACAAATCACGTTATTGAAAATTGCAATGAAATGATAAAATCTCTTTCAATATTGATTAAAATTTCAAAAAATTAAAATCCTGCAAGAAACTTTTTAAATGAACCTATAGAATATAAATCTAAAGAAATGAAAACCAAAACAAGTAATAAAACACCCATGAGGAAAAAAAGGAAACAAATAAATTTTCGGTAACACATTGATTTAGTGCTTAACAATGGAAGTTGATCTTAGAGTCATAAAAATACATTATTTTCTTATTTTTAGAAAGGAAATACGACTCTTTCCCCCTCCAAATTGAGATTGGATCATTATATCAAATTCATTTGATACGATAATAATAAATTTTTGAAATAGTCTAATCACAAATAATCTCTTTAAGATAATAATATCGACTTATACATTATCTTTCATATAATTTACCACTTTATCAAATGAAAATTTCAAATACTATATCGTATCCAATTACAACAACAAGAAAATGATTTACATTTTATTGCAAAAAAAAAAAAAAACGTGTACAACCAAAAAAAAACAACAAAGTGATTGTGGCTAGTTTATGAAGTGTGAACCCAAGATTAAGTCTAAGTTTAAATGACATCACATATTTACATTGCCACGTTATTTCACATTAGGATTTTTTTATTTATTAATATTTTCCCATTTACAGATTGGCCTTCCACGTCGGTGGTCCACACGTGTTGGATTCTTATTAGTCAGAAAACTTTTTAAAATAAAGGCAAGAAAATTTTCTGAATATTGAAATTTCAATAATATGTAAAATGAGATTTATTTCCATACATACAATAAGTAACGCCTAGCTGGAAATCTATTAATACACGGCCTAAATTTAATTGCCAGCACGATTGCTGACGTGGATTCTTCAAACCCTCACTCAATCATTGAGAGAGTTTCTTTTTAGACTCCCAATCCTCCCTTATTTCTCACTCTTCCTGAAAAAGGCTCAGAAAGAAAAAAAGAATTTTCGTGGGAGAGAAAAAGAAGATTATATACTTTTTGTCAGTTTCTATCAATTTATGCATTCTCTGTGATAAGTAAATTCTTCGTTATCGAATTGGAATTTTCAGAGACTGATTGAGAAGTTGTTTGAGTTTTGACATGTCTTTCATGGATACTTTTTTCGTTCCTGAAGAAACAAAGGACGAAGAAGGCGAGTGGGAGAAAGAAAGATAATTAGAAAAAAAAAATACGATTTCTGCTTCTACTAATCTTCTTCTTCTCCGAGAAAAGTAGAAGTAGAAGGAATCAGATCATCACTAAAAAAACTTTGTAGTTTTGTATTTTCGTATTTTTTTATCTCTGTTTCGATCTCTGCTTCTGCAGGTAATTTTTTTATATTTTTGGTTTTGTTCTTTGTAATTCTTATCATTGAGAAGATAATGACGTTTTCTTTTGTATGTTTTTCAGTTTGACGATTAACGATGTCGACGACGGTAATCAGTGAGTCGGCGGTAGTGATGAACGCTGCGGAGGGAGGAAAACTAGCGGCACCGACGATCGAGGTGGATTTCGCGAAATGCGAGTGTTGTGGATTGACGGAGGAATGTACTCTGGCTTACATAGAGACGATCCGGGAGCGGTATCAAGGAAAATGGATATGCGGACTGTGTGCGGAAGCAGTGAAGGATGAGATGATGCGATGTGAGAGGTTGATTAACGCGGAAGAAGCCTTAACTCGTCATCTCAATTTCTGTAAGAAGTTCAGTTCGTCCACTCCTCCTCCAGATCCGACAATTCACTTGATCGCTGCAATGAGGCAGCTTCTGAGGAGGAGCTTGGAATCTCCTAAATCGCTCAGGTCGATGCCCTGTAGTCCGACGAGGAACAGCACTGAGATGCAGACTAACGTTTTAGTTCGAGCTGAAAGTTGTATTCCTACACTCTCTTTGGTGGTCGATTCTGCTGCTTATCATGCCATGGAAATGGATCCTGATTCCGAATGATTGCCATGGAAATGGATCCTGATTCCGAAGGAAGGTGATGACTTTAGGTTTAATTTCAACTCTCAAATCCCCGCAATGAAAAAAAAAAGAAATAAATTAAGTAGAAAAAATAACTCTAATAATGCTTAATTTGCCTTAAAAATGTAAACACAATAGAACTAGAATCGTTTGGCGATCGATCGTGATGAAATGGAATGGAAATCATGTTCATGAGATTGGCGTGTGAATTATGTGTGCTCAACTAATTTTACAATTTTGATTAGCTCCACTTCCACTCTTTATATGCATCTGTAAATATATATTAGAAACTCATGTTTTGATTGAAATGCTTCTATTATGATTCTCTTCGTGTTTTTGTACAATTTACGATATCCATTTTCATAATTCTATCTTGTGTATTTTGGATATCTGATGGTTAAAGTGAAAAATAAATCTGAAAATAATGTATAGTGAATTGCAAGTTCACGAGGATGAAGTAGGAACAGTTATGTTACTGTAAGTGTTTCAAATTTAGCTGAAAAAAGTGTGAAGTACGAGTTCCTCCCCAATTAAAGATAAGATGGTTTGAAAGAGGAAGTTTCTGGCTTTTATGGCTTGTGATAGATAACATAGAAACTATAAATTAGGTACCAAGAATCCAAAATTGGGAAAAGGATAATGCTTGTGACTTCCCCTTTGTACGTGATAATACAGAGTTTGAGATTGGGGAGAATGGGCATTGATGAAGTTTATGGGATGTCCAGTAGAAAGTGGTAATATCTGTGGGCCTAAGATATTGTTGTTTCTGTTTGACATGCTAGTTCTAGTGTAAAGGAGAGGGATGGCCATTTGCGTGTTAGTGGTGAATATATTGATCAAAGACTTTGTGATAAGGATGTACCACCAAAGATTTGTTAAGATGGACGTCATTCATCTATAGTGTAACTAGTGTTTTCAAGTTCGAGTTTTGATAATATTAAAAAAAGATCATAAAGGTTAATGTAACGGGTAAATTTTTTTGCAAAATTTGATATTGTTTGAAACGGAAATTGAGTATCCAATAAACTAGTAAGACATACAAAAATGACTCAATAACTACCTTCAGAAATGAACAAATTTAGATTCTGAAAAATAGTATATTTAAGAGGTTTTCAGAATTTTATTTTTTATTATAAAATCAGCTAATATCTTAAATCAAATATGGGAAAAAATTAATCCCAAATTTTATCATATGCTTACCAGATGACCTCTGCTGCCGATATATTCCAACTTTTACAACTACCAGTTTGATTTTTAAAATATCAACCAAAGTTGTCAATACATGTGGTGAAGTTTCCAGAGGAGGACCTTATGTGGACAATATAATCATTTGCATTATTGGATGTAACATATCAAAATGATCGACTAACATGAACCTACTAGTGGTTCACATAAGATTAGGTGATTAGGTAGTTGACTATTTAGTGCCAATAATTCAAGTGTTCTGTTTTAGTTATGAGAGATTAGGTTAACAACTCTTCAAATAAAGTAAAACAGCTAAGTAGACTCATAGATTAGGCAACCTGGTACTGATCATTGAGAACACTAGGTTCAGAATACATAATTTTAATTGAGTTGCAAGGAAGGTACATTATTTAAGTGATTCTGGGTCAATCATAAGCACCTTACAGGATGAATTCAAGAGCGAAACAGGTGTATCTGCACCTGAAACAACAATTGCATTCATTAGAACACGGGAAATTTGAAATGCTGCGAGATACTTAACTCATCATATTGTAATGCAATGACTCACCAATTTCACTAGCCAAAATTGATTCCTTGAGCCAATGGTAGTTCACTCCCATAGTTGATTGTACTGCAGTGGTGGGGAATAACCCAAGTAGGTCAGCGTAAAATGTTATCAGATTTAGACATTGAGTTAAATGAATTATAAGATACTGAATTGGCGAGCTTCCACAAATGTATTAAATGAGAACGGGATGAATGTCTGTGTAGTTACCAAGTTGAGCGTCTCATATATTGTTTCCAAGAATCACTTCCTGCCTCACGACCACCACCAGTACCTTTCTCACCTCCAAAAGCACCGCCAATTTCAGCTCCATTTGTTGGGATATTCACATTGACGATGCCACAATCACTTCCTTGAGGTCTGCATCACATTAATCCATGTCAGAACCAGGGTTATTTCATGAAAAGGGAAACTCGTCTAAACCACATTCTCAAGAACATAATAGATTGCTTACCCAATCCACTTAAATATATTTTCTGGGTTTCGGGTGAAGATGGAACTACTTAAACCTTGAGGGACAGAGTTGTTGATTTCAACTGCTTCTTCAAAAGTCTGCAAGCAGAATGTTTAGAATGAAAAACGGAAATCAAGAGAAGTTCCACCAAATACGGGAGACGACCACAGTGGTCATCTCGAAAATTCAGTGCCTTTGCAAGGGAATACCTTAAACTTCATTACATAAAGAACTGGAGCAAACAATTCTTCCTTCACAATTTCAGCTTTTGAAGAAAATTCAACAATTGTTGGATGCACAAAATTACCCTCAGATTCTACGACTGAGCCACCTGTAAGGATCTTTCCACCCTGCAAATATTCATTTTAAGAAACAAAGTTCTAATAACACTTCACTTTCTATTGGAAAAGGAAAAAATTCAATTCCAGCTGAGTTGACAAAATATGTCTCCTTTTCTTTTCAAAAATATTATGACCTGACATTTACTAGACATATGCTTAGGGGGGATAAAACTGTGAAACTTTAACAAATCAACTTGTTAGACAAATCTTATCCATGTTGTACAACTGTCCTCACCATCAACATATAACAAGGGGTAGGGCAAGACCTAGGAGGAGAGGCAAAATCAATGTCAATTTAGAAATAATTTGGAAATAAAAGCCTCAAGAAACTGGACATACCTGGGACTTGATATTGTGGATTCCCTTCTCGAAGTTTTCCCTAGAAGTACGAGTATGCAATGGCCCAAGTAAGGTACCTTTTTCTAAAGGATCCCCTATCTTAACTTGCTTGTAAACATCAACTAGTGGTTCAAGTACCTTGTCATATATTGATTCGTGCACAAGCTTCACACAGAAAAGATTTATGAAGAAAAACAGTAATAAATTTTGGAAGTGAAAGCTTTAAGCAGCAAAGTGAACGGACTTAAAACAATTAACACAGTACCAGTCTCCGGCATGTTGTACAGCGCTGACCAGCCGTACCAACAGCAGCAAATAAAACCGAGCGAACAGCAAGTTTAATGTCCGCATCATCCATTATTATGATGGCATTATTTCCACTTAATTCTAGTAGACATTTTCCAAATCTCTGACTTACTGTTTGCTGAACTGCAAGACCAACCTATTGGCACAAAAGAAATAAACCCACAGAAATTCGTTAGAGCAAGTTTGTATTTCTATCTATATGTACTTTTAACAAAACTAGAAGACAAGCTTTATCAGAGTAATAGAATAATAAATTGATAAGGTTGAGATTTTAGGTTGTATGCACGTGTATATGGTTGCTGTCCCGTTGGGTGTTTTTCTCAAATAGAACTTATTTGCTTATCCTAGAAAAGAAATGCTTTTATTTTCAATTGCACCCAGAAGGACTGAAAGCCAAACCACTTAGTTTAATTTTGACTAGCAGATTAAACTTAAGACTTGCATATCCATTTAATTTTAAAATTGATTCCATAACATGTTTTTTCAAGTCCGGTTAAGGTTCTCTGATTCAACTAGACAGACAATGTAAAGTCAAGGTAGGAATGTAAAGTAAGCAAAAAAAAAGAGACATTTTTGTACTTATATCGTGATTTTTGGAGAGACTACATCAAGTTAATCCAACAAATATAGAAAAATTAGAAAAATTAAATTATTACTTTTTAAGATCATATCAAAGATAGCAACGGAAGCTTCCTAGAGATGAACCAACACACCAGACAGTCTATGTTTTATGCCTAGTGGCGGAGAGGCTGGAAAATATTTAAAAGGGTAAATCCAAGTCAAAGTAAGAAGCAAATACCGACACAGTATTAGTGGCAACGGAGACCCCTTTGATGATAAAACAGACATACATGTTAGGTTAAGGACAGAAAAAAAGTCACCTTTGAACTCCCAGTGAATGAAACTAGAGGAATTCGTGTGTCCATTGCTATTGCTTGACCAACAGCAGCTCCACCGCAGAAGGCAGTAAAAATTGAACCAGGTAAATTGTTTTTCTCCAATACACTAGCCACAATTTTTGTCATCGCAATTGTAACCAATGGTGTTGTTGGAGCACCTTTCCTGTGAACATGGCATAAAATCCCAAGATTAGAACACCCAAATACCAAACTTGAGTTTTATTTCAAGCATTGAGGTATCAAACATACTTGAAGAGCAAATTTTCTTTTGGAGATTGAGTAGAGAGTTGAGAGATTAGGTATTAGAATAACCCTAAAGAGAATCTGCTCTATCCCTCCCAATTCAGTTGTGCTTACTTAACCTCGTACGGTTAATAAGACAGGAACTGAAACTCTGTTTTGTTTAACTGATTTGGATGCGGAAGAAATTCTGTTTTAGAGCTAGTACAGTAATATAACTTAATTAAAAATTCAGCTGCAACACATGAATGCTTATATTATCAGGTTGGCATAGTTTTAAGGTAAGAGAGATTCAATACTTCTGCTTTGAAAGAGAAACAGTAATTACTTCCAACATAAATCTGCATTGATGATGTTCAAACTATAGTGTGGCAATAATACCCACTCAATTTTAGCTCAGCTATAAGTATACATAAGCTGATAGCTCAATTTATCAATCTGAAAAGCTGCTCAGCCATCTAGCTCAACTATCATTTGGAAAAGCCATTTCAATCATTTCTACTATGGACAAATTCACTTTACACCTTCGAAATAAAGTGATGGACTTACCAGACAACACAATTGCCGCAGACCAGTGCAATACATGCATTCCATCCTGGATAGAACATGACAAATATATTTAAGAACAAAATAAGGTGAATACTTATACTTATCAAGTGCTTACTTGGAAAATCGGGTCAAAGCATTTAAAGCAAAGTGGAAATTGCTTGGTATGTGTAAGCAAAAGTTCTCCAAATAAAACAACAACAACATACCTAGTGAAATCCCACAAGTGAGGTCTGGACATGGTAGAATGTACGCAGACCTTACCACTACTCCGTGGAGGTAGAGAGGCTATTTCCGAAGGACCCTCGGCTCCAGATACAAACCCCAGAATCTTTCTACTAATTTTCTTTTTTTAGATCAAAATACTTTTGTGGAAAGACAACAACACAAAAAATACAATCTGAACACAGCAAGAGATATACTCCAACATTTGAGGCAAAAAGCAATTAACAAGCACGAATGCATTCAGATAGGAAGACTTTTGACTTCTTGACTTCTTGTGGAAGACACATAGGCATCATGTAAAAGCACAGTTTTATCAGAATAGAGCGAAGTTGTGTACCAACAAAATTATGAATATCAAAGGAAGAGGAGAGAAAAATTCAGGGACTCAATTCTTGAATGATGATAGGTAGTTCTGTTGTATTGGACATTATTCTTGTAAATTGACCATATTCAGCTCAAGGTTTCATGATGATCCATTGGTATGTTGCTACTGTCCATAGGAGAGATATCTCATATAAAAAATCTCAAGGCTTACCAAGTACAGCACATGGGAAGTTGAAAGCCGTGATTACACCAACTATCCCGAGCGGATTCCACGTCTGTGCAAAAAAATAACATGGAAAGATCAAAAACTAACATAACCAGGGTTTGGGAAATTCCTAATTTTAGAGCACAAATGTCAGCACACCTCCAACATCATGTGGTTAGGGCCTGTCAACAAATAAATATTGTTAACAAAAGGAAGTTAGCATAAGAAAAATAATCAGAAAATATACATCTCCAATAACATACGACTGTAAATCTTCTACTCTTAAAGAACACTTTTATCCCAATAGTCAGAAAAAGCTAATCATCCTTTCAATCAGGAACTAATCAGATAACCAGAAAGTCTTTTAAACTAAAAACAAGAAATTACAATTGCAAAAAAAACTGGTTAAAAGTGCAATTTTGGCTATTCTGAAAGCAACATAGTAAGGAAGCGAACTCACGTTCAGAAGGAATAATGGATCCATTCAGTTGTCGACTCAATCCCACAGCAAAATCACACATATCAATGACTTCCTGCAGATTTAAGCCAAAAAAAGTGTCCAATTGTAAAGCTGTTGTTCAATAATTTTTAGAAACTCTATATCGAAGTGTGACATTACATACTTGAACCTCCCCAATTCCTTCTGGGAGTATCTTTCCCATTTCAAGTGAAACAAGTCGACCAAATTGCTGAAGGTTCGCCCGGAGTGCATCACCTATCTGTCTAACAATCTCACCTCTTTTTGGTGCAGGAACCTACAACAAAATGCAGATAAATTGATCCCCAAACTAAATGCCACCAATTATGCAACGGGGAAAGATAGATTTATGATTTGAGTGAGTACTGAGCATACCTGCACCCAAATCTTAGCTGCTTCAGCGCAAGCTGACATGCCTTCCTCATAATCTTGAGCAGAAGCTTCGTAAACTTCGGCAATGATCTGTATAGATTATACAATTTGAATCATACATATATTAATTTCATGAAACGAAACCGATCAGTTTGCCACTTATAATCAGTGAAGATCAACAACCCTACCAAACAAAAAGTTGGGAAAATTAGAGAGGATAAGTGAAATTAAGAAGAAACCTGGTTGTTAGCAGGATTAACAGTGGAAATGACGGGGCCAGTAGCTTTCCAGGTGCCATTAACATAACAACCGAGATTTTGGGGACCAATTCCGAGCTCTTTGAGGAACTCGTACTCTTTCTTCGTGAAATTAGTCATGATTTCACACAAAGTTACACTCAATGAGAATTAGAGAATGCTATAGAAGTGGCGATTCAACCCAGTGGATGAAATAGTAGTAGAAGAGACGTAGGGAAAGAGAAGTGTCGAGTCACGGACACGGATGGTGTTGTTGGTATGAGTAGAGACGTTATCTTTCAAATCATATGATAAGTACAATGAATTAGAGAATTTTAAATATTAGCTCAAAAAGTGAAGTTATATTAATAGAAAAACGTTTTAATGAAGTGGTAAACAACTTTTATCTTTGATCGAAAATTTTAAATATTAGCTCAAAAAGTGAAGTTATATTTAATAGAAAAACGTTTTACCATTCCAAAGTGAAATTTTCAAACACAAATCAAATTAATTATTGAACTATATTTGATATTTATATCAAACCAATAAATATATAACGTTTTATATACATATAGTTATCACTAAATATAAACTAATTAATGTAGTTTTTAATTCATCACATACTGAGTGAAATTCCACATGGTTATTAGGATGTCCAATTTATTAGAAAAAAATATATTGTATATACAAGTAAAACGAAACAAGATGTGCTTACATATTTTGAACTCCTCTAATATAATAGGTTGTTGTAGCCTTGTGATTTTAGGAGTCTCGAATGAGCTAGTAGTGCTCTTGGGTTTGAATCTTCACTAGAAGCTAAAAAAAAAATTTACAATTTTATCATTGTGAAATTTCTTGTTCCGCCACTATTTATTCCACTAACCAGAGTCAATTAGGATATGAAGCTGATCGTGGAAGTCCAGTCCAATGGGATGAATCTAAAGAATCCAAATCGCCAAGAGATACTGAAGGCCATGGAACTCACACTGCTTCAACTGCAGCTGGATCTGTTGTACCCAATGCGAGCTTTTACCAATATGCGAAAGGTGAAGCTAGAGGTATGGCTGTAAAAGCTATGATAGCTGGAAAACAGGTTGTTTTGATTCTGATATACTGGCTGCAATGGATCAAGCTGTTGCGGACGGAGTTCATGTGATTTCTCTTTCTGTTGGTGCTGATAGTTATTCTCCTGAGTATGATGTTGACTCAATTGTTATTGGAGCTTTTGGTGCCACAGAACATGGCGTAGTTGTCTCTTGTTCTGCTGGAAACTCTGGTCCTGGTGCTTCTACGGCGGTCAACGTTGCCCCATGGATTCTCACTGTTGCTGCTTCAACCATAGATCGGGAGTTTCCAGCAGATGTTATCTTAGAATATTTGGTGGTGTATCCTTGTATACCGGAGATCCCCTCGGCAATGAAAAACTACAACTTGTTTATTCCGCTGACTGTGGCAGCCAACTCTGTTATTCAGGAAAGTTGGACCCTTCAAAAGTTGCTGGGAAAATTGTGTTATGTGATCGAGGAGGCAATGCCAGAGTAGAGAAAGGAAGTGCTGTGGGCGGTGCAGGTATGGTCCTAGCAAACTTAGCTGACTCTGGAGAAGAACTCGTCGCCGATGCACATCTCCTCCCAGCGACCATGGTGGGACAAAAAGCTGGCAAATAAAATCAGGGATTACATCAAATTATGCGACTCCTGAGATCCTTAAACCAGATGTTACTGCACCAGGAGTCAACATATTAGTTGGATGGACCGGAGCTGTTGGTCCAACAGACTTGGAAATTGACAAAAGAAGAGTGGAATTCAACATTATATCCGGGACATCCATGTCTTGTCCTCATGTAAGTGGATTAGCTGCGTTACTCAGAAAGGCTTATCCTAAATGGACCACAATCAGTCCTCATGACAACAGCTTACAACGTTGATAACTCCGGCAAAACAATCACGGATCTTGCCACAGGTCAAGAATCAAGTCCTTTTGTTCGTGGGTCGGGACATGTGGATTCAGACAGAGCACTGCATCCGGGTCTGGTTTATGACATTGAGTCGAGTGATTATATAGGTTTCCTATGCGCCATTGGTTATGGCCCCTCCAGAATCTCACCATTCACGAAAGATACTTCTTCAGTGAATTGCAGTGATCATAGTTTTGCTAGTCCAGGGGATTTGAATTATCCATCATTCTCAGTTGTCTTCATGAGTGAGAGAGTTGTGAAATACAAACGTGTGGTTAAAAATGTTGGGAGGAATGCAAATGTTGTGAATAAGGTAAAGGTAAATGCACCTTCATCCGTGGAGGTGAAAGTGACTCCGAGTAAGCTCAATTTCAGTGAGGAAAAAAATAGTTTGACATATGAGATCAGTTTTAGCAGTGTTAGATCGGAGAGAGTGAAGGATCTTGAATCAACATTTGGATCAATTGAGTGGTCTGATGGAATTCACAGTGTGAGGAGTCCAATTGCAGTGCTCCAAAGACCAACACGAGGTCAAGTTCTGAAAGAAAAAAGGAATTTATTGTAGGACCATCTGCCTATAGAAATAATGTTTAGAATTTCGCAGTTGTCCAGTTTTATTGTTTCTGAATGTTAGTAAGCCTGATACATTTGAATGAATCTTATGAGGTAAACCGGTTGTGATTCACCTACATGTTATAAGATCCCACTACATAGAAAGAACGCTATATGCAATTCCGCATCAACCCAGATAAAAAATAAGACATGTTGGTGTATGGTGCCATTGTTAAAAGATCTCACGAATCAACCATGGCTGAAGGCACCATTCTTATTGCCATAGATAATGTAAAAACTCTGCATAACTATTTGATGGTGTAATATACCACAAATATAAAATATTACAGTTGAAATAAAATGAACAAAAAACGAATACATTAATCTTTAGGCTGAGGCACGGATATGTCGCTCTATTTAAGGAGATTCAAACCAACTGCAGCATAATTTACACCGATCCAGTAGTATAACTCTTGACTTGTCGCCTTCAAGATACAACAACCCAACAACAATGTATAACTCAAACAACTCCGAATTAGTTGAAGAGTCTAAAGCTCCACAAAAGAACACCTTCCTTCAACATATAATACTTTTTTGTATAGTGAATATAGTTGAAGACTTAGAATATTTTCTATGTCTCAACTCTCTCTTTCACTACACTAACCTCAATATAGTAATACTCATCTTTTTCACTCTCTATATTTTCTTGTACTTATCTTGTTTCTTCTCCTCTCTCAACACAAATGAAGACTACATAATTTATAGGTGATAAATTCTTCCTTACAATGAATATGAGATAGTGGGTAGCAAATTTGCCAAATGAATGGCTCAAATGTTACATAAGTTATACGACATAAATATAGAATAATGGATGAAATCAAGAGTTGGTGGTTATATAAGTTACTAAAAATTAATGACCATTTTCTTCCACAATTGATGAGAGTAAAAAGGCACAAATATAATGTCCATCAATAGACATAACATGATATATAATGTGATATATAATATATATTTTTACTTATATTAAAATGTGACACCAATACTATTGAAATACTTGCTTTACGGTATCAAACATGTAAATACAGGCAACATCAAACAAATGACAAAAGATACTGTAAACAAATTTAGCGAAACAACAAAAAAAATACAATAATTAGCATCAGAGTTAAATAACACTGGCTGCCAGAATGCTAATGGTTATATATGGTTGATGGTATTTATCCAAACAATATAATCAACATATGTAAGTTTGACTTCAGTAATGCGAATAGCAGAATCACACAACATGTGAGATTTAGGTACCAGATCTCAAATAAATTTTTATCAGATAGTCTAAGCAGACTCAGATACATAAAACAAAAGTTCAGATCAACGAGAAGATAAAAGTCTCCATGATCAAGTTCAGATCAAATTTCTTTCATATTTGGTAACAAGAGATATCTTGTTACAACTTTGGTTTCCCTAGATTATCTATTTTTTCCTTCTATAATTTAATTTTAATATTTTGACTCATATATTTATGTTTTAATTTGTCGCTTGTTTGGATCTCATTCAACAAAACATTGTTTGTGAATGAAGAAAAAAACATTTCATTTTAATTGTACGTAGCTATAAATTTGACAAAGAAATTCATTTCTCTCTTAAAAGTATGGTATTTTTGAAATCATAAACATGAGAAAAGTGCTTTCGAGTCCCTCAATCAGTCGTAATAGTAATAAGAAAGAAGATATATGTGTGTTTGTTGGCAATAAGAGTGGGGAGGTTGGGAGAAGGGAAGGTGAATGCGAATTAAGAAAAAAAGATAAGATGATTTTACAAACAGATATGCTGTGTGTACCACAAATATAGAAATAAAAGGTTTTTTTGTAAGCTTTAAATTTAAATAAAATATTTTATTTTATTATATATATATATATATATATATATATATTATATTGTCTCGTGTTGGAGATTATTTATCTATATACCTCAATCAAATAGTATCATATCTCTTTATCCTCAAATCAAATATATCATATCTCTTTATCCTCAAATCAAATAGTATCGTATCTTACGGGAGATAATTTCTTGTTTAGCTCTTCCATCTCTATATGATCTCCTTATAAATATGTTAGTTAAAGAAACAGAATTATTGGAACATAAAAGCAGTTCTACAAATATAATTATTCGAACAAAAAAGTAATAGAATACGAATACTTATAAGACAGTAATGGCTTGTTCGGACCAAAATAGCGTCAACAAAAGTAAAAGTCATGCCAATTCCACATCCATATTCAGTCTGGCACGCCGCAAAATGTCATTCCGACGGAAGAAGTTATCTGTAGTCCAGCCGGAAGCCGGAGGGAAGAAGAAATTCTCGATTTCCCGACGAGATGGATTGAAGGGGAAGAAATTGCACTACTTGAATATGAAGAAAATAAAAGAATATTATTGGTTGACGGTAAATGACATATTGGAAGCAAGTGATACATTCGATCAACGACTTGTAGCAAATACCTCTTTTGCTATTCCCATGATGGGCCTTCCCTTTGCTACTTTTCCAAATCAGCGTACAATTTAAAAAGTGAAATCATTCTATTTAAACTTTATTTGTGAAATTATTTTATTGTTTATTAGTTATTTCAATTTTTATTGAAATTAATTAAAATGTTTTTATTTAACTCGTTTTAAGTAAAATGAATTTATATATCGGTGTTTATTTATTATTTGTTGTAATGCCACATGATGAATTATATAAGGAGTTAAAACTAAAGCTCAAATTATGTTTTAGCCAAGCGGCGTCAAATTAAGTTAAGAAGCAGGGTGACAAAAAAAGAGACGACCAGAAGGAAATAGTCTTTTTTTCATCATCGGCTCGGATTGAGTATTAATTACTTCGGTTAGTTCATATTTACATATGTGAGGCTAGTAAAAGCAGAGGTGGAGTCAGAATTTTCTATAAGAGGGTTTTTAAATTTGAAGAAATAGACACACGAAATAGCCGAAGAAAATTCGACATCTACTATATATAACTAAAAATTTATTTTATTCATATAAAATAATATAATTTTTGGTCGAAAAGATGAACCCCCTAAAGCTATAGTGGCTCCGCCACTGCATAAAGAGTTAGAAATATTTTGTTGAGGAACATTTTTATTTTTAGCACTTAAAATAAAGACCTCTGGTTATATATTGAGTTTCCATACCGGCTATATAAATATTGTATGATCTTGGACAATATTTATTTCATGAGCATTATGGTAAAAATAATATTTAGCGGTATTTAATTAATGACAATAGTTTAACTGTCGTTTAATATGTCTTTTAGATATAATTAATGCTCTTTATAAATGTTCCTAAAACTTATGTAAGCACGCACCCCTAACCTCCACTCACAATATACTAATATTTTGGTATTAAATATAAATAAGGATTAATTACGAAAATTTCACTTTTTAATTTACTTATTACCATTATCCCCTATAAATTTTACAAATTTTTAAAATCTCTCATTTCGCGCATTGCATTAATGTATCTCGCATAATATTAATGTATCTCGCACATCATATTATTGTATCATGTATAAATATACCTCGCGCATCAGATTAGTGTATCTCGCTCATCAAATTAATGTATCTCGCGCATCAGAGTAATGTATCATGTGTAAAGTGTACCTCGCACACCATATTAGTGTATCTCGTGCATCAGATTAATGTATCTTGCGCATCAAATTAATGTATTTCGCGCATTAGATTAATATATCAGTGATTATATTATTGTATCGTTTTGAGAGATTTTTATAATTATAAATTTTTAAAGGATAAATTATAATTTTACCTTAAAAGTATGTGATTTCTGTATTTTGCCCAATAATATTTTCTAATTATGTGCCAAATATAAAAGAAAAAATAAGTTACATCTATTCTTCCTACTTTAGATACTATTTTACCACCCCCTAACATAGTTCTTATATTTATTTAAACATTTTATCCTCGGATAATTTTTAAAAAAGTTAAATTGGAGCTATATAAATAAGTTGTAAAGCTAGCCAATTAAGACTTATTCGAGTCTATGGACTATGGAGCCTAACGACCTAAAAGGAGGGTAACAAGAGGGCTACCTTTTGCGTTAATTTAATATGTGTGTGAATAAGAAATAACTTGATTGATTATTAAACATATTATGGGAAAGAATATATAATTACTACCAAATTATTTTTCATTTTCTGTGACTACTTGATCAAGAGTGTTGAGTTTCTTGTTATGATTCGTAAATTTGAGGGTAAAAATGTGACTCAAACAGTAAATTTTGATATGAAAAATATGTATATAGTAACCCTAGTACTTTTTTTTTTTTTTTAAAAAAACCCTAGTATTACAATCCCCCATATTTGATTTTCCTTGGAATGAATGGGAATGTTTGTTCAATTATATGCTAATATAGAAATTATTTATATTGTCATTCATGTGAAGGATTATTATGTGATTGTAAGTTAATACCCAAAAATTCTTATTGATAAAGTAATTAATTACTCTAAAAAGGAATATTTATCTTTAAATAATTATTATTTGTCTCATTTTAATTGGTTTTATTCATCTCATAAAAATCAATAGTCATGTTCTCCACTTATTTTTTAGTGTGACTCAACCATATATAATTTAATGCAAATATTATTTAGTATCATCAACAAATAATATATCATCTTGTGATTGAGATTATTTCATATCTCGTATGATTCTCCCCGTCCTCAAACCAAATCATTTGTTAGGTATTTTGCGTAATGGAGCTCATGTATTCTAACTCATATGATCTCCTTATATATATATATATATATATGTTAGTTCAACAAACAGAATTATTCGAACAAAAAAAGTAGTCTAGTACTAATACTTACTATAACACAATAATGACTTATTCGGACGAAAATAGCCTCAATAAAAGTAAAAGCAATGTCAATTTCAAATCCATATTCAGTCAGACTCGCCGCAAACTGTCGTTCCGAAGGAAGAAGTTACCGGTAGAAGCTGGAGGGAAGAAGCAGCGGCGGAAATTCTCTCCGGTGAAGATTTCCCGACGAGAGGGATTGAAGGGGCAGAAATTTGAGTACTTAGGTGTGAAAAAAATAAAAGAATGTTATTGGTTGGCGATAAATAATATATTGGAAGGAAGTGATGTATTGGAGCAACGACTTGTAATAGATACCTCTTTTGCTATTCCAATGATGGCTCTTACCTTCACTAATTTTTCAAATCATCGTGCTATTTGAAAGCTAGTCTGAAAATCTAAGACTATATCTACCTACTGCCCTTTTGGAATCACTTTATTGTTTATTTGTTATTTATGATTTTCTTTGATACTCAGTAAGATGTTTTTCTTTTATTTGTTTAAAATATTAATTATAATATCTTTATTTATTTATTTTTTATTTTTTGTAGTGCCACTTGATGAATTATTTGCACTCTTTATGAGATCATACATGCAAATACTTGAACTATATAGTTTTTTTCTTTTTATTTATTGGGGAATTTACTCAATTCAAGCGCTACCAACATCAACAGAGACGAAGGGTCAAAGACATATAGTAGTGTCAAAAGTTAAAACTAAACCTCAAATTATATTTTAACCAAGCTGTGTCAAGAGTCATGTTAGAGAGATTTTATGAGCCAAATAGGCAAAAAAAAAAAAATTTAATATGGGTGGTGGTGAGATTTGATAATATGGATGGCAGTGCGATGCGATCTCAAAATTTTTGGCTGCTCAGATACCATGTTGAAGTGTGTGATCATCTCATTTAAAAGCTTAAGCTGTTAGAGAGATCACACTTTTATTATTTAATTATATCCTTAACAAGAAGTTGTATGACAAAACAAAGAGACAACCGAAAGGAGACACTTTTTTTTTTCATCACTAGCTTGGGTATCACGTGATACTCATAAACTTCTTCATTTTTAGTATTTTAATTCAAAATGTATGATCATGTATATTGAGTTATCAATCCATACCAACTATGTATAACGTTTGTTGACACCCAATTTTTGACCCGCGCCGGTTATGAATTAATTATCGAGCTTCGTAAAATAATTTAAATTAATTAGTTTTATAAATTTTGCGAATATAATGATATAATGCATGAACTTTATGTTACGCCAGTTACCTTTAGCATAACTTTAGATAAGGTATATATTTCTTTAATTATGTATATAATTAGTATATTTTATGATTATTCAAAATATATATATGTGTATATCTTAAGTTTAGAAAGTATTCTATTAAACTAGTTTATTTTAAATCACAATTATATTTTTGAGTCGCTATTTACAATTTAAATAATTAGGTTACTAAATAAATAAGCTCGTTAAATAATTTATACCAAATTCGCTTTGTTCCTATTAACCCAAATTAATTCCCCTTAGCCCACTAAATTAAATCCCATTTCCAGGCCCAAAAATCCCTACTCCCAGGCGGCCCATTTACTATTTCCCCCTCTCTCCCATTCCCATCTCAAATCTCCAGCCCAACTTGTATTCAAATTTCCAGCCCAATTCCCATATCAGCAGCCCATTCCCTCAACTCCCAGCCGACCCAATTCCAAATTTAATCCCTAAGCCCACCCTTTTCGACCCGACCCATCCCTTTTCCCCTTCCTTCTTCCCCCCTTTCCATCGTGATTTCCAGAAAAGAACGAACAATCCCCCAGAACAGAAATCCCAGAGAAAAAAAAAGACGCGACAGACCCAAAAATGGAAACGCGTCTCCCTCACGCACAACTCCCCCTCTCATCTCCCTTCCCTCGTATCCCTCACGCGACCTCTCTCTCCTCTCGCCCAGCCAACTCGCAGCAACGGAAACCTGCACTGCAGCTGTCGCGCGACTCTGCAGTGCACAAGACGACACGAAAGGCTCCTCCTTCGTCCTTGTTAGCTCCAGATGACTACACGTCGCCTCGCAAGTACCACGATTTCATCTCAACCCTCCACCTCGCCTCAAACTCCCTTCCCGCTCGAATCATTTCGGATAAGGTTTGAGGGTTTTGGGATTTTGAATTGGAATGGGCCGAAACTCGTACAACCCATCTCGAACCGAAACCCTATTTTTCTTTCATCTATATAAACCCCCTCCCTCTTCAGATTATGGGTTGGACGTTTTTGGGTTAGAATTTTGAGTGTTGAAAATTTTGGAGGTCGAAATTTTCGTTTGGATTCATCCTTGTTTCATACAGATATCATAGCGCAGGTCCTTTCCCTTTTTTGGAAATTTTGGTTGTTTCTAAGTTCACATTATATAACAAAACAAGGGTCCCGTCTCTCTTTTTTTCGAATTTCGCTATCGAGGCTTCGAATCTGGAGATATTTGGATCTACACAGTCTCCTTGCTTTCCGTTGCCTCTGTGCTGCTCGTTGGAGTTCTTAAACTCGCGTCGTGGTGGAAGTCGCTGTTGAAGTCGCTGCTCGTAGCTGTTCCAGTATCGCTGCCCAGGAAAAGGTATACAGCTCGTTCTTCTCGCAGTTTTTGTTTTATTTTCTACATATTCGAGCATGTAGTTGTTCGATTCTGTTGGTTGTGTCGTGCTGATAGTTCTGAAGGATGATGTTTTCTTTGAGTTTTGAGGCTATTTGGTCGGTTGCTTGTCGAATATGAGCTGAGTATGTATGTGCGGTCAAAAGGGGTTTCGAAGTCACTCTCTAGTTCAAATGTTGTAGTTCTTAGTATTTTCGGGTTTCGCAGCCACATTCGGTATAGTTTTTTAGATCATTCTTCTCGTCTCAATTCATTTTCATTCATCGTGATTCTTTGATATTGTGTGATATTCGGCGTCACAGTATATCGTTCTTTCGCTTCAAGTTGAATGAACGAACTAAGATGCCAACACTCTGAATCTAAGTGATCGCATCTGCTATCGTTTTGAGTTCCCATATCGCATATTATTGTTCATTTTGGTATTTTGGGTTAGGCTGTCCTATAGGGTTGCTCGATAAGGGTGTTACTTTCTGTTTGATCTCTTAATGGTGTGAAGTTGGTTTCTTTCTGATGATTTGGATTTCACCTGTTATCTATCAAACCTTCAAATAGGCCTTTTGTCAGTATGTTTTTTTTTGTGATTTCTTTGAACTTATCTGATAAGGAAAGCATGTTTGTTCTTATTATATAGCAATTTTCATCGTTTTACTTCTTCTATATGACAAATGAGTTGATATGTTTGCTCGAAATCTCGTTTAGAGTCATGTTAGGCCTGGTTTTTTGTTATGTCTACTATCATCCTTTACGAGGCTTTGGTAGCCTGTACTGTTCTTTTAGCCACTCATCACGGAACACCAATTAGGCTTGTTCGACGCCTTGTTTGGCTCCCGTGGTTTTTTTTTGTGTTTGTGTTTATTGCTTTCAAATTATAAACAAGTTTAGACTATTTTTGGTTCGTGTTGGAATCTCTTGCTTATTTGGTTTGATTTAACTTTTGGAGATCTCATTTGATATTGATAGCAAATTTCTTATGTGCACTTAAGATCGAGATAGCATAGTTGTCGATGTGGTAGTTGTGAGCTACTGTTTTATTTATTTCAGCATGATACAAGATATTTGAATGTCAATTTATTCATGTTACTTTCCTTGGGATGTTTCATTATTGACGTTGGTATTTGGTATGGCTTTTGCATGTTGGGAATTCTGATGAGTCTTAAAAGTTAGTGTGTATACTCATCTATTAGGCTTCCTTCAGAATCGTATGTTTATTTATTTTGTTTCATTCGAAATACATCTGATTTATTTTGTCGTTGTGTATGCTAATGCATTTCCACTTGTTTGCATGAAAAATCTTCTCTCGAGTCCATTGTGGGTCCCCCCCTTCTCCTCTTTGCATTCCAAGAGGGAGCCATAAAGGCTCTAAATGTCTTTCATCGAGTCAACCCGTCAAAGTCAAGGATCGCGAAGATTGAAGAACTTGAAGAAAATCCAAAAATGGATTAGAAGATTTCCTTACTTTACATTTTGTATTTTCTTGTAATGGGCATAAGCCCTTGTCCCTTTTATTTTTTTTTCTGTAATTATTTTATATGTTAGACTAGGACAGGTAAAAATGGGTTAAAAACCCAAAGGCAGGTGGGTCCAACATTCGGTCAAGGCGAACAGAACCGAAGTTGGACCCAAATCTCTCTCTCTCTCCCTCTCTCTCTTTCTCTCTTTATTACTTGTTTGTGCGTTTGTTTAGATTGCCGTTAGTTTAGGATTAGAAAACTCCAAACCCCTTCGAACGCCTTTTGCTTTATCAAACTAAAGACTAAAAATCGAAGCTATAAAATGATAAATGTTTAAATTTGAAGTTTGTTTAGAATTGAGGTTTAAAGGGTTTAACTTTCTTAAAATAATAAATATGGTAGAATTCGTAAGAAATTGCCTAAGTAATATTCTATTAAATTCAAAATAACTTCAAGGTTGCAAAAGTTAAAACAAAATAGTCAAATAAGTTAATCGCCGGAAAACCGTAGTTAACGGAGCGTCTTAGGTGCTTTCTTTCGAAACCTTCCTAAGACGCTAATAGGAATCCCGAACTCCCTTAAAAATATTTTCAAAACAAATTTTTCTGTTTAAGTTGTTTTGGAAATGAGTTTTTCTTGATTTTTTCTTAAAAAAATTAAGTGGCGACTCCTAAAAGTCGAAAATCCTTTAAAATAAAACAAACTCTTTCCGAAAATCCTTTTTTCGATTAAACAACGTTGATTGATACTTCATATGTATCTGATGATCATATATGATTTAGATAATCTTCAATTTATTAGAAAGAGTTTGAATTCGACCTAATATTAGTTTATTTCTTATCATAATATCAATCTATTAGCTAGAGTAAGACTCCTTCCTATTATTAGTTTATTCGATGTTGGACTCCTAAATTAAATTATTAGCAATCCAATTAGCAGCTCTAGGCGTGCAAGGTGTTAAGTTTCTACATCAACTATATATTAGAGGTATGTAATGATTTCTTTATATTATTTTAATTTATTCTTACTTTATCAGTTAAATTTTAATGTTGAATTAAATATAATATTATTAATTAAACTTTAATTTTAACTAAATAATGAGATAATTATAATGATAAAAAAAATTCCATGTAACCTTAAGCAAACAAGCTTTACTTACATTATTCAACCTGTAGTTTGTAACTCTTTGTGGAAATATACAGATGTCAAAGTACTTTTAAGTTTTAGCATGAAAAAGAATTCTTCAACTGAAATTTAATTTGTAAATTTTTAAAGAAAAATTTGAAAGACAATGCTTTTGGGCCGATAATTCAGGTGATATTTTAAGAACATGTTTTCCGAAGTTAGTTTATAAAGTTTAATGATAAAAATATTTTAATTCCTAGACCAAGCTATGCACTCTTTCATCCCATTATTTAATTAGATTATCTTTGATTCTTGGTATTGGTCCTTTTCAAGTAAGGAATAACATTATCCGAAAAAATATCCTTGTTTAATTAAAAATGAATTCTTCGTTGTACTGATTCCTTTTAAATTCAGGGGTGTTTTTTATATGGCGGGTAACAGTTATTTTAATCAGGAGAATATAAATAAATTAAGAGGAAAATACATAATCATTGCCAAATTATTTTTCATTTTCTGTGACAACTTGACCAAGTGTGTTGAGTTTCTTGTTAAAATTCATAAATAATTTGAGTGTAAAAATGTGATTCAAACAGTATATTTCGATAAGAAAAATATGAGTTCGGAGCGATTTATTAAAAATTATTGAAAAAAATTATTTTGGAAATCGCTACTATTGCAGCGATTTTGCTTTTTCCGACGAGCAATATCGCTGCTCTTCTAGCGATTTTACCCTTTTGGTTAAAATAAAAATTTATATACCGTTTTGAAATTTTTATTAATAATTTATATCCTTTAGGCTCCGGACTCAGAAAAATATGTATGTTGTAACCCTTAAGTAACACAACCCCTATATATTTATTTTTTCTTGGATAAGCGGAATGTTTGTTAAAAGTAGTTGGGAAGAAGGACCTTAGGGATCATTTGGCTTTGAAAAAATTATGATTAGATTAATAATATTCAAATTGTTTATACATAGTATAATATTATCATTGATGTGAGGAATTATTGCAATTGACAGTTAATACCTAAATCGATAAACTAATTAATATACTACTCTAAAAGGGAATATTTATCTCTAAATTATTCCTTTATTATTCATTTCATTTTAATTGGTCTTCTTCACCTCACCAAATCAATTTCCATGTTCTCCACTTACCTTTCAATATCATCCGATGTAATACCAAAGACTTTTATTAAGTGATAAATATATAGATTATTCCATGTTGTATTATATATATAATTTAATGCAAATATTATTAACTATTAAATATAATATTAACTTGTGTTGAGATTATATATTTATATATCTCAATCAAATAATATTCATATCTTGTAGGAGATAATTATATGATATAATTAAATGTAAATATTATTAATGGAGCTCATGTATTCAACTCATATGATCTCCTTATATAAATATGTTAGTTCAACAAACATAATTATTCGAACAAAAAGTAGTAGCAATAGTTATAACAGAATAATGGCTAATTTGGATCAAAATAGCGTCAAGAAAAGTAATTCCACATCCATACTCAGTCAGGCCCGCCGCAAAATGTCATTCAGACGGAAGAAGTTACCGGTAGAAGGTGGAAGGAAGAAGCAGCGGCGGAAATTCTCTCCGATGAAGATTTTCCGACTAGATGGTTTGAAGGGACATAACTTAGGGATGAATAAAATAAAAGAATTTTATTGGTCAGCGGTAAATGACATGTTGGAACGAAACGGAGAAGATGCATTCCAGCGACAGCTTGCAACGGAGACCTCTTTTGCTATTCCCATGATGGGCTTTTCCTTCGCTTTGCTTTCACCAAATCCTCGTGCTATTTGAAACTTTATTTTAATTAAGTAATGTCTGTCTTTCATTTGCTTTAATAAAAATATGAATTATTTAGGTATTTACGGGTCACTTGATCAATTATTTGTCTTTAATGAAATCATATATATATATATTTAGAGTCGTTAATATTGACTAGGCTTGTTGGACCGGCCTAGCCTAATCTAAGCCAGGATTTAATAGGGCTGGACTACGATTTTTGGAACCCATTTGAGAAAAAAGACTTTTTAGCCCGGTCTGAATAAGCCTGCTGATTTGTGAGGCTTGGAGAATACCGGTAGGGCCAGTAAAAGTTAATTAAAAAATATAACGTTATATGAAATTTTAAAATTAAAGAGAGTCCAAACTCCAAACAATTAGGTTAGTATTTTTATTTTGATATTATACTTTTACTTGAAAAAAACTTAATAAATATTACAAAGATAATTTTATTTATTGATTTTATTAAAAAGTAGTAACATTAATATCATTTTGTCGATATTTATGATAATATTTTTAAATTAAAATTTATAATTTAATTAATATAATTTTTTAAAAAGTGAATTGGCCCGCAAGCCTGTAGCCCACGTACTTGTGGGTTGGGCCGTCCGTTTTCTGGCTTACACAAAAAATTGGCTAGCCCGAATTCATAAAATATCAAAGCCTGAATGGATTAGCTCGGATTAAATGGGCTAGCCCATATTGACAACTCTATATATAGTTGAACTAATTTTTTCTTATTTTTATTTATTGGGTATTTATTCAATTCAAGCACTACCAAAATCATCGAGGGTCAAAGAGCTACCTTCTTGGTATGAGATAGTTGAAAAAATCAAAAGTGAACTTCAAATAATATTTTAACCAAGCCACGTCAGTTACGTTGTATTTTCATCAGTTTGAGTATTCAGTGTTCCGATTAATTTGTATTTACATCAAGCAAGGTTCATAAAGAGCTAAGAAGCATTGCTTCTCATGAACTTTATTATTTTTTAAAAGATCTCTGATTATATATATATATATATATATATATATATATTGAATTTCTAATCCATATATCAACAATGTAAATTATTGATTGATACTTAATCCGAGCTAAATAAGTGGTATGGTTAATAAATAGGCTTATTAAGACTTAATAGAGTGTATGGAGCCTACGGCCTAAGAGGAGGCAAGAAGTCTACCTTTTCCGTCCATTAATAATTTTAAATATGTCTAGATATAAAAATTAAAATCAAAGTTCTACTCTAATGGAGAAGTAATTACAAACAAATCGTGGGAAAAAAGTAGACGCGACGACTTGATCTAATTTAATAAAAATTGCCATGGGCCAAAGTTTAAAAAAGTGTACATTCTCCAGCTCTATCTTTTTAGCGTAACTCAAATTCTTGTCTAATAAATGGACAATGAAGGTGCTAAGCAAGTCTCACTTGTTATCTTTAAATAATTTAATTCCTTCATCATATGTTTTTATTTTACATTCTATTATAATAATATAATAACATATCTAATGTAATACCATAATAAAAACAAATATAGAGAGGTTCTTTCGATTGACACTCAACTTAGATAAAGTCTAACTAATCGTGTTAAAAAAGGGACTGACACTCAAATAAAGTCTAAGTAACAGTTTTAAAAAATGGATATATATATATATATATATATATATATAAAAGTGACTACACACTAATAAAATTTTAATAGTGTATAATTTAATGTATTGTTTAGTACCATCAACAAAATATATATAACATCATCTAAGGCAGAGCCAAAATTAGTAGCTTGGGGTCCTTATCAATTTATTTGGAGTTTTACAAGTTAATGTACATAATTCATTTAAAATTTTTAATGCGAATCTACGAAAAAGCTAATGGGTTCGTCCGAACCCATGAAAAATTGTGTTGGATTGTCTTTTTTTATATCCCAATCAAATATAATAATATGGTATCTTATATGCGATAATTTCATGATTCTCCGTATCCTCAAACCAAATCACTTATTAGTAATAGGCATTATGCGTCTCACGTTCAACTCTTCGCTACTCATATGATTTCCTTATAAATATGTCAGTTCAATAAACATAATTATTCGAACAAAAAAGAAGCAAAACTTGTAAGACAGTAATGGCTTGTTCGGACCAAAATAGCGTCAACAAAAGTAAAAGTCATGCCAATTCCACATCCATATTCAGTCAGGCACGCCGCAAAATGTCATTCCGACGGAAGAAGTTATCGGTAGTCCAGCCGGAAGCCGGAGGGAAGAAGAAATTCTCGATTTCCCGACGAGATGGATTGAAGGGGAAGAAATTGCACTACTTGAGTATGAAAAAAATAAAAGAATATTATTGGTTGACAGTAAATGACATACTGGAAGCAAGTGATACATTCGATCAACGACTTGCAGCAAATACCTCTTTTGCTATTCCCGTGATGGGACTTCCCTTTGCTACTTTTCCAAATCGTCGTGGTATTTGAATGCTTAGCTGAAAATATTATTTATTTTATTTCTTGTTTACGTACTATTCTCTCCCGACTTTATTTGCGGGATTACAATATTGTTTATTTGTTATTTCTGGTTTTCGCTGAAATCAATTGACATGTTTAACTTTGATTTGCTTTAAAATATATATAAATTCATATTGTAGAGCCAGTTTAATTGTTTGCAATCTTCATGCACAAACGTACTTGAACTACTTTTTTTCTTTTATATATTGAAAATATATGCACTCCAATTACCTGTACGAACATCAAGGATGGTCAAACTGTCACCTTGGTCTCTTTTGATGTGAGATAGTTTAAATCGTACTAACTAAAATTTAAGTAAGTGTAAAGAGATTACGATATAATTACAGGACTCGATGAAATGTCACAATTACAGCCACCAATTTGAAATGATTCTCGCAATTTATCAAGACTTGATATGGTGGCAGTGACTGAACTACTCTTTTTTTAATTGGAGGTCTTATTGGTTTATAAAGTTTTGTGTATGAAAAAGTTTTGATAGGAAACATTTCCTTTAGAATGAGGCAGTGCACCATGTAAATACCAAAAACAAAAAAAAAAGAATATAAGCACGCCCAATTGAATATGAATTATTAAGTATAAAATGTGTTAAAGCTAGACACCAGAAGAATTAACAATCAATATTGAGAAAATGTGCGATCACAATTTAATAAATCTAGAAGACCAACTTATTTAACATGTTAAGAGAAAAAACTGATAACAGGGCAGAAATTTTCACTGATTACTTTTATTTTTTGGGACAATAATTTAAAACTTACTATTTGAAGTATTCAACTTTAACAATCAAATGAGCAGGCAACTACAGTCAGATAGGAGGCAAGAATATAATATCAGAAAAGCTAATGCCATTCTTTATATTTTTCTTGTAATTTATGATTTTTCTCTAAAAAATATTAATGGTATATGAATAACAAAATAAAAATCTTATGAGAAATCATTCGATCATAATCTAAAAATTTATAGTTATTACAAATATTAGACGACAGTTATTTACTTTGTAAGGTTATAAAAAAATATATGAACAAATATAAGATACCTACATTTGAAACTTTTTTATTTTTACAATTTCATAAAAAATTAACTACCATCACTAAACAAATATGATCAACTTAAAGTTTAGTAACTAAAATATTTAATGACTAGACCAAGTACTAAAATCACAAAACAAATATGATCAACTTTGAAATTTAATTACTAGACCAAGTACTTTCACCCCATTAATTAATTAGATTCTCTCGATATTAGTCCTTTTCAAGTAGAATGTGTTTGATAGGGACGGTAGATAACACTATCCTGAAAAATCGCATTAATTAGTTAGATTCTCTTGATACTATTTCTGTAGAAATAGAAATTAGGTCGATTGCATAGATCCTTAATTTAGAGATATGTAGAAATAGAAATTAGGCCGATTGCATAGATTTTTAATTTAAATAAAATCATGACAAATAATTTTATAATGTATAATTTAATGTAAATATTATTTTAGTATCATTAATAAAATATAATATTACTTTGTGTTGGATTATCTCAATCAAATAACATCGTATCTTGTATGATTGTCTCAATCCTCAAAGCAAATCACTTGTTAGTTGAGCAGAAGTAATTGGGATAATGGAGCTCATGTATTCAACTCTCTATATCATGACCATCGATCTCCTTAATCCTTATATATACCTTATTTCAACAAACGGAATTATTCGAACAAAAAAAGTAGTGATATTTATAACACAATAAATAATGGCTAATTCGAACCAAAATAGCGTTAACAAAAATAAAAGTCATGCCAATTCCACATCCATATTCAGTCAGGCTCGCCGCAAAATATCATTCCGGCGGAAGAAGTTATCGGTAGTCCAGCCAGAAGCCGGAGGGAAGAAGAAATTTTCGATTTTCCGACGAGATGAATTGAAGGGGAAGAAATTTCGGTATTTGAGTATAAAGAAAATAAAAGAATGTTACTGGTTGGCGGTAAATGACATATTGAAAGGAAGTGATACATTCGAGCAGCGACGATTTGTAGTAGATACCTCTTTTGCTATTCCCATGGCCATGATGAGCCTCTCCTTCGCTACTTTTCCTAATCAGCGTCCTATCTAACCCAAGCTTAAAATTTTATTCATTTTATTTAAGATTACGTACAAATTATCATATTTCATTCATCGATTACGTTGTTATTTATTTCTGATTTTTGTCGAAATGAATGAGGATGTTTTTTATAATTTATTTATGACAGTGGATGCCACCTTGATGAATAATTTGCAATCTTTACCGTTATTTATTTCTGATTTTTGTTGAAATCAATAAAGATGTTTTTCTAATTTATTTATGATAGTGGATGCCACTTTGATGAATAATTTGCAATCTTTATTAAGAAAAAAAAATTAAAGATACAAAATTATAGAGAAGTGTCACATTACCTTATCTATATTTAATTTTGTTATATATATATATATAGAGAGAGAGAGAGAGATAGATAGATAGATAGATAGATAGATAGATACATGTGATAAGGATCAAATTGATGAAGGACATAAGTTGTAAATACCACCAAGAAATAATAATCAATCTTAATAATTAGGTAACAATTATCTGATTAATTCACAAGACCTACTTAATTATGGTACATGTATGTAGATCGAAAATTAACAAGAGATCGCAGAAATGTTCACCAGTTATTCCTTTTTTACAATAATTTAGTAAATGACTTTTTTTTCTTTCTTTTCTATCTACTACTATATTAGAAAAGTGCGTACATATATGTATTAATACGTGTTGTGACATATATAATCTATGTAAATATTATTTAATATTATCGTCAAAATAAGTATCTTACAGGATTTGACTTCTCTCTATTATACTTTCTCTTCATTTTCCTCACGTACATGTTTAGATAATAAGTAACACTTATCTAATATAACTTTTAAAGGTTAAAATGAGATTAATTTAACAACCATCTTAATTATGACTAAATATTAAATTGAAAACCATTCTTTAATTCTATTATGAAATATCCATTTCCCACAATTTTTTATACTCGTTAATTTCAAACAGAAAATTCAAATTTTGTTTGATATGTTAAATTTTTTAAAATAAAATTTAATAACATCCAATTAATATTACAATCACAGTACTTCCCTCAGTTTTACCCAAAATATTCTCCATCTTTGCTTGATTAAATTAAATGAAAGAGAATTGATCAAAATACTATGAAAAATAATATTAATACTCTAATTAATTTGCTTTTCATACATCAATTAAAAATTTGAACTATTATTTCACCACTAGTGTTACATTGTTACCCCCTCATATGTTCCTTAATTCAATTTTCAGACTACAATTTTTAAATCAATTTTCTAAATGATCACAAAATGATTTTCTTATTTATACGGATTTAAGGAGAGTAGAGGGCAGGGGAGGGGTAGGATGTTAACCGATTTATTTACAAATTGAAACCAATAAATATCAAGATATGCGGGGAGATTGATATTGCATGCTCTAATTAAAGAGTAGTTTTAATTATAGTAATCAAAATGCTTGTTAAATTAATTAACCTGAGTTAAGAGTTTTAGTTAACAAAATCGGAGGAGGCTCCTCTCCATTACTTTTTCTTTTCATTAATTGTTATTTATGACACATAACTTTGATTGAAGTGAAAACTTTGGAAAATGAAGAGGAAAAGTAATGGAGAGGAGCATCTGCTACTGATCCTTCGTTACAGTATCACACTATTATTCCCATATGGTGAGATTATTATATTTATATATATATCTCAATCAAATAATTATATAAAATAATTATAAGTTTACGATTCTATCGATCCGTAGTACCCCTTAGTTGAGCAGAAGTAATTGGGATCATGTCTTCAACTCTTCTCGCCTTATATATGTATGTTTAGTTCAACAAATAAAACAAAAAAAAAAGTAGTGATACTTACAAGACAAAAATGGCTAAACTGAACCAAAATAGCATCAAGAAAAGTAAAAGCAATGCCAATTCCACCACATCCTATTCCGCAAAATGTCATTCCAGCGGAAGAAGTTGCCGGTAGTCCAGGTCGAAGGCGGAAGGAAGAAGCACCGGCGGAAGTCCTCTCTGATGAGGACTTTCCGAAATGAAGAAAATAAAGAATGTGAGATTATAATTTGAAAAAGTTAAAACTAAACTTTAATGTAATGTAAAGACACTTTTTTTTTTGGATACAAAACTCGATGAAACTACAGCCGCAGATTTCGAAATGATTCGGGCAATTATTCAAGATTAATGGCTATATATACCATTCTAATGATTATCATAACTTGTTATCCAATATAAAATAAGGAAATTTAATAGTTCTTAATTTATTAGGATTATAATCTCGACTATAACATAAAAATTAATCACCATAACTTGATGTTGAATCAAATCTTGTAATATGAATATCGAAAAAAAGAAATTATGTTTAAAGTGTACTTTCAGATAATACAAGCTGTTAAATTTCTCCGGACAAAGTTGGAAAACATGAAAATCATACGGCCGGGTTTACCATTAAAGGAGCTCCAAGCTTGACCAAAATTCAATTAATTTATTTCATCGAACCATGAGTATGAATTTTTCTCCATCATAATTTATTCATTATTTTAAAAATAGATTTTTCATTATTACAACAACATTTCCAATGAAATCACGTAAAGAAGATCTGATAGAATCTACGTAAACCTTACCACTATCTAGTAACAATAAAAATAAGTTTTTTCCAAATACTTATTTGATCTCTTGGTAACTCAAACCCACAACATTATTATTCTGATCAAGTTGAAATTTGCGACTTTTTCTGGAAATATACTGAGGTCCAACTTCCAAGTATTTTTAGCATGAATATTATTTCTTTATTTTAGGTGATATTTTGAAAACATGTTTTTCGAAGTTAGCACTTTTTATTTTAGAAAAATTTTAATATATTTTTCCACAAAATTTGACTAGAATTTAACTAAAAATTTAGAAAAACTATACTTTTTTTAATTTTAAAATAAATTAATATTTTTTTCATTTTTAATAAAAATTTATTAAAATTAAAATGTTCAAAAGATAAAATAACATTGATAAATTACAAACAAACAAACATTTTTCCATTAAATGCTTCAATTGCTAGACCAAGCACTTTCATCCCGTTAATTAATAAGATTCTCTTGGTATTGGTCATTTTCAAGTTATGGATGGTAACATTATTCTTAAAATATTTTTGAAGTTTGTGTTAGGTTAGTAAAGTACTGTAATTCTTTTTCTTTTTTTTTAAGAAAAATAACATTTGATCTCATTATAAAATTAGAAAAATTCAAATTACATAAATGGCGTGTTATTCTCATTGCCACACCAACCTCGCACTTTACTCCACACCCTCACTCACATATACAAATAATTTGGTATAATATTTTTTGTTTATGCGCCCTTATGCATAAAATAATGATAATAATAACAGACTAATATCTTTTCTAAAAAGAAAAAAGAAGAAGAAAATTTTCTAGGAAATATCTTTTTTTGGAGAACATTTTATTCATACCAAACACGCCATTAAATTTGATATATTTTCTTTAATAAAAGGACGTGCTAAAATTCGACGTCTATTCTACCTACTTAGATACTATTATCTATTTTACCACGTCGTTCAATACAGTTCTTCTATTTATTCAAAACATTTTGTCCACTATTTAAAATAATTTTAAACTTAAATTTGAGCCAGCATAAAACATATCTTTTCAAGCACTTAAAGTAATGCAAAAATCATCGAAGGACAATTTTAATTTGGTAACATCTTATTTTCAAAAAGAATATCTCCGTTTCAAAAAGAATGACTTCCTTCTTTTTTTAGTCTGTCTAAAAAAGAATGAGCGTTTTCTTTTTTCGTAACATTTTAATTTCAATTTTCCACGTGATATGTTTAAGGTCACAAGATGAAAGGATAATTTTATACATTTAACCTAACTTTAATTTAGGACCACAAGATACAAAAAAAATTATATTCTTAAGTTCTGTGTCAAGTCAAATCAGGTCATTCTTTGTGAAACAGATAAAAAGAGTAACGATTTTGGGCTTCTTTAGAAAAAATAAAATACTCCATTTTAAAATAATTTTTGTCATAGCAAAGCTGTTTGTGGATAAAAATTTGTTGCAATGAAGTTAAATCGTTTTAAAGGAAATGAGATATTCACAGTTTATCCTGAAAATATTTATTTTTTTCATTTAGTTTTCAGTTGTTATTTATTTTCAATTTTTCATCAACAAATAAATAGTAGGTTAGAGCATGAGCTAATTGAGACTTTAGAGTCTACGGAGCCTAACGGCCTAAAATGAGGCTAACAAGAGGGCTACCATTTCCATCCATTAATTATCCTTAATTAGTAGTAACCATATGTGCGTAGTAACTAATGGGTGTAAAATAGACTGTTTCTTGTTACGATTTGCAAATTTTTTATAGTTTGCAGCACTATTACAATTTACATGCCCTACATTTATTTTTTCTTGAAATAAACGAAATACTTGTTAAAGATGTTAGGAAGAACCTTAGATAAATATTATGCAAGACTAATATTGAAATTATTTATGCAGAAATTAATAATGTGGGATTAATGAATACTACTAAATTAACTAATTAATCTAATAGAAATATTTATCTTTAAATTATTATTGTTATTTTAATTAATGATGAAGATGATTAACCACTTGAACAAGTCTTATTTATTATTATTCAATTATTTAATTCCTACATTACATGTATTTATGAATAATTTAGTGTGAATATAATGTTCGGTATCTCCAGCAAAATATTATAGCCATTATCTTATTATAAGATTAATTATTTATATATGTATCCCAATTAAATTATATATATTGCATCTTATAGTATGAGATTTTATGATTCTGTCTATCCTCCAACCAAACACCCCTTAGTTGAGCAGAAGTAATTTGCATTACACAACACTTGGTCAACTCTTGTATCTCCTTATATATCTTAGTTGTCAATTCTCTCAAAATTATTCGATCAAAAACAAATAATGGCTTATTCTGATCAAAATAGAAGCCATGTCAATTCCACATCCATGTTCAGTCAGGCCCGTCGTAAATTATCATTCCGGCGAAAGAAGTTACCGGTAGTTCAGCTAGGAACAGGAGGGAAGAAGCCCCGGCGAAGATTCCTTCTGTTGAGGATCTTCCGACGAGTCAGAATATTAAAGCGGCTGAAATTGCACTATTCAAATATGGCCAAAAAAATAAAAGAATTTTATTGGTCAGCGGTAAATGACATATTGGAAGGGAACGAAGCAATTGATACATTTCATCGAAACCTTGTATTGCAGAGTTCTTTTGCTATTCCAATGATGGGCCTTACCTCCACTACTTTGCCAAATCGTCGTCTTATTTGATAAAAGTTATGCGGTATCTTTCAAAAATAATTTATCTACTTTCGTAAGGTAGGGATAAAATTTACTTACGTTCTAATTTTTTAAATTGCACCTATATTGGCAATATATGTTGTTGAAATTAAGATGTTTTGCTTTGCTTACCAAATTATAAATATATTAATTTGTTTACTTTTTTTAGTGGGAATTGATACATTATTTGCAATGTTCATGATATCATGCAAACATATATTTTTGCTTTTAGTTAGTGGGTTCGTTATGAGCGCTTTCGTCAGAATCGAATGTGTTAAAATTGATGATCTAGAATAGTTATCCCTAGAACAAGAAGACAAATAATAGTAGTCGACAAGAATATTACATAAGATTTTAATCAGTATTTTAATATCTAACAATCAGATTAACACTACATGGAATATGCAATAATTAACTATAAAACGTGACAAGTGTGAAACTGCTCAAGGACACACGTCATTCTCACATTTACCTGATCTATTTTATGATGGTTATTAATTTGTTTTTTGCTTCTATCATAACTTATTTTCAAAGAAGATAAAATTATCTGAACAATAAAATTAAGGATTTAACCATTCTATTATTTGAAGGGAAATGGTGCAATTAAATATTTGTAGACAAAAATCTAATGATTAATTTGTAGGAGTTAGTATTTATAAGAACAAACATTAGATAAATTTAACATTTACAGAAAGATAATTTGGTAATAAAGACAATATTTACACAAGTTTAAAAAATAAAAATAACTTAAAAAAAAAATTGCTGTAAATCAGCCCAAAGAAAATTTGGGATATCAGTTGCTTATGGTCCCATTTGAGAAGGTGTGCACTGGATTTTTAGGTTTGGGCTTCAAGCCCACTGTTAAATTTTGAAAAAACACAACTTACAAAAATGGTACGGATCGGACTAGCAACTTTTCCAACTGATTTCTTTTTGAAAAACTAATTAGTGTATGAAAATTCGTTGAGAACATAATCACTTTTCATATACAAATCATCTCATAATAGTTTTATGAATTTCCAAGTTACACAATTAAAAATGTTACATGACTAGTGTCAAAAGTAAGCTATATTTTCAATTATACAAGTCCAAAAATGGCTATCTGAGGAATATTATCTTATGCATTTCTATTGCCAGGGTCACGTCAATACAAAAGCAGTTAATTTTAAACAATTTTCCTCCGATAGTTACCCCGCAATATTTTATCTCACCATTTATACTTATATATATACCATATATAGAAGTGGAATAGCTAACTCCATGAGATATATAATTCAATCAATAAAATATTCTCTACCATTACCATATGACTAATAGCCATTGTATCAGCAAAATATGGTAAAAAATGGATCACGTAAAACCATAAAATATCAAACTTTCTCAACAACTACTTTAACATTAACAAAATTAGGCCTCTTTACATTCCTTTAATAATATCTATAATCTAGTGGTTTAAAACTACACAATAAAAAACGTGGTAGCACTATCTTTTTGGTAGCTATCAATAGACTTTTACATAGATAATGTGTCCTCTAGCTAGTCCTAGCCTCTGTTTTAGAAACAAATATTACTGCGATGATTTATAAATAATGTGCATAAAATTAATACTTAAGTCGTAAATATTATTATAAGAAATTATTTCATCAGTGGAATGTCTTCCCTGAATTAAACAAGTCTTTCCTATCTTAAATATAAGATACATGAATTAATAAATTAATTAATATTAGCAAGTTATTCATGAGAATATAAAATAACAAAGCATGAATAAATAATAATTAATTAAAATAATCCTAAGAAGAGAAATGGTGTATGACATAAGGCAGAATGTTGTTCTTTTTTCTGTGTTCCTAAAAGAACAAATGAGTAGTATTTATAGTAGGGTCTACACCACAAGATTGAAGGCCTAAAGGCAAACTTAAAGGGTGCTTTAATATTTTCTTAAATTCTTTTTCTTCAAAAAAATTAATAATCATATATTTATTTACTTGAAATTTATATTTTCTTGATTTGTTTTAGTAATTTTTTTTCAATTGATAATACAGCTAACACGTTTAGTCTCATATTGTTGGTTTTAGATAAGTTTCTATTAATTTTACTTTTGAAATATTTTTTCAACCGAGTTCATAGTTACATGAATTGTTAACATTATTCACACAATATATGCATTAGGAAAAGAATAAAGTCTTTTTAATTGATGAAGTATTTTCATTAAATCATTATCTTCTACGTATATTATTTCTCTTAATAATAACTAAAACGAGAATATACATATACTTAGTAACTGAGAATTTCAACAATGACAAAAGCTTAAGAAAAACTGTAAACTAATTTAGTATAATATAACTTGGTTCACGAATTTGATAAGTTGATATAACAATATTAAAATTGTATTGTTGTCCGTCAATATATAATGATTTCTTGTTGCACTTCTTAAGATGTTGAAGAAGACACTCAAGCAATTTTATTTATTTTATAACTTTTAAGCAAAAAAGGTGCACAAATTTTATTTTTTTTTAAAAAAAAATAAAAATCAGGGGGGTAATAGGACCTTACAATAGTTAAAGTGTGTCTCTGAGATATTGACCATAATCTAGTGAGGTTCTTGTACATTTTTCCATTATTAAATGATACAAAGTTGGTGAAATTTGAAAGAAACTCATTGATCTACAATTTTCATATTTCATGACTTACCTAATTCTTTACGTACTAAAAGATATGGTAGTATACATTGTTTGCCTTCACAAGAGGCACACAATTATTGCATGTAGGTTTTTGATCAAAAAATTTTTGTGGGTGTTTACGATGATTTAATAAATTATGTGTGTTAGTGAGAATGGTAATTATAGGTATTTATAAGTCCAAATGAGGTATGAGTCTTGAAGTAGAGTTTTCCTATACCCGAAACTAACGTCTAAAGCCAAAATTATTAACGTTCAAAGCTTCTCATATTTACAATTAAACTAGTCTCTGATAAAATTGTCATAATTCTTTACTTAAATTATTAGATGATACAAAGTTGGTGGGATTTGAAATAAAACTAATTGACCTACAATTTTCATAAGTCATGGCTCACCTAATTTATTACATACTAAATGAAAATTGTAATAATGCTTTACTTGAGCTACTAAATGATACAAACTTGGTGACATTTGAAAGAAAACTTATTGACCTACAGCTTTCATATGTCATGGCTTATCTAATTCATTACGTATTAAAAGATATGGTAGAATACATTATTTGCCTTCACAAGAGGCACACATTGATTGCATGTAATCTTTTAGCCGAAAATTTTTGTGGGTGTTTGTGATGATTTAATAAATAATGGTGTGTTAGTGAGAATGCTAATTATAGGTATTTATAAGTTCAAATGAGTTATGGATCATGAAATAGAATTTTTCTTTACACTAAACTAACATTTAAAATCAAAATTATGAACGTTCAAAGTTTCTCATGTTTACAACTACAGTAGCTCTAGTAAATGGTCATAATACTTTACTTGAATTATAAAATGATATAAAGTAGGTGACATTTGAAATAAAACTCATTGACCTATAATTTTCATATGTCATGGCTCACCTAATTCATTACGTACTAAAAGACATGGTAGCATACATTATTTGCATTTACAACGGCTTCACATTGATAGCACGTATATTTTTTTACCAAAATTTTTTTATGGGTGTTTGTGATTATTTAATAAATTATGTGTATTAGTGAGAATTGGTAATTATCGGTATTTATAAGTTCAAATGAGGCATGGAGAGATAAATGGAGTTTTTCTAAATCCGAAACTAACGTCTAAAGCCAAAATTATGAACGTTCAAAGTTTCTCATATTTACAACTACATTAGTCTCTGGTAAAATGGTTATAATGTTTTTCTTTAATTTAATTATTAAATGATACTCCCTCTGTCCCTTTTTACTTGTCCACATTTGAATTGACACACCTATTAAGAAAATAATTAATGACGTAGTGAGTTTATCATTTTACCCTTATTAATTATAAAGTGGATGAAAAGTTCTACATTTTTCAAAGTAATTAGTCATTTAATTGTGGGTACAATAAGGAAAAGTGGACAAGTAATTAGAGACGGAAGTAGTACAAAGTTGATGAAATTTAAGGAAACTCATTAACCTACAATTTTCATATGTCATGACTCACCTAATTCTTTATGTACTAAAGATATGGTAGTAGTATACATTGTTTGCCTTCACAAGAGGCACATAATGATTGCATGTAGTTTTTTGACCAAAATATTTTATGGGTGTTTGCGATGATTTTATAAATTATGTGTGCTTGTGAGAATGGGTAATTATAGGCATTTATAAGTTTAATGAGGTATGGACCGTAAAATAGAGTTTTCCTATACCCGAAACTGGCATCTAAAGTGAAAATTATGAACTTTCGAAGTTTCTCATATTCACAACTACACCAGTCTTTGGTAAACGGTCATAATGCTTTACTTGAATTATTAAATGATACAAAGTTGGTGACATTTGAAAGAAAACTCATTAACCTACAATTTTTATATGTCATGGCTCATCCAATTCATTACGTTCTAGAAGACATGGTAGTATACATCGTTTGCCTTCACAAGAGGAACATATTGATTGCATGTAGTTTTTTATCAAAATTTTGTGGGTGTTTATGATGATTTAATAAATTATGCGTATTAGTAAGAATGGATAATTATAGATATTTATATGTTCAAATAATTATAGATCGGGAAATGAAATTTTTCTATACCCAAAACTAACATCTAAAGTTAAAGTGATGATCGTTCAAAATTTCTCATATTTATAACTATCTAATCTCTGATAAAATAATCATAATATTTTACTTAAATCATTAAATAATATAAAGTTGATGACATTTGAAATAAAAAAATTTGACCTATAATTGTCAAAAATTATTTAATTCCCTTAGAAAAGCATACAAAACTAACTGTTTGTTTTGTTTTTTAAATAATATGTATAAGTATTTTTTAACATTGTGGGCTCCAAACATATGAGACCCCAAGATTGACTTTAGTAATCTAGTGGTTAAGTGTTCGTTTGAGTTGACTTATTTAGATATTTTTAAATAGTTTTAAAGTATTTAGATAAAATTAAAAAATATTTATAAATATTTATTTTAAAGCTAAAAAATATAAAATAAGTCAATAATTATAAGTTAGAAATCTAAACTTATTACTTTTGACTTATAAATTATAAGTCAAAAATCAATCCAAATAGACTCTAAAACAGTTCGGTTTATAGTGTCAAAAAGAAACGGTATCTTGGCCACTAGTCTGAACTCTTACATGCAAAGTGACATATGGATGTAGAGATAAAAACAAGAAAAATCTTGCCTTAATAGAAGCAATTGTCATTTTTCCGAGTACACTTTAATTATTTTTAGCTTTGTAAATATATTCTTTTGAAATGAAAATATTTTACTTATATATAAATATATGGTTGTGCGGCCTCACTAGTCACTAGTCTAGCTATTTTAATCAAGTTTTCATGACAAGGGAGAAATAAACATACTTTTCGAAACTAAAGAGAAAATTACTGAAAATTTGCACAAATCTGACACTTTGTGGGATATTGTTTTAATCTTTTTATCTTCTTTTTCATAAAAGCTTTTGATGCAGCAATACTGACACGTTTTATCAATCTAGTCAGACTTGTAAATTAGTTTCACGTGAAACATAAACTAATGATGCCAAACTTTTGAACTTCACCCAAATTTAAGAAATGTTGACAAATTAAAACATTACCCTATTTATGAATTTATTTGAAAATGAAAACCAAACCAGAGGCTTGCATTGCTGACATTAAAGAATGACAAAAGTCCCACATTGGTGATTAATGAGATGGGTGGGACTCCTTATAAGACTTTGGCAATCCTCCTTCCTTTAAGCTAACTTTTGGGGTGTGAGTTAGGCCTAAGACCTAATTTCACATGTGGTATCAGAGCAGGGTCCGTCTCACCCGATGTTGGGACCCCCAAAATTAAAATTGCCCACGCACCAGATGCTAAGCACTGGGCGTGAGGTGGGGTGTTAAAGAATGACAAAAGTCCCACATCGGTGATTAATGAGATGGGTGGACTCCTTATAAGCTTGGGCAATCCTCCTTAACACCGATGTGAGACTTTTGTCATTCTTTAACAGCTGAGATTCTGTTGGCGATTAAATGACGAACATGTCTCATCCGAGACCACAAAATAATGTCAAACTTTTGAATGTCAACATTTTGCTCATGAATTAATTTAAAAAATCATTTTTCTTAATGATCTTAGATTGTGATAGTGTGCTAAAAGTATTGCCATTTTAACCAAGCAAAAATTTTTTTTTGCTCAAACTTAAACAAAATATTTTAATTTAAATGGTTACATAAAAGTGATTTGTCCGTGCAAGTATACTTAGATGAATGATTGATTCAAAATAATAGTCGAAATATATATATATATATATATATATATATATATATATATATAT
>NC_028639.1:74805484-74812975 GCF_001406875.1 Solanum pennellii
ATATATATATATATATATATATATATATATATATATATATATTTTGTAAATAATGTTAATTAATATATTAAAAATAGTGTATTTTGCCATCCTGCCGGATGTAACTTTCCCTTTGATTTAATGGGGAATTGGCCCCCTCCAATTTTGTGCCGTTTAATTAAGGAACCGCAAGTCATAAGGAAGGACAGTGGCCATTTTGAAGTTTTATCAATTATTGTCCTTTTAATTTTTTTATTTTCTCGTTATTCACAATAGAGTATGATTGAATTTAAATTTATATCAAAAGAATTTTTAAATAGAAAATAAAATAATTTATAACAAAAGTAATTTTATATCACATAAATTTAAATTAATTTTTTATTTAAAATAAAAAAAATACTTACTATTCTATCATATTCAAACTTCTCTGTCAACCATGTTTTAATTGTAGTACTAATAGCTATTCCAGCACGTATATAGAGAAAGCTGTGTATTCTCCCACGCTGCATATTCCATTAAAAAGAAGACAAATGCATGTGCGGTCTTTCTTCATTATTTCCGTTACTGGCCACTATTTGATTATCCATCAACAGCGAAAACATATTTGGTGATAATAAAAATAAAATTAGTGTTAACATTTATTAACACAAAAATGAATAGCGATAATTAACTTAATACATTATATTTAGAGTTATTAAAACGTCTAGATGATTTATATCAAATGTTGGTGTTATAAATATTTAAAAGTTTTTCATTATCTTAAATTAGTGTTACCAATTAGATAAGTGATTCACAAATAATATATCTAAAAGTTTTTTTAACCTCGAAAAGGTTCAACAATTTATATCCATATCTATTTACGAAATTATTCTTTTTCTATTTAAATATCATAGTTTTTAAATAGTAGAAATTCAATTGAAACCTTCACTTTCTCGGTAATTGGGTAAGGCAAATAATACAATATGAAATTTGGTACATAAGAACTATGTGGATATTAAACGGAAGAAAAAAGTAGTACTTGCTCTATGTAGATAGGTTACCAACTCTACGAAAGCTACAAGTAGTGAACAGTTTGATATTCACAATATATGTTCATTATAAAGAATAAATAAATTGATACGTACTTTACTATATTGCATATGGTTGACATTTTTTTCATGGTATAAGCAATATTAATGTGTTTTATATTGCATTTTCAATACAATTAATTATATATTTTCATATGGAATAACCTATGTGTGATTAGTATATATACGAAATTATACTTAATTAAGTATTAGTTTTTGAATATGTAATTCATTTATAATTTGATAATTTATTCTCACTCTATCATGGTCTTAAAACTTACGATAAGAAAATTTATATTGAAAAAATATTGAAAATATAAATAAGTTTTGATAAATTAGTGAAAGTTTTAAAATTGTGTAACTCTAGATTTACAGTGAACAATAGTATTATGTGTCAACCTTATTGACGTGGCATTTATGCTAATCTCAATAACTACGCTGAGTTGAGTAAAGGGATCTATAATAATGCGTTTTATAATCGCGTGAGTCTCGACTAAAGAGGATAATATGACTACGATTACAAAGAATTAGGGTTGGGTCAATTTTCATAAAGTGGGAGGACAAATTTAGGTGCCGAAATTGCTGCCTCTCACCAACCGTTTTAACTTTCCGACCCATGCGAAATGTAAACGCATTAATCATCTTTTCCTTAATTTGTTTCGCTTGAAATTCATCTTCCTTTTGATTTTTCTAATATCCCATGCCCACACACCACACAAAAAAATGAAATTAAATAATAATAATAATATTTCGACTTTAGAGCATACATGTACCTCAAATAATAACCTTTTGGGTCAATCATCCAAAATTTATTTATTTTGAAAATTATTTATTGAAATAGTATTTAAAAGAACAGTAAACTTGTATTTGACTAATTAATTTAAGAAAAAAATTGGCAAAATAATATCTCAACTTTATCTAAGCATATATAACGAAAGTCACTAAACTATTTTTGTATCCTAAAAATTACTCAACTTTGATTAAGTTATAACTATCAAAGTCATTAGAAGGGTAACGAACAAGGCATTTGTTTATGTAATGAAATTGTAGACTTTTTAAATACGGAAAAATTAAGTCAAAAATGTCGCCGAAAAACTTTCATTTAATATAGTGTTGTAAATTTGCCGTCATTGTTTGGTCCAAACGCATGAAATCATAAGTGGTTGAAATTATAATGTAGTCTATGTCGAAATTCTTCTTTTTATTCTTTGGTTTAATTTTCTTATTCCAATTATTTTCCCGCTTCGTCAGCTTGTTCAAATCTTACTAAGATTTTTTAATAATTACTTTATTTCATTTACATAAATATCTTTTGAACCTATTTTTTCGATCCCTAATTATTTATTCATTTTAAATTTGACATATTTATTAAGAAAATAATAGTTAATATAGTGAACTTATCATTATTATCCTTATTAATGATAAAGTGGATAAACTAAAATCTAAGAGTTCTAAAAATTTTTACATTTTTCAAAGTAATAAATTTAGGATATAATAGTAAAAAAATTATTTTTTCTTAATTTGTCAAAATAAATAAATAATTAGGAACAACTAAAAAAAATAGATAAATAATTAGAAACATAGGAGTATTTAATAGGAAAATGATTTGAAGAATTTCAAGGGTATTTTTATCTTAATCTTTGTTTCTACACATAATTAATTCTAGCTAATGAATAACTACTACAATTTCAATACTAACTAATGAAGGATAAAAAAAAAGTAATTTAAAAATTAAATAGTAAAATAATTTTAAAATGAAAAAATACTTGAACAATTCAATTAATATGAAATGGAGAAAGTACTTTTAACCTGATATTAGTTATTGACTCTATTATAATAAAAAATACTTATAACTCGATATTAATAACTGATCCTATTATAATAAAAAATATTTTTAGCCCGACATTAATTTGACCCTATTATAATAGAAAGTACTTTTAATCGGATATTAATTAGTATAATTTATCTGAAGATTAATTTTCTCTTCTTTTTTTTTCCCCTCTCTTTTAAGGGCTGCATTCGAAGAAAGTGTAATCGTGTCTTTTTTGAATAGTCGTAGGATTAAATATGACATTTTGATTTGATTTTTCACTAATAGACATGTTACTTGTCAATGCTTAACAACTACTACGTACTATGAAGGTTTGACCCTAGTCCCTAAGTATGGAATTAGAGAATCCAAGTCAAATTAAAACAAGAGAAAAATATTTATTGTTTTAAACATTCTGTGGTTGGAGTTACACCAACATCCCAGATTTTTAAATTGGAAACATCAAACTTTTTATTCAATTTTTCAAATGTCACTACGATAAACTTTAATTTAATATTCCTCAAGTTCCTAAACTGGCTAGCTAATACTTGCGGTACATATATATATATATTTTTAAAAAAAAAAAACTGATGTAACGACAGAATCTCATATTTGTTTTTTTTTTTCTCAATTGCTTGCTTTTATAATGAACAAAATTAAAATCAGAAACTTCGTGTTAAAGAATGACAAAAATTCTACATCGGTGATTAATGAGAATATGAAATGGTGGACTCCTTATAAGGTTTGGCAATCCTTCTCCCTTTGAGGTAGCTTTTGTGGTGTGTGTTAGGCCTAAGACCTAATTTCACACTTCGTCCTCTTTATACTAAACTTATTTTAAAGAACTGTTCTCTATGAGATTAATTTTCATATTATTCTTCAAAAAGCAAATTAAAACTCGACGGAATAATCGTATCATTATTATTCATAAATTTTTAGGACTCTTTTCTGTTCGAATTTACAATGGATGACAACGAAATGACAAATTTAAAAAATTGATGGTGAAGAAGAAGGGTTTTCAAGAATGCTGAATTGGCATGCAATGTTTAATTGGAGAAGAAGAACGGTTTTCAGAATCCTAACTTTAATTGATAATTTCATCTTTTCAAGATAATAACAATTCCCTATGACTAGCTAGGCAGAATCGTTAATTGGGCATTCAACCTTTAATTGATATTTCATCTTTTCCAGATAACATCAATTCCCTAGGACTATGCACGCTTTATTTGATCATTTATACTTAAAAAAAAAATAAAAATTAGTAACATTTAAATTAAATTTTATAGGTTATCAATAGTAATAATCATGTTATTTTCATAATTATTAATTAGGTTTATATATTGTAGTATAGTATCTTAAATATATGTGGGATTATTTTTTTCTTTTTTATTTTATTGGAAAAATTAAACATTATAAAGCAATTTTTTAAAATAAATGTTATAATTACAGCTTTATTTAATTTCAATTCACAACTTTTTTTTTGTCATTTGCTTCTCTCCTCTCGCTCGCGGCTCTCCTCTTTTTCAGCTATCTCTCTTTCACCTCTCTTACTTTATACATACAAATACAAATATTTTCGAGCATAGTTCCCTTTTGCCTTTAAATTCTGTCTCTTTTCGCTTTATACAAACATAAATTATAAAAACACAATGTATAATTTGTATTTGTATAAAACGAGAGACATTTGATATACAAATATTTTAACTCGATTCAATTGAAATCGTATTAAAATTTTATGTAGATATACAAACATAATCATTTATACATATACATAGTAGCTACATATATACAATTATTTTACCACATACATATACAATTCACCTCTCTCCCCTCTCTTTCCTCTCTCGTTCGCCTCAGTCATCTCTCTCCGAACCTCGCCCGTCACTCTAGTCTAACACAGAGAACACATACAAACATAATTTTCATAGACATAAACGAATTAGCGTCCGAATTATAAAAATCGTCACGATTTATACAAATCAGATGCTTCATAGCAAACATAAATTGGCTATAGCACACAAATAACAAATTTGTAGTTATAGAAAACTTATATGATTTTTATCTTTTTTATTCCTAAAATTTACTCCTTAATTATCACTTATATTCATAGATTTCATGTAATCTAGTATGTATGTCATTTAAAAGATATCATATGTACTTATACAATATAAAGAATTTATAATCTTAAAAATAAAACAAACTTATTATCTCGTATAACAAGAAAATGAAACTTGTAAATTAAGATACATTTATTATATGTATAAAATTCAAAATATGAAATTTATAATCTTATACATCTGATGAATACAAGTAAAATGATGTGTAAAATAAGGTAGGTTCATTATCTAGTATAAATTTCAAAATATAAAGTTTATAATATTGAAAATATAATAGGTTAATTATCTAGTATAAAAGTAAAAAAAAAGTATGTATTTTAAGATGGGTTCATTATTTAGTATAAATTAGCAAATATGAAATTTAAAACCTTGAAATTTAAAATTTTGAAAATAATATAAATTAATTATTTAATAATTACAAATAAAAGAGACGTGTAAAAATTTAGGTATATAACTCAAAGTCAACAATTATATATTAAGTGTGGAATTAAGTCCTTTCCGTGTTGGTTAGGAATTAGAATGTCAAAAGCAACACTATGAGTTATCGATTTTGCCTAAACATGGTCAAGTTATTTTCTTCAAGAGAATTCCAGCACGCCATTATTTGCTAAAAAAAAAAAGAAGTTACTCTACAATCTACATGTATTTAACATGAATAAATTATGTGTCATTCTTACATAATTGTCCTCAATTTTTACTTATATAAATAGTCAATAAAACAATGTCCCCTTCCTTTTTTGATCCATCACGTCAAGTGAGTTGTAAAAGCTCTTTGGGTAGATACTCATAAGAAATATAAATTATTAATATACTTTGCCATGCACATGCACTTGCAGTTTGATAAATCAAATGTGTGTGTCACGGCTTGCAATATTCTAACAGACCCAAAAATTTGAATCTACGACTTTGAATAATTTTGAACGAATTCTGCGATTATACAAAAAGTTTCCGTGTAAGGAATTCAATGACAAGACTTATTTGCACATTATAGTTTTTCTATCAAGACTCTAAAAGAAGTTGGATTGGAGTTATCGAACATTAGTTGTTTTTATGATTAAATTGTTAATTTTTTTTATTTTTATTTATAGGCCAAATACATGAATAAATTTCGAAATTTATTGGATTTTTTTCCTCAGATACTTTAACTATTATATTAATGTAAAGTTGCTACCGATCATAAAACACAAAAGCAAAATTATTTGAACATAGTTAACAAAGAATTGAACAAAGAAAGTTTTTAGAAAAAAAAAACAGCATAAACGAATGATATAATGATTTAAATTTTAATATAATTGAACAAAATAAATTACGAATATGGATTCTGTACCACATTCTTTCGGTGTCTTAATCCCAATACGAATTTTCTTTTTTTTTTATCGTCACATTTTTCTATATTCTAGTATGGCTTTTGAAATGTTCAAATGATTTCTTGGTAAGGTATCAATATTTGATTATATTAAAGGAAGAAAAAAAGTTCAATGGTTAGTTTCAAATGATTTTAGCTCAAAAATTTCAACTAAAATGGATAGCAAAGAATTGTTAGTATTTTTTATCTTTTAAATTGAAAAAAAAATCACTATTATTTTTTAAATATATGGTGAATCTATATTAACTTGATAATCTTATTCTAAATTGGAAGTTTATTTACTACATTAATAAATATATATATATATATATATATATACACTAGACAAATAATGCATGGGCATCCAATATTTATGTAGACATCACTTTTTAAATGTCAATATAAAAGAAACACTTATTTATGATCTGGATGAGTAAAGCATTTTGAGTAAATATTTATTTATAGTACATTATTTTAAATTGCATAAATTAGAAAAACGAATATTAACAAGGTACAATTTTGTATTGGAATGGGAAATGACACCAAGAAGAAGGTAACCAAATTTTCAACTCAAAGCTAGATACAGTAGTGACATTGTTGGCCGGTATTTTGTAAATAATTGACACACTAAATTAATTAACACATGAATAAAAAAAATGTCATTGCCTTTCATCCCCTCAACTGTCTCATATTATATCACTTTAATTTAAATTATAAAATTTTAAATAAGAGTCTTTCTTTTTAAACTTAATGCTAAATTAAGTTTAGCATATGAAACAATTAAAAAATACTCATAAATAAAAGGTAGTATAAAAATAATAACACCACGACTTCCCTACAATGACTACTGCTCACAAGTGACTTTCTTACTCCACTATCTAAGAAGAAAACAATTAATAGAAATGTAAATTTGAAATTTGTTGATCTATTTAGTTATGGAAAATGCAAGGTTCAATAAATAAAAATAATAACAAATACAGTTAAGAAGCACCATTTTAATTTAAGAATCTACTTTCTGAAATGTTCACATCATTCCTAATTAAAATTCCAATTCATAAGAAATTCCCAAAATTGTATTTTTTTTGTTCGTCTCCTTCCTCTACTTGTACTAATTTATCGTCTTCATCACATAATATTATTTCTTTTGAGAATAATACTCCATCAATATATATA
>NC_028639.1:74813131-74815645 GCF_001406875.1 Solanum pennellii
TATATATATATATTGGGTAATAAGCAAAGATAGAAGACAAAAGGATGAACATAATATATAGGAATGAGGAATTTGGCATGAAAGCCATGTGTAGCATTGAGATGACAACCAAAACAACGTGGAATAATATTGAAAACAACACTATCAGTTGCAATGACAATATATATATATATACACTAATTAACAAAACATATTATATTTAATTTTGAGGAACTTTAAAGTTTAAAGTAGTTGACATAATCTTTTTAAGAAACGAATAATTATACTATCTAATATTTTTTCTGAATAGGTTAATAATCCTAGTAAATACACACACGTACAAAATTATTTTTATCCTATAAATTGCCACAAATTATAATTTCCGATAAATTTATATGTGGAAGACTAGAATCTTTCGTACGATGGAAACTGTTCATCCACAATCTAAAAAGAATAAAACACCACTCTTTTTGAAAACTAAAGAACAAAGCAATTAAAAAAGAAGTGTACTTTCTGTTTTAATTTACGTGATATTTTTTAATTTTAGAGAGCTTAAAAATAACTTTCTAAGTTTAATTGAGAATTTACGGATTAGATTTTCAAATATTTTGACATAAATTATATATTCGAAAATAATGTAAAAATATAATAATTGACAATTTAAAATATTTTTAAAATATATGAAAATTTTAGTTAAAAATAAATTTATTTAAATATTAAAATCTAAAAAATATCACGTAAACCAAGACAAAAGAAATAACTATTTATAATGTCAAAAAAATAAAATTTGAGAAAATGCTAAAATGAAAATAAAATTTAGGTGAACCCACTAAAGCTTCACCCATACACTCCAAATCATTATTGATAGGGGTGGGTATTCGGTATTTCGGTTCGGTTTCAATTTTCTTTTTTCGTTTTTTTTGGTTTTTGGTTTTTATAAATTGTGTACCGAATACCGAATCGAAATATTTCGATTCGATTCGATTTTTATTATTTCGGTTCGGTTTTTATTATTTCGGTTCGGTTTTGTTATTTCGGTTTTTTTAATGGGCCTGCTTAGTTGGGCTTTTAAAAAATTACAATTTTTTTGTTTGATTTTCAACTTAATGGGCTAAAAATAGTTATATCAAAAAGTCTTTTACTTTTTACTTTTTTATTTTAAATTATAATATTTATTATTTAATATTAATAATTAATATAATATAAATATATATTATAATATAATATATTTCGGTAAAACGAAATACCGAATTACACAAAATCACATACCGAAAACCGAACCAAAATACCGAAAAATACAAAACATATACCGAATCGAAAACCGAAAAACTGAAATCGAAATACCAAAAAAATTCGGTTCGATACGATGTTTCGGTTTTCCGGTGTTTATGCCCAGCCGTAGAAACCATATCAACTTTATTATTATCATTACGGAAATATACAACAATTTAAAATATAATAATATATATGTCTATGTTTTTTTTTAAAAATTATCGGGTGTTCATAATACTCCTGTTAGTTTAAGAAAATTTATACTATTTAATTATTTATCATTGTTATAATGTGTTATAATTATCACTCGCCACTAACATTATTCATTAATTACGTGATCTAATTTCGAGTTTATATAATTAATCACGTTTGTATATGTATAAATCTCTAGAATATACAAATACATATATATAATATATAATTATTTAACCTATATACATATAATTTTCAGTTCTCTCCCATTCTCTATTCTCTCTCGCCTCTCTCCTCCCTCTCCTAATCCCGCCTATATATACAAATGTATATGTATAATATACACTTATATACTTATACAATTCACCTTCTTTTCTACTCTATGCTCTTGCTCGCATATGTAAGTATAATATATAATTATGTAAACGAGATATATATATATACAATTCATCTTTCTCTCATTCTTTTGTAGAAAATAGCCATATTTAGGAGAGTAATTATAGGAACAGAATATACTAATTATGTTAGTAATATATATCCTGTATAGCTGTTTCCTTATCCGTTTCTTTTTTCTCTCCATCTTTCCTGTATAAATGTAACAGTATTTCACAAGAGTAATACACAGAAAATTAACCTAAAATTATTCTCTTTATTTCTGTAATTTTAACATGGTATCAGAGCCATAAGGTCGATCTTCGACGGTTTTTTCGTACTCATCATCTACCGTGACCTACCCGAAATGGAAGACCCACCGGAAAACCCACCGGAAAATCCAAACTAGCTTATTTCTATGGAACATATGCAACAATTGTTTCAAATGTTTCAAACACTCAACAAAAATCCAACCAACATCGAACCAGGGACTTCACAAACAGTGCGAGTCGCTGAAAAATTGAACTTTACCAATTACACCAAATGGTGTAAACTGATGCAGATAGCAATTGGTGGCCGGGGAAGGCTCAATCACATCATCGCCAACCCCGTTTCACCAGACGATCCAGAGTACCAGCAATGGGCTCAAAAAGATTCGATGGTCCTTTCATGGATCATCGAGAATATTGACGGAGATCT
>NC_028639.1:74819579-74905249 GCF_001406875.1 Solanum pennellii
CCAGATATTGCATATGCAGTAGGGGTAGTGAGTAGATTCATGCATCTACCTCAAATACATCACATGACAGCCGTAATGAGGATTCTGAGGTATCTAAAGGGTACAAGCAGCACCGGGATCTATTTTGGAAGAAATGATAGCCTCGATATAATTGCTTACACCGATGCAGATTGGGCCGGAGACCGAGATGGAAGGAAATCCACTTCTGGATACTTCACTTTGGTAGGAGGGAATCTTGTCACTTGGAGAAGCAAGAAGCAAAAGGTAGTAGCCTTGTCAAGTGCGGAAGCTGAGTTCAGAGGAATTGTGAAAGGAATAACTGAAATCCTATGGATTAGAAAACTGCTAAATGAGCTCGGTTTTCCTCAGAAAACAGCCTGCAAGTTATTCTGTGACAACAAAGCAGCAATAAGTATTTCTGGAAACCCTGTCCAGCATGACAGAACAAAACATGTTGAGGTTGATCGACACTTCATCAAAGACAAGTTAGAAGACAAGGTTATCAAACTCCCATTTGTTCGATCAAAAGATCAACTGGCAGATATCCTAACCAAGGCTGTCAGTACTGAAGCCTTCAGTAATATTTTGCGCAAGTTGAGCATTGGAAATCCAAGTGCCCAACTTGAGGGGGAGTGTAGAAAATAGCCATATTTAGGAGAGTAATTATAGGAACAGAATATACTAATTATGTTAGTAATATATATCCTGTATAGCTGTTTCCTTATCCGTTTCTTTTTTCTCTCCATCTTTCCTGTATAAATGTAACAGTATTTCACAAGAGTAATACACAGAAAATTAACCTAAAATTATTCTCTTTATTTCTGTAATTTTAACATCTTTCTCTCCCCCCTCTTCTCTCTTGCATCTCTCCTCTATCTCTAGTCTCGCTCACTCTCTCCTCCATATAATATATAGTTATAAATTATAATTATCAAAAATAATTTATTTTTAAATGACTATGTCTAAAAAAAATTCAATCTGCTTCTAATCACATGGTCAACTTTTCACCGTTGGAACCAATTTTTAATGTTATTATGTCCTTCTCAACAAGATAGCAGATCTATTAAGTATAGCTTTTGTCAATACACTATTATATAGTGGGATGGACCCGCAATAGATTATTAAATATCTCAATGAATGACTAACAGACAACCATGTCATAATCCACATTCACCAAGATACAAACGTTGGTGCAGCCTTTTCTTATTTACCAACGTTTTGACTGTCATTTTGAAGAAAGAGATAATAGTCCCCCAAGAAGAAAAGTAATTAATTAATTAAATAAAAAGGATCAATTTTGTTCATGTTTTACAGAAATGAAGCAACTTTTCTCTCTATTTGACTTTTTGATGTAAAATAATTCCAATCTTCAGAAGAAAAAATATACTCAACTTTTTGTTTTTTATTTACAATGCACTTGACTCTTAACAAAGCTTCGACATGGAGTTTATCGATTGATGTATTGCAATATAAAGATATAGTACTAATTAGAGCTCTTTAAAATCGAATTCAAAGTAATAAGTTAAATTGTTAAAATAGTTATCGGTTTATAATATTGAGTTATTAGTTTAGTGGTTTTGATAACGGTTTTGATTTTTTTATTACCGTGTTATCAATTCTTAACGGTTTAAAGTTTTTTCTTAACGGGTTAACCGATAACCCGATAGTAAATCAAATAATTATATTTATATCATTTTGTATATAAAGTCTTCGATTTAGAGTTTAATTTATTTTTGGTTGTCTCAAACACTTAATTATTCTACCATGTAAAAGTGTTTGTTTTTTTAGCAAGATGTAACTTGTGAACTCAAGTGCATGGTTTATTTGGTTTGTCACCTTATTTCTAAGTGATTTTCAACATTTTTTCTTTTGTGTCAAATCTTAAAGGTTAAACCGATAATCGAACCGATAACGTTCAAAAACCAATAAATTAATAATCGATAAGTCAATATCTTAATGATTCTATAACGATTTAGCATCTTTTTAATTCGATAGCAAATAAGCTAATACCATAAACTTTAAAATCAAACCAAATCGACCATACAACAATGATTGAGTGGACAATTAAATAAAATTCTCAGAGTTTGCGAAAAAATATTTAATTTGTGTCAATCTAAATTTGAAATAGAAGTATGAATTGACAAAGAATATATAAAGGGAGACAAAATAAAATATAATTTACAAGAGCATATATTTTGGATATTTTTTAAAATAATAGTAGAGGAAAGGGAAATTATGTTTCTTCCTGCTTTCTCCTTGGGTTCAAGTAGCGCGTGTTTTCCTGTGAAACTCACAACTCGGTTTGACTAAATTCCACCATGTGTAAAGCTTGCACTAAAATGAAACCCACTTTAACATTTATTTTATTGTTAAATTAAAAGATCGGACCCCAGCAAATAATTAAATAAATGAAGGTGACATAGTCGAGGATTAAATCCGTAACAAATAATTTCGCATCATATTTTTCGACAGTCAACCGCTTACTATTCATGTGAAGGAAATAAAAACGTGTGGACGGTGAATCATAAACTTTTATCCACCTTATACCTCTTTCTATATATACCTTCTCATTCATTTCACTATGCTAAACATATTCATTTCTAACTAATAAATCTTTAATTTTTTCCCTCTCTCCCCCAATTCATTAGCAAGAGAAAAAAGCAACTTAAATTAAAGAGAGAACATTATTATGGCACTTGCTAAAGAAATTATGGGTATTTCCCTGCTGAAGAAATCATCATCAATGGCACTTTTGAATCCCAATAATTATCACAAAGAAAATCATCTTTGGTTTAACCAGCAGTTTCAAGGAAGGAGGAATTTAAGTAGAAGAAAAGCGTACAGACAGAGTACTATGGCAGCTATTAGTGAAAATTTGATCAAAGTTGTGCCTGAAAAAGCAGTGAGATTCAAAGTGAGAGCTGTAGTTACAGTGAGGAACAAGAACAAGGAAGATCTGAAGGAGACAATTGTGAAGCATCTTGATGCTTTCACCGACAAAATCGGGAGGAATGTCGCGTTAGAACTCATCAGCACCGACATCGATCCAGGTATGTCAACATCTTAACTAATTATCCGAAAGGCCTCTTATTAAAATATACTCTAATTACTTCATTATTATGAAGATACAAAAGGACCGAAGAAAAGCAACCAAGCAGTGTTAAAAGACTGGTCTAAGAAATCGAACTTGAAAACAGAGCGAGTAAATTACACAGCAGAATTCACTGTGGACTCGAATTTCGGGAATCCAGGCGCGATCACGGTGACGAACAAGCACCAGCAGGAGTTCTTTCTGGAGAGTATTACTATTGAGGGGTTTGCATGTGGTCCAGTTCATTTCCCCTGCAATTCATGGGTTCAACCCAAAAAAGATCATCCTGGAAAAAGAATATTTTTCTCTAATCAGGTATACTTTCTTATTTTATTTTTACTACTTTCATTTTTAAATAAAATAAAATTATCATCATATTAGTGACGACAAATTACTCATGTGATATGACTTCTCCGGTAGCAATTAATTTATTCATGTTATTCAATTCAATGTTTGAATTTTTAGTTTAGTTGACATAATACTTTTCCGTGTGGAAAATAGGAAAGTAGTCTTAGTTTGAATTACTACCGTATTTGAATTGAATTGATCAAAAGATTTTTTTAAATTTTATATTTTACCAAAATTATACGGTAACTTTTAGGAAAAAAAGATTTGATTATTCTAAACTGGTTAAATAGTGTAATTAATTAAAAGGAACAAAGAGAATATTTGGAAATAAAAAAAGAAGAAACTCGAAGTTCATTTTTTTAAAAAAGCAACATATCACGAGTTAAATGCTTTATGCACGTAAATGTCTTTTCATATGGCCCCCAATGTTAATGTTGCTTATGTATTGAATTATGCAACGACTTTAACTTTATAGAAATCCATAATAATAATTGAGTTCATAGGTAGAGTATATAGTAATACTTTTTAATATACATATATGATGTGAACGAAAACAAAGTAAAATTGGTATAAATTATTTTTGCAGCCATATCTACCGGATGAAACACCAGCAGGACTGAAATCATTAAGAGAGAGGGAGCTAAGAGAATTGAGAGGCGATGGAAAAGGCATCCGAAAATTATCTGATAGAATATATGATTATGACATCTATAATGATCTTGGAAATCCAGATAGAGGCATTGATTTTGCTCGTCCTAAACTTGGAGGAGAAGGCAATGTTGCTTACCCTAGACGTTGTCGTTCTGGTCGTGTTCCTACAGACACAGGTTAGCTAATTAGTTACACTCTCAGTGTAGATAAGTTAAATTTGTGATTCAGTTACGATTGTTGTCTTATGATTAATGTTTTGTAGATATAAGTGCGGAGAGTCGTGTGGAGAAGCCAAATCCAACATATGTTCCGAGAGATGAACAATTTGAGGAGTCTAAAATGAATACATTCTCAACTTCCAGGCTTAAAGCAACGCTCCATAACCTAATTCCATCTCTTATGGCCAGCATTTCTTCTAACAATCACGATTTCAAAGGATTTTCAGATATCGATAGCCTTTATAGCAAAGGGCTACTTTTGAAGCTTGGTCTTCAGGATGAAGTCTTAAAAAAGCTTCCATTGCCTAAGGTTGTTAGCACTATCAAAGAAGGAGATCTTCTCAAATACGACACGCCAAAGATACTATCAAGTAATTAGTCCCTAACCTGTTGCTTAATAGGATGAATGACTGATTTTGCTGATCAAAACCTATTGTGCAGTTCTTTTAACTAGTGATGAATGCTTAATTTTAACCAATGTAAATATTGTGAACATTGCAGAGGACAAATTTGCCTGGTTACGAGATGATGAATTTGCTCGACAAGCAATAGCCGGAGTGAACCCAGTGTCCATCGAAAAGCTTCAGGTTTTTCCACCAGTAAGCAAGCTTGATCCTGAAATCTATGGCCCTCAAGAATCCGCCCTCAAGGAGGAGCACATTCTTGGTCATCTCAATGGCATGACTGTTCAAGAGGTAATTAAACACAATTGGATTCACTTATACTAACAATATACATTAGTTTACATTATCAGTATATTTTAACTTACTGTCAAACTAATTAAAAATGTTCATTTCCTAAATGTGACAGGCTTTGGATGCAAATAAGCTTTTCATTCTGGATCATCATGATGTATATCTTCCGTTTCTCGATCGGATTAATGCACTTGATGGCCGCAAAGCATATGCAACACGCACCATTTATTTCTTGTCTGATGTTGGCACACTTAAGCCCATTGCCATTGAACTTAGCCTCCCCCAAACTGGTCCAAGTTCACGATCCAAACGTGTTGTCACTCCACCTGTTTGTGCCACTGGTAACTGGATGTGGCTGATCGCTAAAGCACACGTCTGTGCTAATGATGCTGGAGTTCACCAACTCGTCAACCACTGGTAAGTAATTATCATGAAAAATGAGTTGATGCAGAAAAAACAGAATTTCATCTTTATTTAATACTTGTAGTTTTGTGGATGATTTTATTAACTGATTTTGGTCATGTAGGTTGCGTACACATGCAAGCTTGGAACCATTTATATTGGCAGCACATAGGCAGTTAAGCGCGATGCATCCGATTTATAAGCTTTTGGATCCACATATGAGATACACTCTAGAAATTAACGGCTTGGCTCGCCAGAGCTTGATCAATGCTGATGGTGTCATCGAGGCTTGCTTTACTCCTGGTCGCTACTGCATGGAGATCAGTGCTGCTGCCTACAAGAATTGGCGCTTTGATTTAGAAGGCCTTCCAGCTGACCTTATCCGAAGGTACAATTTCCCCTATAGTCAATAAGGATTTGAGTTATATACTGACATTGGGACAAAATTATATCGTCACAGTGTCACTGTTATTTATCGGATCCCAGCACATTAATTAGCTAACCTTCATGTTCTAATATTTTTTTTGTATGTAGTCTTTATTATTGTGGATAAAAAGTGAAAACTAAATAAATTTTGGTCTTATTTCAAAATGCAGAGGGATGGCAGTACCGGACTCAACACAGCCTTATGGACTGAAACTTCTAATTGAGGACTATCCTTATGCTGCAGATGGGCTTATGATATGGGGCGCAATCGAGGGCTGGGTTCGCGATTATGTAGATCACTACTATCCATCCTCGGCCCAAGTTTGCAGTGACAGGGAGCTGCAAGCTTGGTATGCTGAGACTATTAATGTGGGCCACGTTGACCTTCGCAATGAGGACTGGTGGCCCACGTTAGCTACTCCAGAGGACCTCATTTCCATCCTCACCACCCTCATCTGGCTGGCTTCAGCGCAACATGCTGCCCTGAATTTCGGGCAGTACCCTTACAGTGGATACGTTCCAAACCGACCACCACTCATGCGTCGATTAATCCCTGACGAGAACGATCCCGAGTATGCGGTGTTCCTAGCTGATCCACAAAAATATTTCTTCTCAGCTTTACCAAGTTTGTTACAAGCAACAAAGTTCATGGCCGTGGTTGACACATTATCGACACATTCCCCAGATGAAGAATACATTGGGGAAAGACAGCAACCGTCTACTTGGACCGGAGATGCAGAGATTGTTGAAGCATTCTACAAATTTTCCGCGGAAATAAGGAGAATTGAGAAGGAGATAGATGAAAGAAATGCCGATACAAATCTAAAAAATAGGTGTGGTGCTGGTGTATTACCATATGAACTATTGGCACCAAGTTCAGGCCCTGGAGTAACATGTAGGGGTGTTCCAAATAGTGTATCGATATGAGCAATTATAAGTAAATATATATTATATATAACCTATGTTTATAAAGCCCATAAATAGGGCGGACTGGTGTGTCTTCTCTGCATATATGTTATGTCAAAATGTATGTTTGTATCTACGGCTAGATTTTTGTAAGAACATTAATTAAATTAAATAATTAGCCAGTAATACTAGCTTAAGTCCATCTACCACATACTTAAGTGTCGTCACTTTTTCATTTGCATTGGATTATTATTATGTTCCAAAATTTGTTGCTTATCTTGACTTACAGACATATTATCTAAATGTTTTGCTAAATAACGACTCCGACACAGTCAAATAATATTACCGCCTGCCTTCGTTATAAAATTATACCGATTACAAATCATTATAATCATGACAAAAATCTTGGTTAAAAGATACTTTTAGATTGCGAATTCATAATTTTAATTAATTTTTTTCTTCAAATCATCAATACATCTTATTGCCACTAGTGCAGTTTCGTGCAGTACTCTTTTAACTTTTTTCTAAGACCTTACCTTTCGTTCTCGCTAGTGCAATAAATATTGCAACATCCAATTGTGTTCACGACCTAGATGTCCAGTTTAAAGCTTGTGGGAATGTTACAATATCTCACATAATATTGGACTATACGCATCTCATGAGTTGACTTTTGAAATCGTGTTAGTTTCACTATCTAATTCACATAATAAATAATGGTGTCTTACTGCGTGATCGTGGTGACGTTATTCTAGAAGTAATCATTATAGACTTGGACTCAAACCAACACTACTACAATTTATCATGACTTCCCACAATAATGTTCGTCAGCTTTTTTTGCCACTACACTTTCCATTAAAACAACTTTACTTTTTACAAATTGCAGTTGATTTTACAGAGCTACTTTCATTTCATGGATGGTCATGGAACCCCACACACACACACACACACCACCCGTAAAGGTACCGAATAATGTATGCCTCCAATCAGCTCAAATTTTGGATAATATTATGTATCATGACTTAGACCGATAAGAAAGGCCTTTCTCCCAAATTAAGATTGTGATCTTCAAGTTTACACCTACTTCTTTAGCCACTAAATTATGCTATTAGATGCTTGGCCCCAAATTGTCTTGTTATCAATGTGTACTGGTTGTTTGAAATTCACATATAAGAATAGAAGGTAAGGTAGCCTAACTTGTGAAATTGAAACATCAATAAGAAGTATGTAATTGTATTTGTGTTGTGCCCACATTTGTTGTTTAAAGAATTAGAGTTTGTTTGACATTGAACACTTACTTTGATTTTTTAAAAAAATTGAAAAGTTAGGTGTTTGTCAAATCTGTAAAATTGCTTTTAAAATCGAAGCACAAATCATTTTTCTCTTGTTGCAAAGAAGCTAAAAAAAATTTATTCAGATTTTTTTTTGTTTTTGCAAAACTAAAATATCACTTCCATATATGTATATTACGAATATATTTCTCATTAATTAATTAACATATCTCGTATGTATGGATAAGTTTCGTTTAATAATTTCATTTTTTATTTTTATATAATAAATTTTATATTTTATTTTATGTTTATGCATTATTTTTTTTTATTATATTATGTATCAATTTTCAGAATTAAAAAAAAATAACAACAATGTTTTTGCAAATTAGAATTTTTTTTAAAAATATTTTAGCCCTCTAAAATATATAATATTGATTGAAAATTTGAATATAAATATTTTAATTTAATAAAAATAAAATGTTAATTTTTTCTTTTTGTAATAGATGTTCCTAATTTGACTATCAAAAGTATTTAAAAAAAAATTAAATTAGTCAGACAGAATTTCCTTATAAAAATATTTTTCTAATGAATTAGCTAAATACAAATTGATTTTCCTTTCTAAAGCACTGAAAAGTTATTTTAAAAAAGTGCTTATGAAAATAAGCATTTTTCAAAGCAATACCAAACCAGCTCATATGCAGAATCAATTGCGAAATTAAGTTGCTATATTAATTTAATTAATATTTTGAAGGGACTCTATTTATTTTTTACCTTTTTCTTTTCTCTTTCACAGTTTGATGGTTGTTAGAGCAGTCCCCCTATATGATTAGAATAAATCCAGATTGAGAGTGGTTAAAGCTCAAATTGCAAGGAACTTTCTTTGTTTTTTAAAGGAAAAGTGAATATTAAAGTGGTACAGTCTGAAATGAAAATTAAAAAAAAAAGCTTCATTGTTATATATTTGATTATTGGGTTGTTACAGTCTGAAATGGAACACGTTACAAAAACATAAAGGGTCATTCGCACGAATGGGCCCAAAAATAGGGTGATCCTATCAAAATTGTTGGTCTTTAATTTTTTTTAAAATTATTTTTAGAGCTTTAAATAGTTGAAAATTCCCCTAAACGGAAAATTGCAAGGGATAATTTCAGTTAAAAAACATGACCAAGACATAAGTTCTGTAACAATTATGCCGAAAATAAAGAAATTTAAATAAAATTAAAGAAAACTCAACAAATAAATTTTAGGGGTAAATTTAATTAGCAAAAACTATATCTTGGTCTAAAATTATGAAATTTGAACCTACCTTAATGATAATATATCAAATTCAATATTGTAACAATATGTTTCGGAGCATCAACTGTGTTTTTCGATTAAATAGTGCCCAAACAGTATTGATGCTAAAAAAATGTGCATTTATTTATGAGTTCTCCTAAATTCTTTTTTCACATTTTAACTTCTTAAACTTTATTGTAGAGATGAAATGAATGGTGATACCTCAGGTTTTCTAATAACAAATTAAGTTGAGTGTTTTAATGATATAAAAATCTAAATTGAGTGATTTTATTGATATAAAAAGTAACTTAAATAAATTTATTAGATAAATTCTTATAATTGACTAACATTTTAAAATATTAATTCGTTATACCCGCACAGGGTGTGTACATCAATTCAATACATGCACACCACGTTTTTAAATTTACAATTCATTTTATTCAATCTTAATCAATTAACATGTGTTTTACTTCATTAAGTCATACAATAATAAATTTTAATGTAAACAACCGATGCCAGATAAATTTTTTCCGCTTACAATAACTTGAATCAGAAATATATGACTCGATTATAGTACCATGATTTTCTTTTTCTGAAAGAAAAAAAAGGGTCTGGTTGTTAGAAACATAAACAATTGTTAATTATAAAATCACCGTTCCTATTTTGTGTATTATTTAGCTAAGATTCATGTCAATGATTAAATTTAAAGAATGAAGGGTGACTAGTCAAAGTCAAGTTAAATTTCATTCCAAGTCTCTCAAAATTTAGCAGAAGGTGCATCACGTACAAAATTTGGAAAACTAGTGACCTCCGGTTAGACATTTTTATTACAAAAAAATCAAAAGTCAAAATATAGAAACTTACAACTCATTACTTATTCATTTCCTGGTTCATTACTGGTTTCGATTTATTTCATGTGATTATGCTTGATTAAGCAGTAAAATAGATAGAAAAAAAGGGATTTGAAATTTTATTTCTTTAATTTTAATTTATCTGGCGTTTTTAAGATTTCAAAATTTAAATAAGTTTATTTTTGCTCATGAATTTTCATATATATATTTGAATTATTTTAATTGTAATTTATATTACTTTTATGTAGTTTACAAATATATAAATTTTCTTTCAAAAAAAATTGAAGATTACATGTGCAAATTTTCAATCAAATTTAAATTGTTTGACTAACTCTCGAAAAATGTAAAGTAATACATAAATTGACACAATTTATTTTCTTAAACATTTATAAAATATAATAATAACATCTGTGTGATTATTTTACTCAGAGTGCCTCATTAAGCAACTGTTACAACTAAAAAAAATTGCCTTTATTTGAATCAGATTTGTTCAACATCCATCTATACTTTTTTCCAATGAGTTTCAAATTGGTGGACTGTGGGGTACCTTTTGTTTTTTCATTCACACAAATATTCTCTATTTCAGATGTTTAGTTTACCTCTTTGAAATATCTGATCTTGAATTTCTATTTTTTTATATTTTAAATAACAGATGAATTGAATAACAAATAAGTTTTCTAAAAATCTGTCAAGTAAATAAGGTTAAATGGATAGGTATATTTTGATCTATAAACTTCATCGAAAGAGGTCAAAATCTGAAAATCATCATAATTGAAAGTAAAAAATAAAAAATCACCATATTCAAAAGTAAAATTTTAAAATTATACCAAAACAAGAAGCAGTTTTTTTTATAAAAAAAAAATGAGAAGAGGGGAAGGTAGTAGGCAAGCTATTAAATATTCCGGCAAAAAAAATAAAAATAAAAATTGGTCCTATTTTTTTATTTTTTTATGTGGGCTAGCTTATGTTACTATTCCAAGTCGTTTCACATCCTGTTGGAAGGTAGTAAGGAAGAAATAAGAAGAAGTTTGTTGGAAGAGTAAAGGCAACTGAAACATAATTTCCAGGAAATGTTTTAGACATTTTTCTAACTATACAAGTCCACTCTCCCCGTTAATAAATTACTAAATTTATATTGACTCATTAAATTATTCAGGTAGTAACGACCATCTCTCAATTACTATAAATACAGCTTTCGTTAAGCCACCATTAACCATTACACAAACACTATCACTTTTCATCCAACGTCCAATCAACACAATGGAAGGTACTACCTGGACTGCAACTGCAGTTTTTCTTGCTACTCTGTTTCTTTTGTTTCTCTCCAAATTTCTTCGCAAGAGGAAACTCAACTTACCTCCAGGCCCAAAACCATGGCCGATCATCGGAAATTTAAACCTTATGGGTACCCTTCCTCACCGATCCATCCACGATCTCTCCGTCAAGTATGGACCCATTATGCAACTACAATTCGGGTCTTTTCCCGTCGTAGTTGGCTCCTCTGTAGAAATGGCCAAAATTTTCCTCAAAACCATGGATATCAACTTTGTTGGCAGGCCTAAAACCGCTGCCGGAAAGTACACTACCTATAATTATTCAGATATTACATGGTCCCCGTACGGATCCTATTGGCGTCAGGCACGTAGAATGTGCCTGATGGAATTGTTCAGTGCAAAACGGCTTGATTCATACGAGTATATTCGGGCTGAGGAACTTCACTCTGTTCTTCATAATTTGAACAAATCATCGGGGAAACCGATTCTGCTGAAAGATTATTTGACGACTCTGAGTTTAAATGTTATTAGCAGAATGGTATTGGGGAAAAGTTACTTGGACGAATCCGATAACTCGATTGTGACTCCTGATGAATTTAAAAAGATGTTAGATGAATTGTTCTTACTTAATGGAGTCCTTAATATTGGAGATTCAATTCCATGGCTTGATTTCATGGACTTGCAAGGTTATGTTAAGAGGATGAAAGTTGTAAGCAAGAAATTTGACAAATTTCTGGAGCATGTACTTGATGAGCATAACATGAGAAGGAACGCAGTGGAAAACTATGTCGCTAAGGACATGGTGGATGTTCTATTGCAGCTTGCTGATGATCCAACTCTGGATGTTAAGCTGGAGAGACATGGAGTCAAAGCATTCACTCAGGTATTCACTTTATTCTTATAATTAATGACCATATATATATAACTTAAAAGTCAAATAAAAATAAATTGGAGTAACGTTTTTCTAAAAAGGATACATAGCTACAGGACTTTTGTCATTCTTTAACACTCCAAGTTTTAAAAGAAGTCCACCCATCTCATTAACCACCGATGTGGGACTTTTGTCAATCTTTAACACCCAAAGCCTTATAAGGAGTACATAGCTATAGGACTTTTGTCATTCTTTAACAGTAATTTTCTCATTTAACCTTGCACTGAAGAATCCCTACTGCAGTGCTCTGCTCCACTTTATTGAATATGGATGCAGACAAGATATTGTGGCCCAAAATTTGGTTTATCACTTTTCAACAAGAAAATGAATATACTCTTAATAATTGAAGTGGATCAATGATAGTGTTATAGAAATGATATCACATCCACTTTCTGTCTAAGTAAAACGGACAATTTAAGGTGGTCCATTTGTAGCTATTTTAGAAATAGAAAGTGACTACTAAAAGAATATAAATGAATTTTGTAGCTAAATAACAAAAAATTACGGCTCTAATACTATTTAGCACCACATTATAATAAAGTTATTAACTATGATTAGCGAGAAAGTTCATAGCTAGTTAGGTTATTTGTAGTTGTTTCTTATGCTTGATTAAAGTTGATGAGACGAGATTAAAATGTGTATTGTACAATCAGGACTTGTTGGCTGGTGGAACTGAGAGTTCAGCAGTGACAGTAGAATGGGCAATTTCAGAGCTGTTAAAGAAGCCAGAGATTTTCAAAAGAGCTACAGAGGAATTGGATCGAGTAATAGGCCAAAACAGATGGGTAAAAGAAAAAGACATCCCAAATCTTCCTTACATAGAGGCAATTGCAAAAGAGACTATGCGTCTGCACCCCGTGGCACCAATGTTGGTGCCACGTGAGTGTCGGGAAGACTGCAAGGTAGCTGGCTACGACGTTAAAAAAGGAACCAGGGTCCTGGTGAGTGTGTGGACTATAGGAAGGGATCCAACATTGTGGGACGAGCCTGAGGCTTTCAAGCCCGAGAGGTTCCTGGAGAAGTCCATCGATGTCAAAGGACATGATTTTGAGCTTTTGCCATTCGGAGCTGGGAGAAGGATGTGCCCTGGATACAGCTTGGGTCTTAAGGTGATTCAAGCTAGTTTAGCTAATCTTCTTCATGGATTTAACTGGTCATTGCCTGATAATATGACTCCTGAGGAACTCAACATGGAGGAAATTTTTGGGCTCTCAACACCCAAAAAGTTTCCACTTTCTGCTGTGATTCAGCCAAGGCTTTCATCAAAACTTTACTCTGTTTGATTCAGCATCTACTATACTATGGTTCCATCGAAACAGCGTTTCTTTATCCAAATACTTTAGCTAAACAAACTCTAGCTATGGTCCTAATACTCTACTTTTATTTCGCTTTTGCCCCTCAGTCACCTGGATTTGCTTATATGTTTGTATCACTCAGGATGTGTTAATCAAGGTTAAGAAAAATGAATCAATTTCAATATTTCTGTAATGTAAGAATGTTTTTGGAAAGATTTCACATCATGAGTTAGCTCTTTTATTTTAGTTTTCAGAAAGTCAGTCATACTACTTTAGTTCATTATGATGAAATGGAATATGGATTTTTGTTGAAGCCATTCTTCTATCTATCGTTCTAGTTTTTAGTGAAGCGACTGTCTGATATCCCATCGTGTAAATAGAATGATTATCAGCATGGTCCCTATTATCATATCCTTGTTAAATATTTTAGATATTAGACTCCTCTTATAACTCAAACAATACTAGCAAAGGCAGTCAAGAAGAAACAAGTATGTATTTGTCTTATGGTGTTGTGGATAGGTCACAATCAGTTGTGAATTAGGAAAGTAAATCACGCAAGTTGTTCATTAATTGATATATCAAGTGTATGAACTTCCTTAAGAATCTATTTTTCTTTTTTCAGTTTCTCTGGTGATTGGATGGTACTGGTAGTTGGGGCACTCCACTGTGTGGTGACACACTTGAAAGACATGTTAAGGGTCCTAAGCTATGAACTTGTACTACTTTATTATTCGTTGTAATAGTTTAACGTAAAATCGAATAACTTTTACAAATTTTAGAATATGTAAGAAGTGTTCATTTTATTATCACCCATCCCATTCATTTGTCATTAAAAATCATGTAGGGATTAAAATAAGAGTCACTAGTCAAAGTCGAGGTAAACGTCAGATCAATTCTTCACAAAATTTGGTAGGAGTGAAAATTAAAGTTACAGGTATTTAGTAGAATTTTCAAGAGCAATATCTTTGATATTTGTACTTAAGAAAAATTTAAACAATCTTGACTATATGATATTTAAGGAAGATATTTGTAGGAAAGATGACAATCATTCCTACACAAGTATAAATAGAAATGACCTTAGTCATTTGTAACCAATCCAAGAGCTACTCAAATCATATACTAGTTCTTTTATAATAATTAATAATTTTTTTATTATTCAAAAATACTCATTCTCCTTTCTAACTTTTTCTTCTTTAACTGAATCTTTCGATCTAAGTTAATTATTTTGAGCTAGCAGAAGGATTTATCGATTATACTTTTGTTTTACTATTAAGGTGCAATCAATCACGTACCAAATTGGAAGACTTTGACATTTTTGTACACGTAATTTCTAATTTAAAGTGAAATGCACAAACATATAACTTGTTATTGTGTTATAAGATCAGTTCACTCTTTTATATAAATTAATCGTATAACTAAATTTTAAATGACAAATGTTACCTAAAAAATAAACCACTCGTTCTACTTATTAAATTCTACTTGTTTAACACACTGTTGAAGGTAGGGAGGAAATAATAAAAAGTCTCTTGGAAAACCAAAGGCAACGGAAACATAGTTTCCAGGACATTATTACACTTTTTTTTCTCTTTCATTCGGCGTACGATATCTATATTAAAATCAAATTAAATTCAGATAGTACCAAGAAAATTTTCATTGGGATAAAACGCTTCCTAAAAAACGACTCTATATCAAAAAGCCTCAAACTCAGAATCTCTGTTAAGTATGAAGCAATAGTTATCGCTCCATCACAAATTTTGTTGGTACTCTCTCTATTGAAGTGACAGAAAAATGTTCAACAATCTATTAAAGAAAATAGTTGTCCCAATATATATATGTGTAACACATGGAGTATATATATATATAAAATATCTATCGATTATTATTCATGTAACACTTAGACCATCTCTCCATTACTATAAATACAGCTCTGGTGAAGCCATAAACAACACACTCCAAACAATTAGCACTTGCAGTCCTGTTCCACTACAAACAACATAATGGAAGGTAGTAGCTGGACTGCAGTATTTGTTGCTACTCTGTTTGTTTTGCTTCTCTCCAAATATCTTCTCCAAAGGAAACTCAACTTACCTCCAGGACCAAAACCATGGCCAATCATCGGAAATTTAAACCTTATTGGCAGCCTTCCTCACCGATCCATCCACGATCTATCGGTCAAGTATGGACCCATTATGCAACTACAATTCGGGTCTTTTCCCGTTGTAGTAGGCTCCTCCGTTGAAATGGCAAAAGTATTCCTTAAAACCATGGATATCAACTTTGTCGGCAGGCCTAAAACCGCTGCTGGAAAATACACCACCTATAACTATTCCGATATCACTTGGTCCCCGTACGGATCCTATTGGCGTCAGGCACGTAGAATGTGCCTGATGGAATTGTTCAGCGCAAAACGGCTCGATTCATATGAGTATATTCGCGCTGAGGAACTTCATTCTATTCTTCATAATTTGAACAAAACATCGGGAAAACCCATTCTGTTGAAAGATTATTTGACAACTCTGAGTTTAAATGTTATTAGCAGAATGGTATTGGGAAAAAGTTACTTGGACGAATCCAAAAACTCCATTGTAACACCCGATGAATTTAAAAAGATGTTGGATGAATTGTTCTTACTTAATGGAGTCCTTAATATTGGAGATTCAATTCCATGGCTTGATTTCATGGACTTGCAAGGTTATGTTAAGAGGATGAAAGTTGTAAGCAAGAAATTCGACAAATTTCTGGAGCATGTACTTGATGAGCATAACGTGAGAAGGAACGCGGTGGAAAACTACGTTGCTAAGGACATGGTGGATGTTCTATTGCAGCTTGCTGATGATCCAACGCTAGAGATTAAGCTGGAGAGACATGGAGTTAAAGCATTCACTCAGGTATAACCACAATATACATAACTTAATTAAACTCAAGTAATTTTCATTAACCAACCACTCCACTCAGGACTCTGTTGATATGGCCAATGACAAGATATTGTGTGGACCCAAAATTTAGCTATCGTTTTCCAACAAGAAAAAGGAATATACTTGTAATAATTATCTATGATAATGGCATCACTTCCACTTTCTGTCCTAGTAGGAAAAAACTACTGTTTTATCTTTTTTTAGCTAAATAACAAAATCTGTCTCTATGACATGAGTAAAATCAGGACATGTTGGCTGGTGGAACTGAGAGTTCAGCAGTGACAGTGGAATGGGCAATTTCAGAGCTGTTAAAGAAGCCAGAGATTTTCAAAAAAGTTGCAGAGGAATTGGATCGAGTAATAGGCCAAAACAGATGGGTACAAGAAAAAGACATCCCGAATCTTCCTTACATAGAGGCAATTGCAAAAGAGACTATGCGTCTGCACCCAGTGGCACCAATGTTGGTGCCACGTGAGTGTCGGGAAGACTGCAAGGTAGCTGGCTACGACGTTAAAAAAGGAACCAGGGTCCTGGTGAGCGTATGGACTATCGGAAGGGATCCAACCTTGTGGGACGAGCCTGAGGCTTTCAAGCCCGAGAGGTTCCTGGAGAAGTCTATCGATGTCAAAGGACATGATTTTGAGCTTTTGCCATTTGGAGCTGGGAGAAGGATGTGCCCTGGATACAGCTTGGGTCTTAAGGTGATTCAAGCTAGTTTAGCTAATCTTCTTCATGGATTTAACTGGTCATTGCCTGATAATAGGACTCCTGAGGAACTCAACATGGAGGAAATTTTTGGACTTTCAACGCCCAAAAAGTTTCCACTTTCTACTGTGGTTGAGCCGAGGCTTCCATCAAAACTTTACTCTATTTAATTCAGCACTGTTTGTTTGATTTGATGCCCTGTTTAACTACTTTGTGATCTTGTATCCTTTTATTTGCTTGGAAGTGAACATCACTCATAATAATAATAAAGAATTTAATTACAAGTTGAAACATATCTCTTATGGAAACAATGTATTTCTTGTTTCAAAAATAATTCATCACATTTCATTCCTCCCAGTACAATTTTTGTTATACGAATCCTCTATTCTGCCATGTCATTTTAATACCCAAAGACAAGGGGGGTCATTTTCACAAATACCATTATCTTGGGGTGATGTTTAATTTGTGCTCTCTAATTTTATTTTTCCACTAGATCAATGTTCTTTTTTAAATCGATTTTATATGGTTATATTATACGAGGATAAAATGTGACATGAAATCAACCTATGGAAGCACTAGTTCGAAGGTGTCAAACCATGCCAACTCTAACTGAAGGGGTCAAAAGAGACTACAATGAACTTCCACTTCCGTTAAGGAAGTGATCTCAAAAGATTGGTTTAGCTAAAGACGCCTATATTTTTATCTTTTATGTTGTTTATTGTTATGACGATGATACGATATGAGATTTAACTGACGAAAGGAAAATTCATATAACCAACCCCCCGCCTCATGTAAAATTGAACCATTCAACATCTGAATGAATGACTAACAGAAAACCATGTTAAAACACAGACGACTTCAGAAAAACTGATCTTTATTTGACAATGTACAAAACAACAAAACTAACTCCCAAGTGCCTAATTCTTCCCACTATTGAACAAATAAAATTATAGCCAAAATACAATCAAAATCCACTACTTCATGCAAACGCTACCACAGAAAAAACTGCAATGACATTGGGAACCACCCGCCCTCTCTAAAAATCCCAACCCACCCGCATACTGAAGCACATAGAACTAACTGAAAATCCTTCCACTGTTAAAAGAAGACGGGACCAGAGAGCAACTCAAAGGCGCTGTAAAAAATATTCCCTTGCGGCGTTGTAAAAATAAATACAGTTACACAAAAACGCCTTCAGCAGCCTTCACTGTTGTGAGCAGCAAAATTGTGATAATTAACATTTTCATATCAAGAAACTGCTTCCGCAAATTTACACCTACCAAATGAGAGCATAAAACAGATTACAACATAGAATATGAATAGGAGTTTCGAGTTCACCAATAAAAGCATTCTATTTGCCATACCTCGCTGTCCATGAGACTCGACAAATAATATGTACAGAAAAGAACCCTGTAAAATGAAAAATAACAATATTATAAAAGAGTCGTGCAGAACAAGTACATGAAGCTATTAAACAAGTATAGCATATACATTGGGACACGTACCTGTTGACAAAATTATTTAACCAGGACAACTGGTTACAACAAGAAGCAAATAGGCAACAATAAAGTGATTGATCTCATCGCAAGGAAATGCTATCTAAACACCAAGCTTCCATTCTGTTGACGTCTCAAATTTTCAATAAGTGACTGGTAGAATGATTTCAGCGCTTTAATATCACTACCCTGCTAATAAAAGCCAGAACAATACAAGGAAAAGTCAGTAAAAGCAGATTATCCATTCTGTTTGCTTGTACATACTAATGGAGGTTTTATTCATAACCAGCCCTTCAAAAAAACAGGAGGATTCCAACACTGTGATCTCTACTTCTCCAGTTCTTCAAACAGTGCTTTCTGAACAGATGGTTCTGTCACCATCCTTACTAAAATTTAATTCAGCATGTCAAAGAAAAAAGTACAATACCTGCACTTTTTGACAATACTGCTCAGCTAAATCTTGAGGGCAATGAGCACTTTGCAAGCTTTTTGATACAAAATGAACAAGAAAATCATTGCCAAATTTCTCAAACATGACCTTCTGAACCAATACAATCTCGCCAAAAAGAACAAGCTGCCATGGTAATTAAAGAAACAAGAAAAGGGAGATCAATTATGCAACCCAGGAATATCAGATTCTTGCAATCATATTACTATAGCAAACATCAAGTATGATTTTGCAGATCAAGAAAATGAGGCAATCAGAGAGATCAAGTAAATTGCTGCAGCAGGAAGAAACAGGAGATATTTAATTGGTCCATCAAATGCTATTTCCAGAAGGGGAAGGCCACAAATAATATCAGCCACATGACAATGAACTAATTCACAGTAACAGCAACATATTCATATCAAAGCACTGTGTGCTCATATTGTTGCGCCATAACAGATAACAGACAAGATTGATAATGTTAGTTTAGACTAGCCAATGCACCAACATACCGTATTTGCATCACGGAACTCAAAGGATTTGTCAAGGACACTGTACAGACAACAGTTTGTTGCAAAGGCCTCCATCACAAAACTTCGGAAACCAGGCACCTGGAACAGAGAAGACATTTTACATACTAATAGACACAATTGATCTTTATTGCTGCAGTGAAGCTCAAAGACAGTTTCACCTTTTCTTCACCATATGGACTCGCACACCAGTCTTTGATTAGTCTTATAAATATCTGTACACATGCCTGAAAGAAGCGTAAGGAATGAAGTTCCAATAAGTGGGCTATAGCATATTTTTGTGAAACTCCTTAACACTAAATAGCACAAGTAGACCAATGCTAAACTAACCTTACGAACAAGGATATCCTTGTGATTACAGGATGCATGTAATATCAGCTGCATCATCGGATCCAAGTAAGCCCTACTTTTGGAGGAAAGAAAAACTGATGATAGATCATGTGTAGCAATCACATGAAGGTAAGTGTAAAATGTCCTCTGAAGTTCCTGTAGCTCACGGATTTCCTGAGATGACATACAACTATCATGAAAGGACAGTACAAGAAACTATAAAAAGAAGCATCCTCTGCTCCAAATGCAAATACAAAATCCAGGATATACATTAGATAGTAATAATCCAACCAGGATTATGGTCTGCTTAATTCAAGCTTTTAAGATATTTCCTATACATCGGTCGTATCCTTTTGCAAAAATGAGTGCATATGCTGACCAATCTAATCTGAATGAAGGAACAATAATAATGCAACTGGCGAGAAACCACAGACAAGGAATCCCAACGTATCTGATAAAAGCTCAATCGCATCAGCAGACATCCTTAGTGATAGAAATGGAAGCAAGACAAATAAGGAAGATTCTAGAGAATAACCATGAACATGAGGTAGCAAGGGATTGCTAGGAGTTGAAGATAGATGAGTACCCAGAAAATAGGGACATGCAAGGGTAAAACAATCAGTACATAGGAAAAAGGGACAAAACAACGGCAGAGCAATTGGTACTAAAACTCGTGGAAAATCCAGCATGAACCAAAATTTATGAATATCAAATGAGCTGGGACTGGTTGGACTATGCATGTGGGAGTTCTCAGTTGACAGCGAATACGTTAACTTTGGTCTTGGACATGGTCATGTAGGTGTTTGTGAAAATCATCTCTTAAGGTCTCTGCTAGAAAATAACTGCAACTTAGACGGTTCTCATGGATAGCAATTAATTAGCCTTCGTATCTTGGGAAAACAAAATTTGCTAATGGATATCACCTTCCCTCTCCCTCTTCTCCACTTGCAAGCCATAGAAAAGAGTGCAGTCCATATACAATACAGCAAGGATGGGCTGAGCTACTAAAGAGTTGCCACAGCTTACTCTCTAGATATTTGTGATGGCAATTCTCTACATACAAAGGATGGGTTCACATACCTCTGTATTGCTTCCAGGACCTGTAGGGAAAGCATCTCTCGGGAGGATATTAAATACTCGGCTAGCAATAGCAGGGTAAACTTCCTCCAGAATGTCTTGAACTCCAGTGTTGAATTTGCAGATAAGCTGATTAAGCAATAGCAAAAAGCCTGCTAGTTCTTTCGGCTGCATTGTGAAACAAAAGAAAGTTATTCTCATGAAGATATCAATCATTGATGTGAAATGAACACCACGCGTATGCTCTCTGAACAAAGTTACCTTCCCATTTTATAGTCTGTTACAATCTCTTAAATATCACGATATCAAACATGTTAACATAGTTTAGTTTACATCAATATAACAAAATCTTTTATATAACATTTGTTGGAACTTGGAAATTTTTGCCAACATAATTTATTCATTGTTTCCAAAATTAGTACTGTTGATTTTTATCAATTTCATCTGTATGCATCTCAATAATGTTGTACTCGTTGATAAATATCATGCTAACCATTTATAAGATTTTACACTTCCCAACATTTCCTAAGCTTGCCTCTGATTTAGATTGAGAAATTCGGTAAAGAGTGGTTGAACATAACCAAGAAATTATGCAAGTCTACCAAATAGAAACCTTGCATTATCTAAAAATTCTTGCAATCTATCTTGCTAGGAAATTAATGAAAATTATATACATAAAAATAATGAAGGATCTACACATGATGCACATTAACCTAGAAAAAGTGTGCAATGAAGTGCTACAAAGAGCCCTGGGCATGAGAATGGAAACGTATTAAATATTAAACAATCATTAAGGATAAATATAAATTAGCAGTTATTATGAGAGAACAGCATCAGGAGATACAAAAGATTTCAGTAAAAGTCTATAACTGTGAGTTTACACCGTGAATCTACCACGGTCATGCTTTTTAAAAAAAAACTGACCTCAGGTGTACTTGTTTACCCTAATCGTGAATGAGGTCTCATGGCGTAATGCTATATGTAGATGATGGATGTGTTTGTTAAGAAGGAAAATATTTTCCTTGAAAGTTCTTTTTTGGAGATTAATTGATTTCTTTTATTGAGGTAAAACTGAATGGGACTGTGATATATGCTCCCACTGCTTTCCTATTAGTTGTCATGTTTTTCCTAACTGCCATTTTTTCTTTCCATTACTACTTTGAATAACTTCACTTGAGCCGATGGTTAAAAGTCTACGTATACACTATCCTCCCCAAACCACTTCTGTGGGATTCACTGGGTATGTTATTGTAGTAAAATAGTTTAGAACATTCTACTTCGCCTAAAATACATACATCAGAAGCAAAATGCATTGCATTTGTCAACATTATTTTTTCACAAAGGAAAATGCAAAGCATTGGCCAATGGTTTGCTCCTCAAACTATGAGCCAGAAGACACAAAATTAAGATTGTTATGGCCAAAATCAAAGTTAATCATACAACACAGACCAAATAGTGAGACATGATATCGCAGTACACTTTCCAAAATATGATTTGACTTTGGTTAAATGTATCATAATGACTTCACCTCACTTTCGGCTAGCAATTGCTCCAGTGCCTTTGGTAGATATGGAAATACAGATGATCCCAGTATGTCCACCATGCGGTGAATGAATGATGTGACCTAGAGGAGTTAACATCATCAGGTAAGGAAATGCATCACCAAAGGTGCATCAAATAGAACAAAAATAACAAGAAATCATACCTTGCACCGCAGGGGTTCTATCTTTGGATATATGATAAGAATACGTAGAAGGACATCCAATGTCTGGATGAAAAAGAAATCAACATGATAAGAATTGATGCAGAAAAGCAATACTTGGATTAGGGCATTATTTAACCACAAAAATTTAAAATCTGTCTCCCTACAACCGGTGCACCAGAAAAACAAATAGTGTAAAAAAAAGGAAGGGGAATAACAACACACTTTGTCATTCACTTATTCTGAGAACAAAGTAAACAACCAAATATCCATTGAAGTATAAAGACAGCTAATCCAGATACCAGCCTCCTTAAATAGACACTACTGAAAGGAGAATATTCAGGATTTCTTCGAATTCTAACAACATACGAAATAATTGACATGCATATTGATAATCAAGTGTGCCAAAATGTATGGTTAGCAGTAGTTGGTAAGCACAAACAGATAAAAACATGAGGTGGAGTTTAGAACTAATCTAGAAGAGCAAGAGAAAAACTCAAGCACCAATCAACCAACCTGTTTGAACATGAGACCAATTGCAGGACGACTGGCAGTTACAAGACGCTCGCTAAAACCCTGACATGCAAAAACATTGTGGCGAGGTTAGGAGGAATAGGCTACAAATGCCGAATCAATCGCCAGTGCTTGAAACATGATATGGTAGTAAGCTCAGCAAGAAGACAGAAATCCCAAGAAAAAAATTGCTTAAAGGCGGCTGTCATATTGCTGAAAATATATTGAGAATTTCTTGTACTTTTAATTTTTAATTTTATTTGGTATAATGTTGTGGATTCGTATAGCCAATCCAAACTTATCAAGGACCGAGGTGTAGGCGTTGCTCTGCATAATGTTCACTGAGATGAATTTATATGTAGAAATATGTTAAGTGAGGAATCTGAGGCATAATTGTTGTTATCAGGTATGGTATTTCTTAGATAATTCATAAAATGCTGGATTGGGAGCAGTGAAAAATTGCATCTTCTTTTTTTCGAAAATGGCAACACTGTGAAGAATTGCATCTTAGCGGCATACATTATAAAGAGAGGTGATTTATTATGAGTTGCTCATGCAAGGAGTTTGGGGAGGACATTAACCACATTTTGCATTGCAGCTTTAAATCAAATATAGAACTTGGATTTCTCTTTGTTCAACAATTCAATGGATTTTCAAAATCTGATGTTGAAGCACTGTCGAGTAGCATGCTATATAAGATTAGCACAGAAAGAAGGGCAGCTTGAAACGCAACAATATCTTTTTTTTGTGGGTTATTTGGTATAAAAGAAATAGAGATGCCCATAGTCATGAAATATATGTAACCAGTACTAGAAGATCTTTTTGTTGTTGTTTTATGTCCATACTTTAAAGGATAATTCCAAATATTAGGGCTACCTTGAGAGACAATTGTGATTGAACTGCAAACCAACTTCTTACATACTTTTGACACCACATTTTTGTGTTATTGATAAAATAATTTGATGTACAAGACTATAAGGATAAAAAAATTATAAGATAATGTAGTGAGTTTGATAGCACAAGTACAAACCTTGCTCAGAGCATTAATGGCCATAATTATCTGCTGGATATTTGTGATCTTTGCTGGAGACTCTTCAGGATTCTGGGCTTTGGCATTTAAGAGCAAATCCTCAACCTGTGAGATGTATCTAAAGTCAGTTCATCTATTTAACAGAAGCAGGTGACCATAAATACTCGTATTCCATATTAAACATGCAACCATACAATGCAAGCACCATTTATACCATTTGAATGCATATGTGCATCAATCAAGCTAATCAAAATCCAAAGAAAATTCAATTTACAGTCTTTGGCTAATGAAATGACCTGCTGACAAAGAGGAGTAAGCAAGGCGGTCAGGTACTCTGACTGCTTTTCAAGTGGTACATCTTCCATTCCAATTAATAAGCCAATCGCCTACAACATGACATGAATGTGAGTAAGGAAGTAGGCCAGCAAGTCGAAAAAATCTCTGATGCACGTGTCCTAAGAACATGACCATGTCTGCAGATCTACCTCAAAAATGTGACTACCATCTTCACAACCTGAGAGCCCCTTAGTGACAGCATAAATTGTTGTGAATTGAGCAACTGTATCTTGCAAACTCTGAATGAACATATCAAGTGAGTAATTTAGAAATAGAATCCAAAGAAAATGAGATCTTCCCACAGACAGAAACTTGGGAGATGAAATGTGGGCAAGGGGGTGGGAAAATCATACCTGCAGAATAGTCTCTATGTAGGGTACAAGTTTTGCTTTGAGCAGCTTCACAATCCTCATGAAAAGATAACTTGCCCTTCGACTCACATTGCTATTTGGATGATGTATGCCTCTTTCATCAAGAAAGGCACTCAAAACCAAAGGTATGTATTGTGTATTCTCCTGAAAAAACTTCATATACCTCGTTACTGTTTCCAAGTAGATAAGTGCAACAAGCCTGTTGTTGTGGCAAGGGAACTTTGTCGACAAAAGCATTGGTATTAGTTCTCCCAAGAGACCATTTCCTGTTTTCATTGTTTCATCACTAAGTGATTCCCCAAAGGCATATAGGAGAGAGAGTGCAGCTTCTATCTCCTCAACATTCACATCTCCATTAGATGCAACAGCACTAGCTAAGGAGTTCCTGATGAAAAGCTGAGTTGCATCAGGTGCTACACGGCCCACACTCCGAAGTAGAACAAACAAATCTTTCCTAAACTCAGTCATCCGATCTTCCTCTTCCTTTCCTGTTTTGTCCAACATATCGAGGTTATTGCGATACGCTGGGTCATATCGGATCTGGGACCGAATAACATCCAGTATCTGACCTACATGAAGTGATTGTGTCTCGGTCAATGGAGCCAGACTCTTCAATGTGCCAACATACCCAGAGAGGAATTGCACAATACTGAAGGTTTCATCAATTTCACAATTTTGCATTACATAGAAAACAGAGGGTAAAACCTCATTCAATAGTTCAGTTGAGACAGCTTTCCCATCCTCGGAGTTCAAACGCTTTGAACACTCCAAAACCTCAGTTGAATATCCAGTAAGTAAAGAAGAAACACTTGAGACCAACTCAGAGTCATTATCCTCTGCTACCAAACCAAAAACCTTTCTAATTTGAAGGCTCTGCAAAAGAGTGAGTTTTGCTTTCGGATCCATGCGCTTAGCAGCAACAGCGTGGATGCAACCAGCAGCAGCACCTCTGAGTTGATCGGGAAAACCACTCACCAACATCAACTCAAATAACAACCCGACAAACGCATCATTTGCTATCAAACCTATGTCGATCCACGAAACATACCTCCTCATAGAATCTAACACACTGCAACATAAATCTGGATCGGAATTCCTGTACATTAGAAGGATATCATACCAAGCCCTAACAACCTGAGAAATACACTGCTGCCTCATTGCATCCTTAATTTGCCCAGCCACAGCCACCTCCTCTTGGCTTCTCGGATAGTCCAAGCTAATAACTTCTTCATCCAATGCATTGAGAACTCGACAAAACATATCAATAACCACTATACCTTTACTAAGATTTGATAAAAAATCAACAAATACAGAAGGCCATATCATCGGATACTCGAAACAAATTAAAGTAACCATAACCTGAGCAAGCTTATTCTTTATGAAAGCTGGACCATCCAAAACTCTTACCAAATTCTTATCATCAATGCTCTCATAACAAGCCAATGAAAACACAGATTTCCGGATAAAGGATTTCTCCTCTGGACCCATTGATGAATACCGAATTCGAAGAACCTCGTGCAGACATTGTAAGCACCAGAACTGAACTTGAACCAGTTTAGAGAAACATAAACGCTCAATACATATACTACAAATTGATGGGGTTTCTTTAATTTGTTGGCAATAGCCAACTGCTTGTGCTTTAAGAGCAGAATCAACTGCCCCAGATTCATCAAAACTTATAAGTATTGCCTTTTCAAGATCATCCATAACTGTTCCTTAAACCCCTAAACCCTAATAAAACCTCAACAATGATCAGATTTTTTATTCAAAAATCTTCCTTATGAATCTGAATAATAACTTAATAATGAATTTGATTAGATACTTAAGCGTTTATTAACATAGATCTTTTGGGGCTTACCTCAAAATGCTTGCGGAAAATTTAATGGTGGGCAATCGCAAGATTAAAGAACTAGGGTTTTGTATTGAACAATGGAGTAAAACTTACGGCCCAGAATTAGGGTTTCTTAATCAAAATCACTGAAAGATTTTTCTGATTTTTTAAAAATTTATATAAAAAATAAAAACTGCGAAGGAGCAGAGACTGTGTAGACTTGGTTAAAGAGGTTGAGGAAGAAGGAGAAGACGGAGGCTTTTGTGAGATCTCTCTTTATATACTTCCTTCACTTGCCTATCAACTCTTTTTCTCTTACCTCCTCTATTTTTCCTTTTACTAAACAAATAATGTGCTTTTGGTTTTAAAATTTCATCTATTTTTAAAAATTATATTCCTTGTTCTCCCACTTAAATTTGAATTCGCGCGAAAAAAGTCTTTAAGTTGATGTTTAACTAAACTTCGGGTTCAAATTTAAATTAAAATCACGTGAAAGTATCTTATGTTGTCGTTTGAATAAGTTTAAATTTGCATAGAAAAATTTCATATTAGAGCAAGAGACTTCTTTACAAAACTGACTTCATGATTCGATTTGAATTTGAAGAATATAAAATCGAAGGTTAGGGATTAGAGTACTTATCACTTTTTTACAACACTATTAGATAATGAAAGATTAAGTTTTCGCCGTTATTGTTGAAAACTTAGGACCATTAAAAATGTATTCTAGATTTGTCTGTCGATCCTAAATTTATCTTGTTACTTTCTTTGATTTGTTTTATGGATTGATGAATATGAAGTAGAATGAGTTCAAAATTATTGATTCAACTTCTAAATAAAATGCATACATTTTTATATGGGAAAAGGGTCAAAAATAGCCTTCAATTTTGTTTTATTGGTTGATTTTATTTATATCAGTAATAAACTTAATAAATATACCCCTCCTTGAATGGAAAGTTTCAAATCAATTAAAAAATTTCGATTTTACTTAAATTACCCAATTTTAATTCAATCCGACTCGACTCACTTAATAACACAACTCATTTCTTTTACCTAAATCAATTTCATTTTCCCACCACCATTATAAAAGCAATCACCCTCTCCCAAATAGCATTTAGAGGAGTGGTGGTAGTAGGATGTAGCTTGACAAACCAAGAAGGCACCAACGCCAACTACATTGCTTGCCCAATTCCTCAATTAATAGCCAACTCGAGGTTGCTTCTGTGTGGGAGTAAGTTAGTAAATGTCGAACTTTTTCAAAAATTAAATGTCTCAAAATAATAGGTTGGCGTGGGGGTGCTTCTACATGAAAATATATTAGCACGAATCGAACTCCTTGAATTATAAAGTTGTCTAGTAATAGTTCATATTATGTGTTCGTTCTTCAATAACTAAAAATGAACAAAGCAAGTCTCCATAAGCAAATGATTCCGTGTTAGGACCTAAAGCTAAGAAGCACTTTGTGCTAGTTCATACGGCAAGCCACGGAGCTTGGCGTTGGTATAAGGTGGTGGGGAAAGCAAAGTTGATTTGGATAAAAGAAATGAGTTATGTTATTAAGTGGGTCGGACTGGAATAAAATTGGATAATTTAATTAAAATCGGGTAATTTTAATTGATTTGGGGCTTTCCATCAAATGAGGGGTATATTTGTCAAGTTTATTCCAGTCCAAACAGGATAAAGTTAACGAATAAAACAAAGTTGAGAAATATTTTTGACTCTTTTCCCTATTTATATTTTATCTGTTCAACAAGATTAGTGATGCATATAACAAGAGAAAAAGACATAAATAGTCCTTTAACTATAAGAGTATGTATAAAATGGTTTCTTAACTATGTACTTGACAGATATAGTCCTTTGACTATTCAAAAATGGAAAAAGGGTTAAAATGCCTTTAACGTATCTCGAATGGTTCAAAAATGCCTTCCTTCCATCTTTTGATTTAAAAATGCCCTCAACAATTTCTTAAGGTTTACAATTGTCCTTTATTAACGGCCCACCAACATGATAAATAATGATTCATTTAATTAGCCAAATGACTTCATCTTATTGATCCACCTAATTTTTAAATTTCAGCCAACAACCCGACCCATTTATTACAAAAACTCAAACTCACCAAAAACCCGTTTTAGTATTAACCTATCTTATCTTTGATTTGAACTCCAGTTTACCTGATTCTCAACCTCTTTTGTAGCATCCGAGATGACAGTTTAGGAATGCAAATTACAACACCTCTAATTATGTTTTTGTTTCTTCAATTTTTTACTTCGTTGATTTCATTACTTTGCAACTAAGGTAATGTATTGCTTTTTTAGGGGGGTTACAGGTTTGCTTGTGAATTGCTGAAATCAATTATTGAATTTTAATGAGCTTTTCTACTCTATTTGGGTTTGCTCTTAAGTTTTCAAGACTCTCTGAATGCAGGAGATTTTATTCTTCTATTAAAGATGTCCTTATTGCAAATTGTTGGACATAAATGGGAGCTTCTCTTCAAGTTCTGAGAGCCTTTGCCCAGACCAAATTATGGGTGGAGATGGCAAAGGAAGCTTTTGTTTTTACAGCTCATTTTCTTTGGAATTGAAATTTTTTTAATTGGTCTTTAGCTTAAATGGTGGTGTTCATAGTTGGAAGCAGGAGACTTCAGAACCAAATGAAGAAAAATTTTATTGAACTTTCAATGTCAGCAAGAAACAAATTTAATATTTAACTACCTTATTTTTCTTCTTAAAATTAATCGAGAAATGAAAAAAAAAAGATAAATTAAAGGAGGTAGGAAGAAAGAAAAGAGTTTGGAACAAAAGACCCAATATCGATCGGGCATAGTGGGTCAGATCCGAAATGAGTTTCTACATTAAGTGGATTATATATTATATATTTAGAAATAGGTAAAGAAAATTCATGTCACAATTGTCATGTCATTCTGATGTTAACAAAGGATAATTTTATACCTTAAAAAAATATTCACGATATTTTTAAATCAAAAGGTGGAAGGAGGGCATTTTCAAACCTTTGAGATACGTTAAGGGCATTTTTACCCATTTCTTCTTCAAAAATTTGTCAGTTTTGATCTCTTAACTATACGCTTATCGATTTTAGTCTCTTAACTATAAAATTATCGATTTTACCCCTTTAAGTATTCAAAAACTTATCAGGTTTGATCTTTTTCCATTTTTAATAATATAAATAGCTTAGGTTTATACTAACAAAATCCATGTCTTGAGAAATTAACCTTATGCGAAGAACTTTAGCCTTACCGACTCAAAATAAAATTCACGAGCAAAGAAAATATAAGTCATAATTTTATTCAAAGGAGGATAAAATGAAGCATATTTTTTGCTATTAATGACTTGAATATGCTAATCTTCATTATAAAAAGAAAAAAATTATTTTTGTACTCCAACTATTTCATTGAGTGAAATTTATTTAATTTTCAGAAAACGAAATTTATAAAATGATATATCTGTAAATTAAATAAAATTCACACTAATTAAAAATTTAAGTGTGACTTCAAATCATTGACAACAACTATATGCTTATTTTTATCCTCCATTGAATAGAATTAGGACTTATATCTTATTTTTTCATTAATTTTATTTTGAATTATAGACGTTATTGTTCTTTTTATAACAGTAGTTTGAAGAAAAAAGGGCAGAGATAGAAAAACAACTTCAAACCTAAGCTATTTGTATTAGAAAATGGAAAAAGATCAAACCTGATAAGTTTTTGAATACTTAAAAGACTAAAATCGATAATTTTATAGTTAAGGGACTGAAATTGATAAGTGTATAATTAAAAAACCAAAATTAACAAATTTATAAATAGTTAAAGAACTATATATGTTAAATATATTGTTAAGAAACTATTTTAGACCTACTTCTAATAGCTAAGAAACTATTTATGTCAATTTTTGGGTATAAGAACTTTATTTCTGTATCCTACATGTAAAAGATGAATAATTCAATTTTCCTTGCACTACGGAATAATCCAATATTCCTTACTCTTATCATTTAACTTATTTTATGAGCTTCCAAAAGTACATTGAAAAATTACAACTATGACCCTTTCAATGAAATTTCTTCTTCACTATTTTTGTCTAAAGAGGATCTTGACTATAAGTGAAAAGAATATTAATATTACAAATTACGTGTTCCCCAAGCAAAATCTTATCGTGCAAAATGTTTCCTAAATACATGACAAATTTAAATAGTACTTAATTTGATTTTTAAAAAACGTCTCCTTTTTTTTTTTTTGATCAAAGCATTTATATTAGAATAATAAATATATATGTATCAAAATTAAGATTTTTTCATTTAATTATACATTTAATTTTAAGATATTGTGTTAAAACTTAAATAATTAATAATTAATCTCAATATTATATTTATAAAATCTTAAATAAATTCACATAGTAGTTAAAAGTTGTAATTGCGAGCTAATATAGATGGTTAAGAGTGTTGATTATTATTGTTGTTGAGTGATAGTTATAACTGAAAACTAATTATGATAATATCTGATAATAATAACCGATTGTAATTGTTAAAGATAATGTCTAACTGACAATATATTGAGGAGATTGGTGGTGGTGTAGTTGATAGAAGAGGCAAGGCAGCTTATAGCAATAAAAGTGGATGCAGTTGTTAAACAAATTTTTCATAAATGAGAAGTATCTTAAAAATAAAGAAGGAAACTTACATAAATATATTGTATTAAGAAAATATTTATCATTTATAGTAATAATATTTATTTTTAATGGATCACTTTTAATATATTTATAATATAATTTTGATACATATTACAAAAAATAATTTATTTCATATATCATATAAGTTTTATTGATGATTAATACGTTTATCACATATTTTAATACACTTATAACATAATGTGTTAATTTCTCACAAAACAAGCATAATATATTCTTAAAAATAGTTATACAACATATTTATTGCGTATATAATTCACTTTTAATACATATTTCAAATTTAATATAGTGATATTATAAATAATAATAAGTAAAAAATCATTAAAATCAGTAATTACTAAAAACTCGTCATTTTCACATGGAAGTTTTAGAAAATGTGCCTTGTTCATTTTGACTCTGGAAATTAACTGAAAGCCCAATTCAACACAATTATGATGGGCCGAACTTTGAGGTTAAAGCAACACAAAAGAAAAGGGAAACTTATATAAATATATTATTTTTAAAAAATATTTATCGTAATAATTTTTTTTTATTTTATCACTTTTAATGTATTCATAATATAGTTTTAATACATATTGCAGAGAGCAATTATAAAGCACGTATAATACTAACTTTATTGATTGATAATACGTTTATCACACATTTTAATATATTAATAATATAATGTGTCAGTTTCTTACTAAACAAACATAATATATTTTAAAATAGTTATAATACATATACATTACATACATGATTCACTTCTAATACATATTGCATATTTATTATAGTACTACTATAAATTATAATAAATAAAAATATCATTAAAATTAATAATTACTCCTATTTATTAAAAGATACCCATTCAAGTAATTTTTACAACATAAAGTCAGTACGTGACTTGGGTATTTGATGAGTATAAGATATTTTTGATGCAATTTGAAATCAGATTTTATATCTCTAGTTATTTAAAAAGCATGATTTGAGATTTTAAATCATGATTTTAATTTTTTATAAATGCAAAATTTAATTCATAAGTTTATATTTTGTAAATAAAAAAGAAACCAATCATTTTGCAGAAAAAACCTTATTTTTGGTGTGATGAGATTGTTAATACATCTTAAAAAATTATATTAAAGGATAACTAGCTATTATTATTATTATTATTATAGAATAATGAATCTTTATCATAATTATATGTATGTAAAAGTTTATAATCACAAACATTGTTAAAGGAAACATAAAGAGATGCAATTTATAAATGTTGATCATTAGCATAGTTCAATATCAATATTCTGTTAAATAACTGTTTGCTTATTTGTTAAGAAGGTATACAAATTGAAAACTTTTTGATGGTTTCAGAAATTGCAGAATTTTTTTATGTTTATGAAAAAAATATAACTCAAAAAATTTAAATTGCATATTTAAACAAAAACTTTAATTATCAATTTAATTACAAATCACATGCATGTCCAAGCAATCCTTTAATCAAGCTCTATTAATTTAATGCATAAACAATATGGACATTAATGATATTTATAATCTATCTCGTAATAAGTCAATCTTGTGGTCCATCCTGCTATCTCTCTCTAAAACTAGAAGTAACCGTCCCACCATTTCATTGCCATTCTTGGTCACCATTATTAGGATGTGAAAATAACGTGGAGTCAGAATTTCTAATAAACGATTGAAAATATGTAAAAATAGATAACCGAAAGAGGTTCAACATCTATTATATATATATAATAATATAATTTTCTGCTAAAAGGGGTTCTACAAAATAGCTCCGCCCCTTCCCCCATCCCCATACACACATCTAATTAAAATATATATCATACTTCTGATTTCACATTTCTAATAATTAAATTTGATTTTAATTTTTACGATATATGATCAAAGTATATATAACAATAATGTTAGACGTGTTTAAATCTAAATTATGTAAATTACCTTCATATGGAGATACCAATATAATCTTTTGATTTGTGCCAAATCAATAAAAATTATTACAATATTATTTATTTTAGGAATCATATGCTTAGCTTGCACGTTTAACACAAGAGAGTTCCTACGCCACTACAGAGTTACTAGTATTATAATTCCACACGCAAACCCATTCCATCTACTTTTCCTTGTGTCCAAATTGTCTTCCTATTTTCATACCTCTGCTTTGTTACAATAAATAATTAATGGACGCAACAATTCACAATCGTTCATTGCTTTTCCTAATTGCTGGTCGGTATTTAAATTAACTTATTTAAAATAATTTCTTTTTATTTATTTTGAAAAGGTGCTTGAGAGATGAAAAAAATAATTAAAATACATTTCTTATGTTTTTTAAGAGTTTGGTTTCGATTGACTTATTTCAAAAGTGTTTTTAGTAAAAAAAATTCAAAGTACTTTTGAAATATTTGAGTAAAATACAAAAAGTGTTTATAAACTTTTAATTTTAAATTAAAATGATAAAATAACTTGAAACCAAAAGTTAAAGCAAATCTAAAAGGTAGAAATAAAAAAATCAAAGTCAAAAATTGGGTTTTTATGAATTTTTTCTAAAAGTCAATCGATTTCTAATAAATTTGTCTCATGTAAGGCTTGTCCACTATTCAATATCATTTGGTGATGATCTCTAATTTCAAATAGGTTTATTCTGAAAGTTATTTTTTACCGTAAATAATTTTAAAAATATTTTAATAGAGCGTATTTTTTATTTTAACTAATTATTTTTATCATATGAAAAGAAATATTATGCCTCGCCAAGAATTTGAAAGTGTTGTTCAAAGATCATTTGCTACGACGTAACAATAATTAGTTTTCTTCCTAGAAACTTAGCCAATTAGTACCTAGCTACTGCCAGACGGATTAGGAAACTTTGTGTATGTTCCATCTAATAAACTCAAGCATATGATGCTATTTTCCTTACCGCACATTTGGGGTTTTGGATATTTTATTAAACTAATTGTCTCAATTTCTTCATCACCAGAATATCCCTTCTATCGTGGGCAAGGACGCAAGTATTTAATCGTATGAATTGAATTAAACTTATAATTTTTTATGCAGAACACATATCTATATAAGAGTTTATTTAATGCTAAAAATCATAAAAGTTTTTTTCTTCTAATAATTGAATCTCTGTATTTTAGTTGAGTATGATAATATGATTACTAAAAGTAAAGTAATATATATATTTAAAGTATGTCATTTATTCTATAATTGATGTAGTACTTGCGTAAGCTTCTTTAATTTCAATGCTCAATTATATTTCGTCATTGATAGTAATTAAAAATTATACCTAACAGCATCTTTTTCTCATCACTGAATGGGTATAAAACGTATATACAAAGGCAAACTTTTGGATTTTTTTCAAAAAAAAGTTTTTAATATGTATATAATTGTCTGTGAAGGTTATTATTAGAAAATAAGCAAACGGATTATAAATAAAAAGACATAAAAAATATCAATAGATTTAATGAATAAAATAAGACTTATTGATATAATATAATCATTGATCTTAGACAATAACTAATTGGATGTTCCGCTCAACAAGCAACATAGTCATAAATCATAACTCATACATAAACCCCAATTGACTCCATTTTTATCAAATATCAAAATAAAAATATTTAGTTTATAGCTGTCAAATATAAAATTAAACTAGTAATATATATCACTTTTTAGTTTAGAAAAATAAAGAAAAAAGCTTGTGGATGACAGCCGAATTTACATGATTTAGACATAATTACAAATAAATCATTGCATAACAAAAAAAAAAAACACATTTCAAATACACAGGCATATTCTATATTTAAATTTTTATGGATTTAATATTAAATTAATATATTTTAAAGTTAATGGTTCATATTTAATATTTTTACAATTTTAATAAATTATATAAATTTGATAGCATGACGTTTTATTGATGCTTGACTATAATTAATTTCATGCGTGTTTTGTTACATTGTTATAGCATGTCATTAAAGTAGGTGAAATTGTCATATTTCACAAATGATTGTCACGTATAATAGACAAATAAAGTTTGAGTCACATCAATGAAAAGTTTAATTTGAACAAGTTTAAATAAGTGAGTTAACTTAAATTTTTATCGAATTTTGATTTATTTATACGTTTTCTTATAATTCATTTAAATTATTAAACAAAATTGATAAATTAAAATGAACTGAATTTATAATAAAACGTTATTAATTTGCCTAAACTCGAATGAGTCACAATAATCATGTTTTTAGATACTGATTTTGCTCGTTTTCAGCTTGGTTTAATTGGTTATGGTAATTGACAAATTAGATAGATGTATTAGTTTAAAATAAAAAACAACAGCGTATTAATATATTAACGTAATTCTATATATAAAATCTATCGATAATAGAATAAACTCCGCCAATTCCGGTGGGTTAAGAAAAGTCCGAGATATTTAGTAGAGTTGACTAGTTAATTGTTTTTCACATGTAGAAAATAGAAAGAAGTAATTCCCTGGAAATTGGAACTAAAGTCCAAGAAAATAAAAAGTTGATGACCCGTATTTTAACCCGTTGCAGCCGAACAACTTGGTGTTGTTACAATCCAAGAAAATACTCTAGCTAATTAGATTGATAATTGTTCAAGACCCATACTTATTATACAATAATTCATTGAGATATTTAGGCAATAAATAACGTTTTTATCATTTCTCTAATATTTTCACAGACAATTCAATGAATTACTATATATAATTGTTTTAATTATTTGCATATTTTCATGGATTTCCTATTTTTATGAACAATCATAGACTTAGCCACAACAATCGCTACGTATTTAGTAAGTTGACTAATGCAAAGCCATCAAAATAATGTATTTTTTTTCGACTAATAAAATTAGTACTATATTATTGAATTATTATACTTCATAATCACAATTTTTTTTTCGACAAGAAGATTCGAAGTTGGACACGTGGAGTTGAGAATCCACCATTGGTATTCAATAGTCATGGCCGCCAAAATATCGTCCAAGTGTTACGCTGCCACTGCTGACCACGTGTTTGTCCGTGCTACTTCTTCACACGACACGTTACTGTTCTCACAGTAAACCGGTTCTATTTTCCGGGTCGGGTAAATTAACCCGTCCTTATCACCTTCCTACACCTAACACTCGTTCTAGAACCAAAACTGCGACAAGGACTGAGGGACAAGGCGGATTCGTTGAATTCTTATTTTTGCTAAATCATATGTCCGTTTTACCCTTGCACTTTCCTTCAAATTACATACTTTCGTGCGGGTCCCGCTATTTTTTCCCGCATCTATAGTGGGTGGAAATTGACGGTCAGGATTTCTCATTGTGTGTCCCCACTATGGATCAACGGTTTAAATCATATCCTCAAAAATTAGGATTTGGATTTTGTTTAGAGATTCATCAGAGGAATCCTGTATGCTGGCCCCATTTAGAATTAGGAAAGAAAATAATATCTAAACACACTTATCTAAAACACAAGCAGTGAAGCAGGTCAAGAAGAAAACAAATAAAAATAAATAGAACAAGTTGCCATTTTTTTTGCAAAAAATGAGAAACAAAAGCTACATAAATCCGCAATTTTAAGAGATACGGAGAACAATAACCTTTTTTTTGTTTTTTAAAAAAAGAGAGGTAAATAACTATAAAAAAACAATCACAGTATATATATAAATATAAAGTATAATATAATTGAGAAGAAAAGAAAGAAGGAAAAGGGTATAAATGAAGTCATTCCATCACAATTATTGAGTTAAATATTTGACTTACTAGAGCTACAGAAGATGGATTAAAATAATAAGTATCTGGTTCCTTTTTATTATTATTAGGTAAATGATTAATTGTGAAAGAAAATATATAGATAATTGTACATCAAAGAAATTAGGTTTAATATTCCTAATCTAGACACTATTGATATTGACCTTGTCTTCCGGTGATTAAATTAGCACAAGAAGGTTCTAATTTTCATATTAATGCATCATTAATCATTAAATTAAAAAGTAGAAATGAGGCACTGACACACTAAATACAGTTCCAATCTTATCTAAACACTAATTTTCATTAATTTAATGTTATGTTATTGTTGTAATCCATTAGTACAATCCTTGGCATTAAAATATTAGGGTATTATAGTTTTAAAAATACATTGAAAAAGATGTTACCAATAAAAAACTGTAAACCGGAGAAACAAACGCCAAAGGAAAGGAGGAAATTTCCCGTTATTTGAGAAACATCTCGAGGCTATTCCGGTCATTTTACTTTGCGTACTCCTGGCCTCTAAGCAACCATAAAGAGGTGCATGAATGTATAGAATATCAACGCAAATAGTATTCTCATTTTTTCCAGATCGAAGAAAGAGTAATTTGGAGAAGAAACAAGAACAATTTCGGTAAAAATATCAGTTCGCTACCGTCTTCAACTCTCTCTTCCAACAATTTTTAGGAGTTTAAATTCTTGTTCAAGTTTTTTTTTCCTCATTTTCCCCAAATTTTTTTGGAAAAAAATCACTCAGATCTTGTTGTATATACCAAACTTATCTTGAAAAAAAACTGTGAATTTATAGGTTTTCCACACATTTGTTCAGGTTTAGATTGATTATCTCTGAATTGATTGTAAACAATTTAGGAATTAGGGTTTCGAATTGCTGTAAAATTTGGATCTTTGGTGGTAATATTCAGAATTTCAGCTTCTAGATTGGTGGGTTATGGCTGTTCCGACGATAGCACTGTACGCAAGTCCGCCGAGTAGTGTGTGTTCTACGCCGTATCAATGCCACTCTCACGCGTCTTATGATTTCGATTTGAACGGCAGATCATCGTCGTCTTCCTCGTCGACATCCTCTTCTTCCCAGAAATCCATTGTCGGTGGCCTGTCGTCTCTGTTCTCTTCGCCAGCCGTGAAGGCCAGCTATTCAACTGGAACCGAGGATTTGGGGTCTTTGTGGCATGATAGAGGCGACGAATTGAGCAGCTCTTTTCGTTGTTCATCCCTCAGCTCGTCATTGAAAAGGGATCATCAGAGTCCAGTTTCTGTGTTTCAAGGGCCTGTTTCATGTAGCACTAGTAGTAGTGGAATAGGATCATATTCCAGAAGTCCTCCAAAGAGAATTGCTGGGGATGTCTGTTCCATTCGTTCTGGGACTGGTGGATTGTTCAATGGTTTTGTTAGGCACGCCTTGGGATCCTGTGTTGATCACGATCCGGCGGCTTTCCAGGTCCTGGATGTTGATTCCCGTTCATCAGGGCTATTGGATGAACTCACCTTTAACATGGAAGAAGGTTTCTTAGAGTCCATTACAGAACCTTATGCTAAAAATTTGCTGTTGGGTGCACAGGCAAGGCATAAAATCTTTTATGATGATTTTGTGGTGAAGGCATTTTATGAAGCTGAGAAAGCCCATAGAGGACAGGTGATTGTTTTTGCCTAACTTTTACTAATTCCCACTGCTATTAGTAAAAGTTTTAGTTTTGACTTGTTGTATTGTATTGGTTTTTTAGGTGCGCGCTTCTGGTGATCCTTATCTACAGCATTGCGTTGAGACTGCAGTTTTACTCGCAACCATTGGGGCTAACTCGACTGTTGTTGCTGCTGGACTTTTGCACGACACACTTGATGACACATTCATGACTTATGACTATATATTCCGGACGCTAGGAGCTGGTGTTGCTGATCTGGTTGAGGGGGTATGGATATTGTCTTGTTTTGTTCTTGTTTTCTTATATTAAGCTCCCTGTTGTTAACACTCTCTTTCATAACTTTGGGCATTTAAACATTTTGTTAATGGTCTTTTTTCCTTATTCAAAGGGTTTTGCATTTAAATTTCAAATGTAGATTAGATTTGGTTTTTGTTTAGGATTTGTTTTAGTAGTCATTTGAACAATACATAAGTTTAGTGTTAAAACAAGAGTACTGAGTTGAAGTTGAGAGAGAATATTTTGAATGTTTCAGCAGTATCCAGAATGTGTTTGCAATCACTCATGGCCAAATCATTATTGGCAAAAAACTGAACTACAATTTTCGGTATGAGTATATCTTTGATTAGTGAAAGGTTAAAGAGGTCATAGGACTATCAAGCATCTGCTGCCTTCTATGTTTAATAATGATAGTCCCGACTCCCAAGTGTTAAACTTGTTTTTAACTTAAATCATTTTGTCCAGGTGTCGAAGCTTAGTCAATTGAGCAAGCTTGCACGAGACTTCGATACAGCTAGTAAAACTGTTGAGGCGGATCGATTACACACCATGTTCCTTGCTATGACAGATGCCAGGGCGGTGCTCATAAAACTGGCTGATCGTTTGCATAATATGGTTACTTTGGATGCATTACCATCTACAAAGCAGCAAAGATTTGCTAAAGAAACTTTGGAAATTTTCGCCCCTCTTGCTAATCGCCTAGGCATCTCAACCTGGAAAGAACAGCTGGAGAACCAATGCTTTAAACATCTTAGCCCTGATCAGCACAATGAACTGTCATCCAAACTAATGGATTCTTTTGACGAGGCAATGATTACCTCTGCCGTGGAGAAATTGGAGCAGGCGTTAAGTGATGGATCTGTCTCTTATCATGTGCTTTCAGGGCGTCACAAGAGCTTGTACAGCATTTACTGCAAGATGCTAAAGTAATTTTTCTGCCCATTTAGTACACTTATAAAAGTTGAACCGGTGGATTTGGGTGATCAGCCAATTTTGTGTCTGTAGTTTATAGACATGCATGTCGTTTAAGGCCCTACTGTGTAGGAAGTGGTTTTCTGTAGATTATTCAATGTGATGATAAGAATTACTAGTCATTGTCATTACACAGTTAGAAACTTTTGGAAGCCTTGTGCATTCCGTGCAATGCTACTTTCTTACCAATGTTGCCTTTGTGGATTGTGACAGTTGAGCTAACAGTATTTTCATATTCTACAGGAAGAAGCTTAGTATGGATGAAGTCCATGACATTCATGGGTTGAGGTTGATTGTTGAAAATGAGGAGGATTGCTATAAAGCACTTCAAGTTGTTCACGAGCTATGGCGTGAGGTACCCGGGAGATACAAGGACTACATAGAAAAACCGAAATGCAATGGGTAAGCAGCATGAGAGACTTGATTCTACCTCTCTCTTTTCTTTCAAGTTTTTGCCCCTAATATGAATGTGTAATTTTTAGGTACCAATCTCTTCACACGGTTGTTCTTGGGGAAGGCATGGTGCCTCTTGAAGTGCAGATCCGAACAAAAGAGATGCACTTGCAAGCTGAATATGGCTTTGCTGCTCATTGGAGATACAAAGAAAATGACTGCAAGCACTCCTCTTTTGTACTTCAGATGGTAGAGTGGGCTCGTTGGGTTGTAACCTGGCAGTGCGAGACAATGAGCCGAGACCAGTCATCTGTTGGCCACACTGAATCGATTAAGCCACCTTGCAAATTCCCAGCTCATTCCGAAGATTGTCCCTTTTCTTGTAAACCTGATTGTGGAACTGATGGGCCTGTCTTTATCATTATGATTGAGAATGATAAGGTCCGTATCTACCTGTGAATCCTGAAAGTTACAGAATTGATAATCATGGTGTCAACTATCAGAATGTGTTTTGACTCCCTGTTTTTTCTTTGCAGATGTCTGTTCAAGAATTCGCAGCAAACTCGACCGTGAAGGATCTGTTGGAGAGAGCTGGCCGTGGGAGCTCAAGATGGACACCCTATGGATTTCCTGTGAAGGAAGAGCTAAGGCCAAGGTTGAACCATGAACCAGTTAGTGATCCCAACTGCAAGCTAAGAATGGGAGATGTTATAGAATTAACTCCAGCGATACCACATAAATCGTTGACAGAGTACAGGGAGGAGATTCAACGAATGTATGATAGAGGTGTAAGCCCTCTTCCTGCCGCTGCCAATACTGTAGTTGGTCTGAGGAGTTGACAGTTGATGTTTCTCCTCCTCCTAGATTAAGGTCCTCCTTTAATCTTGTACATAATTACAAATGATAAGCATTTGTACAGAACAGCCGTGGTTCTGTATATAAAAAAATATATTAGGTGACTGATTTATTCAAGTCTTGACTTGCATTTGTTAGTACTTTGGAAATGCAGACTGCTTTAGCTATTGCTGCTTTTCCATCTTTTATACCATTGTGTATCTCTCTTTTACCTTTTTTTATTCTTCTTTTGAAGCTCGATTGCAACATGATGTTTTACTTGTCCTGTGCTCAGCAGCAAGGATAATTTCCTTGTATTTTCAGGTATATCTGCTTTGGTACCTACCTGATTTTCTCTTTTGGATCAGCGGTAAGATTATATTCGAACGAGCGAAGATTCGTGTCTAATGTTTCACTTATGTACTGTTCAATTCTGCAATTAAATATCTATTTGAAACACACATAACAATCACATTATAAGATAAAAAAACAGGAGACCTTCAGTACAATGCTATTGGTTTTAGAGGAGAGAATACATTAAGATTAAGGCTAAGTGAACAATATTTTGTATGATCATTCTTAATCTTATCGCAAATGGTGTGCACTTCCTCTGATTACAGGGAGGAGATAATACTGATGTCGAAATTGAAAACATCTATTTCCACAAATATTGTTGCATAGAACTCTGCCAGGAAAGCACACATAAGAGCATTACCAAAACACCAGCAAGACCCCAAGAGGAACTCCCAATTCTAAGCACAGCCGAAGGTTGTGGAGATGCAAAAATCGAAGATGTACTTGCTCTTCCTCGTACTGATGATGAAGAAGTGCTTCTAATTGCAACAACTAATCCAGCCAGTAGAACAGGCAATACACAACTCCATCTCGTCTCGTAATAACTGCTCTCTTTCTTTCCTCGATCCACATATAATGGCGATAGGACAACAGCGGAAACAAGGGCTAGAACCATTGCTACTCCTCTATGCGAAGAATATTGGTATGAACTTGATGCATAATTCTCCATATTGATCAAAAGCTCGATTCCATCAAAAAACCTTCAAATGTACCGATGATGGTTCAAATTTTACAACATAGTGGAGGAATGAATATATTTATGAAGGAACAAGATGAGCTATCAAAGGAATAAAGTGTAGGATCTGATGATAAAAGTGACCGAAAAAGCCGTCCAAAAAGAAGTATAGAAAGAAGATTAATTATTCAAAAAATAAGATTTGGTTAAGAAGAAAAGGCAAAATGTGAAGGAAAATGGTGAAGTAAGGTATATAGAAGTGGATCTTTTTTCACTTTTTCGATGTTCACAAAAGTTGAATTTCTGGTTTACTTAAACAGTGTAATGGAGAAACACCTGGCACTGAATATTCATTTGGCATTTGCTATTATTATTATGAACAAGTGATTACATGGGGAGGAAAATAAATGAAGCTCTTTTCACTTTCTTTCTGAATTTCGATTACTTCCAACACAATGATTGAACAAAATGTGTTATATTTGATTGTGCTCTCTTTATTACATGATGGGTTTGCACATTGTTGCCCCCTTACAGAGGAAACAGAAGGGTAATGATAGCAGTATATCCTTAGCTGCATCAACACCGGAATACAGGACCTTATATAAGCTCCTCCCTAAACTAAACCTTAAACTTTGTTTTAAGAGATGCTAATTTATTTATTTATATTTACAAAAAATGAAAGTTAACTATTATATACAACGTAATTTTTTGACGAAGACACCCCTTGAACAAGCAAACGCAATTTTATTAAAAACGTAATGAACTCAATTAATTTAAATTTGTATTATGAGATCACAAAGCACTACAACCAAAGACAACTTCATATAATTCCAAACTTTCTTATGAATAAACTTTTAACGCTCTTGCATAAATTGATCATTATGAAGAGGAAGGAAAAGCTCACAACTCAAAAGTCCTAAAAGGCCCTACTACAGCCTGGTTAACGTGCCTTTATTATCCTCACATATATATTCACTTCACTTGCTTGCTTACTTATATTATATTTCACGCAAGGACAAAGGAGTCATGGTCCTATTTTTATGATTTTGCTTTATTATCACCTCCTTTTTTAAACAATTTAGCCAAATTCCCATATAAGTTCACAATATGGCCAAATCCTGATGTCTCATATTGCAAATTGCAATTTATTTATATTATTTCTTCCACAAGCTTCATGATGTACTGAACCCCTAAATCACAATTCACTCATAATGGGCCGCTAGCTGGATCGGACACCCATCACTCCATGAAGTATAAAATACTCTCCCGTTTTAATTTTATTAAATTTGATTAAAATATACATATATATATCTATAGTTTCAACTTTTTATATGACTTGTACATTTAAATACATGCTATATATTGAATCTTATAAAATTAATATGATATATTTTTATTTTATTTTAAATTTTATGTAAAATAAAAATTAGATAAATAAATTAAAACAAAGAGTTTACGGTGATCTTTGATCAAAATGGCTACAATTGCTACATGTTTGGATCGCTGTGAGAACAAAAGTTACCCATTATTTCAGTGTCCAAAAGGAATTTTGTTTACTCATACATTGTCTAACTACACAGATATCAATGTGATGAAATACTGCCATGTCACTGCTACATGTCCACAATAATCAATACATTTTGCCGAATTACCTTCTTTTTTTTTTTTAAAAAAAAATTGGAGTATTGATATTGACAAATGCAGTATGCCCAAAGTGTAAAATTTTAATTGTGATACAAATATCGTAATATCTAATTACGATAAGAAAAATGTCGTGCATACAACTCTATTATAAGTGGCAGATAAATGTGAAACTCTATAATTTAGAGAAAGTTGATGTCAAATTGTTTATTTATTAGTACTATAAAAATAAAAGATAAGGTCATTCTACAGCTGGGGTGCTATAGCACCAAGTTATATATTTTCAAAAAATGAATTCAACGTGATGAAAAAAAAAAACTCTCCAATTTAATGTTAGCACCACACTAGAAAGTAAGTCTCATATTTTATTTATTTAGTCTGTTTTAAAAAAAAAAACTTATTTTTATATGTATGAGTTTTTACATTTCAATATTTTTGTTTTGAATCATAAAATTTTAAAATATATCTTTAATTTAAGATTATAAATTTAAAAAATATTTCTTATTTTTACTATATATATATATATATATATAATTAAATTAAGACACTTAAAATAATTATTACTATTATATTGAGAGGATCAAAATTTAATAGAAAAAAAATATATATTAGTAAGAGGTAGGCTTGGTAGATGAAATAGTTGTTTTTTCCGTTAGGCAGTGATGGAGAGTTTGCGCCTCTGCTTCCACAATTTCTTATCTTTCCATCTCTCCATCATTGCTAAAATTTTCCGGTGGTTATTCTCCTCTTTGCCTACCATCAAACGCTTCCCTCTCTTCGTTCCTTTCATCGACGCTTATATATCCCTCTTATTCCGATTTGCCAACTTATCACCATGCACCCTCGATCTAGACGACCAAACCACCATCCATTTCTGGGCTCCCAATCACCGGCGTTACGATAAACCAAATCTCGTCCTCATCCACGGTTACGGAGGCGATGCCAAATGGCAATTTATGTACCAAGTCAAATCACTGGCTGAATCCTTCAACCTCTACATTCCGGATCTGTTATTCTTCGGTAAATCTTATACAACTCGGAAGGAACGAACGGAGGAGTTTCAGGCGAAATGCGTGGTGCAAGGGTTAAAGGAATTGGGAGTGAGAAATTGTTCGATGTTTGCAATTAGTTATGGGGGATTTGTTGGGTATCGAATGGCGGAGATGAATCCGGAAATGGTGGAGAAAGTAGTGATATTGAGTAGTGGAGTGGGTTGCTCGAAAGATCAGAAGGAAGAGCAGTTGAAAAAGATTGGAAGAGATCCGGTTGAATTGCTGATACCGGCGAAACCAGAGGATCTGCATGTCCTCGTAAACTTATCAATTTACAAGTACAATCCTTTCAAGTGGGCCCCTGATTACTTCCTCCAAGAATTCATTGATGTGAGTATTCAATTTATTGGTTACACAAAATTTTACAAACTGCCAAAGATTTTCAAAATATTCAATTCATAACCAAATTCACAAGAGTGGAAATAGTACTATCATTATTCAGTGATATACTAGTACTACTTGTGTTCCAATGATTGGTTTTGCTACCATACTTCTGGTAATGAAAGTGTATTTTTTGTTATCTTGTTGTTGCATGCAAACGAACATATATAGTTATCTGTATTTGATGTTTAAACTAAATAATTTCCACTCATCATAATTAGCTATTATTAATTAAGTTTATGATTGATTAATAGAAATTTATACTCAAGGTGCGGGTATATGCTTACATGCCTGGAATATTCTTTATTTTTAAAAGGACTGTATTTTAGCACAGAATTTTGTAAGATGGGTTTAAAATGAAAGAAAGTGTTTTAACTAAAAGTGCTTTTCTGAAAATAAGTGATTATTTTGCTTGTTTTTTTGGTGTTCTCTAGAGTAACAAGTATATCAGTATAAACTGAGGTGGACCTACGTGCACCCGTTAATTTCAAGAAAAATAATTAACAGTGCACTCTTGGGTTAGAGTGTTTATTTTACTATTTTTATTTTAAGTTTATCTTAAAGCTCAATTTTGAGCTAACTAAATATTGATACACAAAGTCCTCAAATCCTAAGTCCGTCTATGAGTATAAAAGATATTGTTCTAGAGAATCTGTATACTCCACATATAATTAGGCAAATACTATGAGAGTGGGGTTGGATGGGATGTTGAGAGGTAATAAGTAGACAATCGAAGTACAATTTTTGTTATCAGTCTTACCTTTTGTACTAGGAAATCATTTTCTTTATTTTCAACACATTAAGATTACAGAGATTTAAAAAGTGCTTCTCTTGATGCTCTTTCTGTATTGTTTGAAGATGATAAGTAGGACTTACCTGAAGGAGAAGCAAGAGCTAGTGCACCACTTGCTGTCCAATCATACAGATTGCAGATTGCCCATCCTAAATCAGGTCAACAAATCAAACACATTATAGCAAAAAACTTAATGGCTGTGAAATCATTCTGCTGACTATACAATCATAAAAATAACTTGTTTGTTGCTTAATTTGGTGTATACAGGAAACTCTGCTTATTTGGGGTGACAAGGACAGAGTCTTCCCTCTTATGTTCGGCTACCAGTTGCAAAGGTACTTTTAATTCTATTACTCCCTTAGATTCTTCGTACTAAATTTGTATTTATTTGTAGGCATTTGGGGCCAAGAGCAAAGTTGGAAATTATAAAAAACACAGGACATGCAGCAAACATTGAGTCTCCTGATTCTGTCAATGCTTTGATTAAAGCCTTTATCTTGCCGCAAAGCAAAGACTTATAGGGTTGACACTGGGATTGATCTTGATACTGCTAGGCTTAGCTGGTGGGGGTTCTTGCTCCCTATGTTACATATCTCTATTACTTTCTCATTGTTTGTAAATAATGAAACTACTAATGGGACTTTGAAGTATTACCAAGTCTCCTAGATGATATAAATCAAGTTGATTAGCTTAATTTTTGACTTGTTGCCTTTACAAATTCACTTATGAAAACACGTCTAATGTGGAAGTAAGGAAGTACAATTTGACTCAAAATAGCTAAATCTTCCATAATGAGCAGAAAGAAATTGGCTGTCCTTTCCACCATAGATCCACACAGCCATCTTTCTCCTCCAACCTTATCTCCCAATTGCTGTCATACTTCCTCAGCAAAGCCCGAGCTCCATCAATGGCATCTTCACCAAACACCGCTTTTACAAAACCAGCGCTCCTCATTCTCTCACACCATTTCTCTTTTCTTTCATTCATTTCTCCCATGTTCGTCAACGCCTTTGCTGCTTCTCCTTCCATCATCCTCCTTTCTTCGCTCTCCCGCCCTTTGTAGGCAACACTCGTGGAATCCAAAAACCTCCATAAGTACTCCACTCTCCTTGAGAACGTGGTCGCAAAGTCCCCACAGCTGTTGCAGCCGCACTCCGTGTTATTCTCGCTGAGAACTAATCCTTTCGGGTCCAAACTCTTCAATATCTTCAATAAATCTGTTCGATCATCCGGGATAGTATGATTCAAGTTATGCAGTCTAAATTGAGCACAGATGACTAAGGTTTCATCAGATGAAGAATTTATGATTTGGGAATTGAGGTTTTGAAGAGGAAAATTGTCCAGTCTGTTGATCTGTAGATTGATGTTGATAGCCTTAGCATAGGCTAGTAGTTGCGAGGAAAAATCATAACCAGGTGGCCCGATCACAAATGGAGTTCCTGTCAATTCTCCGTTTTCTGTGGTTGGTGTAATAACGGTCAGTCGAACCAGTGGTGGCGGTCCACCTGACCGCCTAGTCAATTCTTCAAGAAGAGTTGGCCATTGAAAACCATGAGAAACTCCAATATCAAGGATATGAAGGTTCTTTAGCCGATCCTGTTCTCCAATTATTTGGAGAACAGATGAATTCGCAATGTTATTGGGGATTCGGAACCAGGGACTAACGTCGATGAAATTAATCAACGAGTCCCTGAAGAATTTATGATTGGCAGAAGAGAAATTAGTAACTCCAATAGTTCCAGAGGATGCTGATGATGAGCCAGGGGAAGACAGATGATGTGTCAAGGCGCGGAGTCCATGAGCAGCTAGCCTGTGGTTGGCATCGCCTGTGAATGACGCCAATTCATGGAGAACGTACAACAGATGTTGCACGCGGTTCATGTTACCTACAGTGATTGCAGCAGCACAGGGGTTGAGCAAATGTTCTGCCCATCTTCCTTCTTTGTTGTTACTGTTATTTCCTGTTGTTACTCTCTTCGGTCCTATTGATTTTTTTAATTGCACTCCTCCTTGATCAACTATAGTAGGAGCATGTTCTGCCTCATTAACCTGAAGTTTATGATTCTTCTTTGACGCCTTTGGATTTTGATCAGATTTTTTCCTTTTCTTAGACAGATCCACCGGCTGTGGATGATCCAAAATGATGGGCTCCAAAGGGATATTGTTAATAGCTGTGTTGACTGGGGAGCTAATGTTGAATGAGTTACAAGTATTGTCGATGATGATGTTGTGATTAACGATCTGATCCTCTTGATCAGGAACCCACCATGGCTCCGCGTAGAAATTTAAATCATCGGTGTAACTGTAAGGTTCATGGAAGAAGGATGGAACATCGGATAAAGTACTAGCTAGCCACTCCGATATGGGGTCGGAGTTGGAATTAGGCTCAGGTTCTTCAATGGCCATTGTATCACAAAAATTTTGATGAGAAAGGATGTTTGGTCATTGACTATGCAAATAGAGAAGAGGTTATGATGTGAATTTGTTATGTGGAATTGAAATAAGTGATGTAAAACAAATGGTGACAATAATTTTTTTCTTGAAGAACAAGACAGAACGGGGCATATTTAAGAGGCAAAATTGCTGTTATTTTGGAAGTTATGCTGTTCTATTCTGATATTATTTGTTTATTTTTTTAAGCTGGTAATCTTGTCTCTGATTCGTGCTGTTATTTGACTTATTTTGTGGCGTGTCACGATTGTTCAGAGTGTTACCAACAACACAATTGGAGGCACTAAGCTATTACTCCCTCAGTCTAAGAATATTTTTTTCCTTAAAAAAGAATTCTATTTAATTTATCTTTAGTTGTAGTTGTTTTGAAGGCTACAAATACTTTAAATAAGGACATACAAAAGGGCTCCTAATTAATATTCAACATGTAAATAGAAAACACGAAAAAGTATTTTTAGACGGAGGGAGTACTGTTTATTTAAGTTTCCTGGATAGTGACAAGTTTTTGTGATTGAAATTACAGGGGACGGCAATCTCTTCATCACCGTGATTAATTTAATGGTGTTTTTGTTTGATATTGCTCTCTCCTAAGCTATTGGCTGATGCACTTTTGGCATCTTTCCCAAATAAACAATTGACCTCTAAACAACTCATAATACTACTTGTCTTTTTCAAGAAAATATTTTTTTTGATCTACCAAAGATCCTATTATTAACACACCATTTTCAATCTTCATTGCAACTTCTTTACAAAACCAACAAAAGTTCTCGTTTGGACATTATATATAACAGCGTTAAGATATTCTTGTGCTAAATAAGTTGTGAAATTAGTCATTCTCAACGAATAACAAAATGAGAGTCTCAGTATTTATGTCAAACTTGGCAAATGACAGGTTTTAATTATTAAAAGTTAAAATGAGAACAAGTTTGCGATAAATATCTGTATGCAATTAAATAGTAGATATTTATTCATTTGATATAAATGAACAATTTTTAAATGCCACACATAGTTTGGAATGGATCCATACAAAAAAACCCTAACTATCAGGATCAATATGTTTTTTTTTTTACTTGATTAGATTATTGAGCTATTATGCTTTTGATGACTACTTTCGAACCCACTTTCTAGTTGTCATTGCTCATTCACTTTCTTTTCCACTAAATAATTGCTTTTAGTTGAAACGATAGAAAATATTTGTTACTTAAGTATTGATTGAGGTTGATGATGGTTGTTTTATTAAAGAAGATAAAATGTAACGAATCATTTTTTGATAATTTTTTTAAAAAAATCTAAACTATTTATTAAATAATGTATTTTCTAGTTAAACTATCACGAGTTATTAGACACGCCTCAAAGTTAATGAGTCAGTTGTCATGCGTGCGATACGTGCAAATTATCATACATTTTATTTAAGCACTTGGGTGTAGTCATTCCTGATAGTTTAGGAAAAGAAAAACCCAAGCAAAAAGTGATACATTTTCTTTATCTCATTAAAGAAATGAGTAAACTCATAATTTGTAATGTTTGAATTCCACTTGTCTCGTAGTCAGCGCAGTATAGTTTCACATACATAGTCATACTCGGAAAAAAAAATGTTTAGTTCATTTCCAAACAAACAGAACATAAAAGAAACAAAACAACCTTAGAGAAAAAATACAACAGACCCAATAAAAATACCCAAAAACAGAATTAAAAGGATTAACAGCTAACAGAATGCAATTGTTGCTTAATTAGTACCTCCAAGCACACCCTTAAGTTTCTTAATTGTTGCTTCATCAAGGAATGTTGTTGCCCCAACCAACTTAGTTGGCAAATCATTAGCAAATAATGCAAAATCAGTAATCTGAAGTCCAGGATTAGAGCTGCTAAAGAATACATAACCGACAGAAGTATATCCAGCATCACTCACTTGAAAATGTAATAATCCTTGTGGAAAAACCATTAGATCACCCTTTTTAAGTGTTTTTAAATAAACAGAATTTGCTGATGAAACAAATCCAGCAGTAATTGATCCTTGCACTACAAGTAAAATTTCAGAAGCACCAGGGTGAGTGTGAAATGGGATCACACCACCTGGGGCCAAATCTAAACGGGCTGCAGAAAGCCCAAGCCCATTAAGGCCTGGAAACTGGGCCGCAAATGCTGGGGTAACTGCGGCCTTTATAATGCTTGCTGTGTTTCCAGCAGCACTAAGCCCAGAAAACACGAAATCGTCAACTGTTACATTTGTAACACTTTTGCAAGAATAGCCAGAAGGTGATTCCGGTGCTTTTAAGTCTGCCACGCAGAAATCTTGAACAGCGCCATCGCTGCTCAACATTAAGATAGCCAACAGAAAGAGCAATTTAAACATTTTCTTAAATTAAAAAAAAAAACAAATTAGTAAAAATATGTTATGTGAAGTTTGTGAGCAAGGAAGGTTAGTTTGTAAGTGCGTTTATATAGAGAGAAAAATGAGTGAGAATTTTGGATATTGAAGTGCAAAAAGGGCAAATTAAATGCCACTTGAATTTCTAAAGGGAATGGTAACCACAAGTTGTGTGATAGGGCTATCGTGAGTGTGTTTTGTCATCTCCTTGGAAATTACCTTCACTAGCCATTTCTTGGAAAAATAATTAATGTTATCGTAAAGGTATGACATACAGGCCTAACTTAATCTCCAAAAGTTAGCTCTTGAGAGTAAAAGATTGTCCGGATTCATATGAGTGAACCAACGATCTATTCACTAATCAATTCGTAGGATTGTAACCTATTATAACAAGCTTATTTGGAGATTCACTATGTGCTACTTACATTACTAGGATATTTAAAGCAATGTAGCTTTTATTCGTGTTTTGTTTGTCTTCAAACTATCTTGAATTGGTAAAGCTTCTCAAATTATGCGCATAGTCAGTCTACAATTTCTTACTTTTAGTATGATGTGGTATTGTTCGTTTTTTGTTAAGCCAACACAGCTCCTCAAAAAACATTACAGTATTAAGAGTAGCCCTACAACTTATACGTAGTTTTTTCTTCTTTTTTTTTTTTCAGTTATCATTACAGCACAACCAACATCTTCAGTTGAAGAAATAGACAAAAAAAAAAAAAGGAAAAAGAATAGAGACAAGGAGTATCTTTTTGGTGTTATATTACATTATTAGATTATTAAGAGGTGATGTGATTTTGGGATATTTTGATTTCCAATTTGATAGGTCCGACTTCAATCATCAAAAAATCATTTCAAAGAGTAATGATTGCTTAGTGCATTGTTTTATCAAGGCAAGATGTTGTTTCTCTTCTATATTTTTCTCACAATACAAATGATATGCAAAGTTCAATGGGGCATCATATGGGAGTCCGGAGCCTAAAGGGTGAAAAACGTTAACAAAAATTACAAAATGGTATATTAAGTAATACTTCGTAATCGATTTTGCCGTTTTGGTTTTAAAAAAATTCTTATACCGTTTTAAAATTTTTGTTAATATTTTTTACCCTTTAGGCTCCGGAGTCCATCATATGGCCTTTCTTTAGGCCACTTTCCAAATTCTAAAATTAATTCATTGGGGTTTAGTTTCGCCTTTAAAGATTGTTTGGATATTTTTTTTTATATAAATAAATTTAACCAAGTGATCTAATAGAGACATATATAATTTAAAGAACAAACTCAACAAAGACAAGTATTCTTGAGCTAAATATCAATCATAAATAGCATTCACCACCGAGTATGTTATATATGTTATTGTTGTAAAAAATAAAATGCAAGTATTGGAAATGCCCATAATGTGATGGTGTTGATTTATTGAAAGTGGTCCTAATTTAGGGCACATGGTGGGAAAAAGTAAGGAAAAGGAGAAGTCTACAAGAAGACATATGCTGACAGCTCGAATCCAGAAAGGCATCAAAGAGATAGTTGTATGATACTCTTACATGCATAATAATGCAATATTGTAACTTCCTTATTAGCTAGAAAAGGAATTATATGTGGACAACAGCAATTGTCTTTCCACTAAAGAATATCCATCACCATTGAAGTCATAGAGGACAAACTAAAGAAAATTTTCTTTTATCATTGATTGACGTCTGATATGGTGCAATGCTACCTTGTAAAAAGGGTGGAGTTCGAAACTTGAGTTAAAAGATTTTTTCAAACAAAAATATACTTAGTTTGGAGTTTGGATTAAGACTATTGAATTATCTCGACCGATAACAAACTTGTAGCTGCGTTCTACTTTGCGACGTCAACAAATTCGCTTGTGCTCCAATTATCTATGACCATATTAACTGTTTGTATTTCGTTCTTTCCATTTTTGGATCGCTTGCTTGTTAGTTAGGTAGAAAGATAATTATTCATGAATTGAAAATAACATGTTTGATAGTCATTTAGAACATCGCTTTGTATAAAATTTACATACTAGGTAGTTACGGTCTTTGATTATCATTTTACAATCCCACGTAAGCTATAAGTATGAAGCAATTGATTTATTATTTTACAAAAGGTACATAGAAGATGCGAAATAACTAGTGAAATTCAAAATTTCTTCCATTACTAATCTCTTCCTAAATCTAATAAGATTCTGTGGAATAGTATTCTCAACAAACATTCACCCTCTTCCAAAAGTTATATTCTAGAAAGAGTGCAAGGAAAGACAAATGGGATAATTGCAAAATTACAAATCAAATTATTTTGAGGAGTATCGAATAATAATAATAACGTTGTTCTAATAAATGGTGCACCTACTGAAAAGCCATAACAAATTTGATTTTTGTTTTTTGTTTAAATATGATTTGGGCTAATAACATAATACTGGATCAATGACGCTAAAAGCCTAAAAATAGCTTGTGGTTTTCGAAGTATAGGTAAGGGCAAACCAAACATAATAACTTAAGGCACAATTGCACAGATAGCCAATTTAATTATGGCACGCATTTAAAGTGAAATGTAAAGCAACAAAATACACCGTGCACAAGTCTTACTATTGGATGCACTTTATATCCAATCAGTAATACTTAAGGATCGTTTGATTGGGAACAAGTTATCTTAGAATTAGTTTGGCTATCCCGAGATAACTTATCACACCATCTATATGAGATAAACTTATTTCATCACTATGCTATAAATAGTAAGATAAGTTATCCCAAACATGACAACCAAACAAGATATAAAATTTTATTCCATCACTATTTATTTTTATCCCTCACACCACCAAAAAGTCTAGTGTGTGTGAGAGAGAACAAGAGCAGCAGTGCTTTTATGTAAAGTTTGTCAATACTGGCTATAAGTTAAATGATTTGAGAAGTTGAATACAGCTTAAATAGCAGGTAGGAATCAGATGCAATTCCAACATAACTTAATTAAAAACAATTTGGGCTGCACCCACGCCAAAAATCTGAAGTCCAAAGCACAACCTTTTTGTCACATTGAAACTCAATAGACCATCAAGATATAGAATAATAGAAAAGGCCATGTTTGGGGTAGTGTTTAATTATTATCCTTCAAATTTGTGATTTTTTAATTTGTCATTCAAAACTTTTTAAGTATATGATACCGAATATCCCTGACATAGAAAAAAAACAAAATCGCAAGACATATGTGTTTATTATCATATTATGATATAACAGTCACTTGTTTCTACATAACATGAGTCATGAGTTGAAAGAGGCATAAGTTCAATAATAGGTATAATAAACTTGTCATCCAAGGGCAAGTTCTATAATTAGAAACAATACAACTCATCCAAGATAACTTATGCCTTGTGACATTAGGTCAGAAAATTGTACGACCCCTAAAACACAAAGGAAAAAAGGATCGACACTTCTTCACATTATTATTACAGAAAGAAACATTATTCAGATTAAATAATAAAGATAACCTGTATTTAGTGATGTTTATAACCGTTCAAGTCAGATACATTTTATACACTTCTGCCTGTTTTTGGTTAATAATATGGAGGACAATATTATAGTTATAAATAACTGGTTTTCTTGGTGTTCAATCTCTATGGTACAAATCATCATTACAGCTCAACAATGACAAGTCATGCCTCTAACAACAAGTATCCTTGCCTCTCTACAAGCTACAAGGTCCACATCTTACCAAACAGAAAATAGGTAAATCTTTAATGTCCTTCAAAACAAATCCAGGCCACTTCCTTACAAATGATAAATGAGGCAAACTTTCCTTTATCACCTACAATATCAAAGATTTAACAGTCAAGAATCCCCATTTTGTACACACACACTACTGTAATCAAGAAATATTACTTACTAACAAATCCAATTTAAGTTAGTTGGAGCTAATGTTGTGTCAAACTAAGTTCTACTACAAATAACACCCCCACACCCCCACCCCCTCATTCATGGACCAAAGCCTCACATTCCAGACTCAACATCTTAATCCATTTCTCCAATACCCTTTTCTCCCAGAGTCTTCATCTTCTCCCATACCTTTAACTAGTTAATTGCAGTAGACAGATTAAGATTTCGACAATGATCCTTCGAAATTTCAGTAAACTGGTAAACATACTACTCTATTATTTAGATGTCCAACAAAACTTTGCAAGTGACGTTTCTAAACAAATCCACCATCTTTATTCTTTCTAAACAAGACTTTTATTTTTGCGATATAAATATTCTAAGCTATGCTACAAAGGTAAACAAGAAGCACCCAAAATATGATCCTGGTTGAGATATGAGCAATCAAGTATAAAAGACGACTCTCCTTCACATACACAGATTCATCTATATTTCTCAAAGTAGTGCTAGTTCAGACCCAGATAGACAGAAGGGCAATGGCAAATGAATTTCAAAATCACAGTGGATTTTGCAAGATGCTTTGTGCACCGGGCTGCCCCTTTTACAGTAGATTTTGCGAAATTGCAGAACACAAGCCTACGTGTACTACATTCTACCCTCCCTGACCTCATTTATGGGATCTCACTGAGTATGTTGTTGTTGCAGAACACAAGCATCATGACAATACATAAAGAAATATTCCACAAAAAGGAAGCAATGATGCACAGAACATGTAACTTTGAAGCATATCTATTCAATAACTTTAGATCACTGGCGGAGTCAATCATTACTTTAGGCCCCCATTAAACGAAAACTTCACCCAAAGCAACAGTTTTAGTACAAGGAGGTAAACTACCAAATAATGGCTTAGAATAGAAAACATCAATTAGCTGTAGATCATTCACAGAATCATAAGGAAAACTGTAATATTCACAATAAAATGTCAGAAGGAAAATGGACAAAATCCCCCAAAGAGAAAAATTGCTAATAATGCCAATCAAGAATTACCAATTTACAAGAGCAAAAACAGAAATGTCGACACCAATCTTCTGCTGAATCCTTAATTTAAGTAATCCATGGAGTGCCATATTCGTTGCCAAATCCGCTGTTCAAAGAATCTCAATTTGTATAACTCTAGCTATATAAAAACATGCTCCACCAGCTAACAATAATTAGTCAAAGAAATTGAAGCAACAACAGATTCATCCAATGGAATTGTGTCTTCAAAATCCAGAATGTGCTTTCAACAATTGCCTTCTCTTGATTATTAAAAACGCCACAACACAGACCTGCAAGATCGCGGCAATGCCAACAAACATTAACCCAAGTCTCTTCCCCCAATTTAGCTTCTTTTCCTTTTGTGGTGGGCTTAATTTAACATTAGACTTATGGTGGTCTCGAGGGTGGTGTGAATGTTCCTTCTCTGAGGTTTTAATCTTGGGAGGAGGTGGCGGAGGGGCTCTTTGATTGGGTGGAGGAGGTGGAGGAGCCAATGGTGAAGGTGGGGGAGGCGGAGGGGGAGATGGAGGTGGAGGTGGTGGTGGCGGTGGTGGAGGCGGCGATTTCTCAGATTCCGGCGGCGGCGGTTGTAAGTTAGGGGAATTCACATTGCCCTGCGACTGCACAGGAAGACTAAATAAACAGAAGAAGATCCCCAATATGAAGATTACCCAAGTCGACAATGATCGATCCATACATGGGCAATCAAATCACAATAAAAATTAACTCCTCCCAATCCTCATGTCATCTGGGTCGGACTCAAATCCCCCAATATTTTCCCCAAATCGAAAGAAGTAGGGTTTACAACCGTTTCCCCCAGATAATATTTTTTCGCTGATCTTGAAAACAACAACTAATTGTTCCAAAACAATCACCCCAATATGCTAATAATTCAAGAATCTGACAATTTGCGAGATTGAGAAAAGGAAGATATCTTTTCTTTTACCTCATATGAGATTATCTAAATGCGGCAAATATATTCTTGTTGTTGACAAATTTCTTCCCAAAAATGGTCGTGATCCCCCTGATATTATTCTTGAGAGATGAGGAAGATGAGAAATGGGGGACAACGAAGGGAAGAGAAGGAGAAAGAGAGAGAGAGATAAATGGAAAATGCAGGCGGGGTGGGGGATTCAACGGTTGGTCTATTTTGGGAAATCAATTCACCATTTCATCGCCTGCCACTGTTAACTCTTCTAACACCGTTATTTCATGTGTTTTTATCAAATGAATAAATAGTATAGGTTTCACTTGATACGAAATTTAAAAATATATGTAAATTTTATAATTTTAAATTAATGTTTGATTAATTTTTTTTTTTTTAACGGAGCAAATATATTGTGTTATTAATTTTAAATTGATTTAGGAATATGTTTTTGTTCAGAATTGAATGATATGAATGTCAATAGAATAGTTAGTGCATTACGTTTTTGATGGACTTATTCATTTCGAATTTTAAAAAATTGCATGAAAAATAATTTTAAGAATTCATTTGATCGAATTAACGAAATAGAAGGGTAATGCTTAACAATACCAACAAATAATGGAACATGGAGCTTCCTACATTCTTGCTCTTTAAAGTATAACTATATTTAACTCCTATTTACTATAATTATTGTTAGAAGACGTAATTTAATTTGTCAAAATATTGATAATTTTGAGTTTGAATTTTGAGGATGAAAAAAATTATATCTAGAGATTTGTCTTGGAATGGGAGAATTTAAATTTTGTTGGACAATGGAAGTTCTACTCTTAACCAAAAGATTTGGAGTTCGAGTACCCGAGTGAAATTTTTTTAACTTTCTCATTAAAAAAGAGAAAACATGGCACGCAGGGACTATAGTATTCAAATCTCCATGTTTTATCTAGAACACAAATCACAATACTAAAAAGATTCCTTTATAGTTTTTGTGTTATAAAAACACTCCATCTGATAATTGATAGTAAAGAGTAACCATGAGTAACATTTGATTAAATGGTGCCGAAAAAATTGTATATGAAGTATGAATCGTTAGAATTCTCTTGATTTAACATGGTAGTTAATTGGTTAATGAAGTTGGTATAAAAGCATAAGACATCCCGTTCAATTTTCATTATAAACAAACATTTTTCAAATATGTATGAGTTAGTTGAAAAACGGATAAACTACTTTGGATCGTTAAAAAAACTTTATATTTCCTTTAAGATCAAGGATGGCCCTATCTTAGAAAACCATGTTCTAGGATTGGTGCATCTCACTCACCAGATCTCTACTGAATTAAATAAACAAAGTATAATTTTAGTAAATCTGAATTGTGCAGTACCATAACGTCTGCCAGGGAATCCAATATTTCCAGCCCTACATACTACTTATAATTATTTCACTACACATATTTTATATTACTATATTTCTTATCTTAATCAACTTATTATTCTATCTGTATTTTCTTTTTCACCATTCGACTATAATGATCTAAGATCAGTATCTAATTTTAAAATTAAAAAAAAAAGGTAGCTGTCTAAAAGGTACACCAACACTGCAAAGAATAATTGCACACACTTAACATTCAATTATTTAGGGTCAATTATTTTGCAAGTCTGATTTGTTGTATATAGCTTTTTCTACAAATCAGACAGCCTAAAACCTACTAGGACTATACACTTTTTTTGCAATAAAATAATCTCATTACAAAAAGAATTAAGCAAAAGATAAGTTAAATTATGAAATATTAATAACTTAATCTCAAATTTCCTCTATTAAGTTTGTCAACTCCATTATAATCAGATCTAGCCAGAAAAAAAAATTAACAAGGATGATGGACCTTGTGTGTGCTGTTCGACAGCTATATATGAAGACAGTTTTGGCCTGATCATATAAAGAGAAAAAAAAATTGTACCTACAGAGGATGAAAAAGTTGCATTCCTAATAATCAAAATAGCTTTATTGACTTAATTTTGAAACAAAAATTCTTGCAAATCCCTCCAAAGGGTCCTACTTTATTTATTCTATGAACTGTTTTTACTATTTTTGATAGATTGGTTGGTTAGAACCTCTAATTAAGCAAAAGATAATATTTAACACTCACATTGTAATTTGTACAAGTTTTTTTGTCTGAATTTCAATTATATGTTATTTCATATGTTACATTTTTTAAGTTATTCCAAAATAGGTTGACATGACGTGCAATATATAAAAATAGTGAATTCGTATTAAATAACATGTCCAAATAGGATACTTGTGCAATTTCTACCATTTTTAATGTGGTTTGGTCCTTTCTTAAAAACTTGAAAGAGAAAAATAACTCTTTCAAAGTATTTGTGAACATATAATTATTAATGTTACTCAAGATAACCAAACTTATGGAAATAGAAATAACTTATTCGAGACAAATGTTTTCTTTTGAAATATATTTTATGTTAGTAACAACTACCAAAAAGAAAACCAAATTGGAGGAACTGGGCCGAAGACTGAAGAATGGTTTGTAAGATTGGGCCCAAACGCTTCGTGAGGCCTGCCCTTTCTCGGGCTCATATGCCACTTTTAGATGACCTTCAGCCATTTTTGCCGTTTCAAAATAAGTAGAAAAATAATAAATTTTTTAAATCAGAATGAGACAAATAAATTGACTATTGTTCAGGGGAGTATTAAGTTTGTTTAGATAATTATCTAATCATGTCATTAGGTTCGTGATAGTTGTTTTAAATGAATTATTTGTAATACAAATACGACATTTATAATTATATCATATTGAAAGTATTATGTTATGCCAAATCGCAAGAGCAAATAAGGAATTCAAATTTACTCAAAGTTTAATGTTTGACCCCTTTGAAGAAACATGAAAAATGTTGGAGTTGAAGAGACAGAAGAGACTTTGGTAGAAATTGTACAGTATGATGTGGGCCATGGGATGGGAATGTGGGCCTACTTTTGTGGGGCCCATTGGCATGTGGATATCTTTCAAAACTACAATACACCAAAAATGCATTGGGAATTGTTGCCAAATTATCTCTACTGATTTAAAAGTTTTAGGGTTCGTTATAGTTTCTAAGTTTGTAGTGTCTACCAAACGTAAAAGATATTACTTCCTCCGTTTAAAAAATTCGTTTAAAAAATGATGATCTAATTTAATTTAGAATAAAATTTTAAAAAAGAAAATAGACTCATTAATCTTGTGATTTTAAATTAAAGTTATGTCAAATATGTCAAAATGACTTATAATCTTGTAGTTTTAAACATGCCACATAGAAATTTAAAGTTAAAAATATTGTAAAAAAATTGGATCATTCTTTTTTAAACAAACTGAATGAAATAAGGACATTTCTTTTATCAAATTCTTGTATATTTTACGAAAGGTGTAAATTATAATTCATAAATAAGATATTAAATTGTTGAAAAAATTTTAATTGAAAAATCTGGTAAAAAAGGTAAACTAACATATTTCAGAATATGTTATTTTACTTTTTTGGAACATTTTTATCCTTTTAACTTTAATAGTTTTTAATTAAAAATAAAAAAAGATCAGTTTATTTTAAAATAAAATAAAATATTATAGACTTCTTAAATTTTTGGTCAAATTTGTTGGATATTTAGCTTTGCCCTAAAATATTCTAGGATGTTTTTTTAGTAATTTTGACATATATCAAACATAAAAATCATATTTATATGTAATGACTATAGTTTGTATAATTGCACTCCATAATAAATTTTATATTTGCTATGACTCTTTTTATTTATATAAGAAACACGTTCACATATAGCAAACATGAAGAACAATTTTGTACTATATTATAGCTGAAGTTTGCATAATTGTGATTCATAACAAATTTTCTATTTGCTATGAGACTTTTGATCTGTATAATTCGCTAGATACATCCAATTTATACAAATTGTTCAGTTTTGTATCAAATTATTTATACAATGTAACATAAATTTTGTATTTATATAATTATAAATGTATATGATAAAAATATATATATTTGTATTTGTATATACACTTTACTCTAGCTTTATAAAAACACAAACACATTTAGTATATTTGTATACCAAAAATGATTAATTATATACTAAATCAAATGTCAAAAAGGAAATATTTATTACGAATTACAAATAAAATAAACTATAAATATAACATTTAATTTAAATTAATAATTTATACTTTATACAATTTTCTCATAGATATTCATGTTACAAAATTTCAAATACATATAATTTTATAAAAATATACTAATTAATAATAATAATAGCAATTAAATATTCTTTAATATAATTTTTCACATAACATAAACCATCTTTTCATGTAGAAGTGAGTCTTTTGTTGTAAAGTTTAAATTGATGTTATTGTTCTTTTAAAAGTTTCAAATCATGTTTTTTTTTTAAAGAATTTAAGATTCAATCTAATATAGCATGTCCTAATGTAAAAGTGTTATTTTCTTCGCTTCTAATTTCGCTTCGTATTAGTCGATTGCTTTTCTTTTTATGAGATAATTTTACAAACTCATCCTTTTAATGCTTCGAAAAAATTAAGTGCATGGTTAATAAAGGAAAAAATTATTTAATATTTTTTGATTTTGTAAAATGGATAATTAATATATGACAATAATAAAACAATCCATACGGGCTATGGCGGAGCCACCTTACTATTAGGATTCATCTGAATTTCTTTTTAACAGAATATTATATAATATATACAAGATTAAAATAATTTTTTGATATATATAGTATATATCGAACTCTTTCGATTATTTTATTTGTCTAATTTTTATATTTTAATCCCTTTTATTGAAAATTTTGACTCCACTCCACCAACGAGAGAGGAAGCGTAATTTTAGTTTAATTTTGGGATTCTTGCTACATTGTCTGATGTTTGCTTTATTAAATGTGGATACCCAACCTTTTGTCAAACAGAGATGGAAAAGTTGAAGGGTCACAGAGAAACTGTGCAGAAAAATCCAAAGCTCAACACCCAAAATTGTGAAAAGCTCAAAAAGAAAAAGAAAAAATAGTGTTGGCGTCACGTAAGTCTGAGTAGAAATATAAAGATGGATGCTGCAGTACCAGCTAGGAACAAAAGTAGAAAACTTCTCTTTTTTCTTTTTTTAAATAACTGAATGATTGGATTGAGCTAAATTTAAATCGAGTATAGATGCTAATTATCTTTCGAAGATATCTATGTGGTGAAAATAAAGGGGCTACTTTGTATATTTGAAATATATTATAACCAATTTAAATTTAGGGTTATCTAAATTATTTTCATAGGTTAATTTTAGACTGTATTCGTGCTCCTACTATTGATATCTTATAAGCCGGGAGATTTGTTCAGTTAGATTCTCTTCGCTTGCTTTTTGGTACATTCAGAAAACTCAGTAATCGAATCTATCCATCTATATATTCTCTTCTTCGATTCATTTTTCTTCTTGCTTATTTTATTCTCTCCTTTACACAAACAGGTAGATGGAAAATTAACTGACTTTTTAAATGGCTTAGATAATTTTTTGATTTGACGTGAATCGTTTGGAGATTATGATTTGTCTTTTGATTAATTGATGATTATACGCCCCTTCAATTAAAATAATTTTTAGATGTGAGGAGTTGATGAAAATAATTTCACATTCGTTTGAAACGAGATTACATGACTTGGACAAAAAAAATTTAAAAAATTAAATTAGATTGAAATTTGATATGTTTGTGTATAGTGAAGGTCAAATATATTATTAGGTTCAAAGGGTGCATATATAGATGAGGGGAATAAAATCAGTTTAGGAAAAAGTAGAACAAACTCTCCATGCAGTTGTCACAGGAAAAAGAAAACTAGAGAGAGACTTGACATGAAGGCACGCATATTAAGGTAAAAAAGTCTTACTTCATTTCTTCTCTGAAATACTACAACTATGATTTTGAAGAAAAGATAATGTAAAAATTTCCGATATTAGAACTTGCAAAATATCTTTGTATTACTCTCTTGTAATATAAATTAAATAATAAGAAAAAGATACTTTTTATTATGAATTCAAACTTAACATCTATTAACTATTTTGAATAATTGCAAAATATCATTGTATTACTCTCTTGTAATATAAATTAAATTATAATAAAAAAATTACTCTCGAGTATAAACTCAAACTTAAGATCTTTTAACTATTTTGGAATAATTTTTTAGATTTGAAAATGAAATGATAGAAAATATCATAAATTAAAATAGTTAATAATTTAAAATATTTAAGAGATATAAAAAAAATTACCGTGACTCTCAAAAATCAAAAGGTACCACATAAATTAAAAGGAAGGAGTATTGTGATATAATTTCCTTCGTCTCAATTTATTTATTTTTTTAGTCAATTTGAATAAGAACTATGAGCCCTTTGGATTAATTTTAAAAAAAAATAACTTTTAAGTTAAAAATAAAAAAAAATCAAATTGAAATCACAAGTCAAAAAATAGAAAGTAAATATTTTTTATTTCTGATTTATTTTAAGTCATTTAAACTTATTATAAGTTATTTTTGACCTTGCAAAATATTTGCTAACTTATTTTAAGTCATTTTTGACTCATTCTAAATTATTTTTAAATCTTTTTCATATACTTTTAAAAATAAAAAACTAACTTAAAAATAAATTTATCAATTTTTAAATCAATCCAAACGAGCTTTATAATTTTCTTTTTGACAACTCTTCAGTTCAGTCTTTCCAGATGATATCTTTGAGACGACATATTAAAGAGTATTTTTGCAAAGACGACATATTAAAGAGTATTTTTGCACGCCTGTTTGCAACATTCAATATCTACAATGCCTTTAATTTAAAATCCATAATGTTTTTTGATTTTTTTTTTATAATTTTATGTCACGTCAAATTAGATAAATAAATTCAAAGCAGAGAGTAGTGTACATGTTTGCATTCATTTACTTCTTTCTAAATGTGGATACAATTGAAACATTTTCTTCATTTACCTTTCTAAATGTGGATATGGTTGAAGTAATTTCTGTGTGACCCACTAATTAACTGGACCTCTAATTTGACTTTTTAATATAAAATTTTGGATGATTTTGTGTTATTTGTTTCTCTATATTTAAGAGGATTTGAATTTGGCAGTATCGACGGGGCCCTTCTGTTTATAACACTGCTCCTTCACATCAAAATTGACTTACGTAACCATCGCATCACTACTCAATCATATTTCTAATTTGATCTAAATTAATTCACAATTTGAAATTGCAATTCTTACGCGACATAGCTGTTAAAGATTTTAAAATATGTTCTTAGAAAAGAAAAAAATATATTATTAGGTTCTTGATAAATTTATTTATAAGTGACACAAATTAAAAGTGTTACACCAAGGCTAATAGATTATGTCGAACTATATAGAACTTGCTCAAACGATTTATTTACATAAAATTAAAATCTTGATTGTAAATTAATAGGAGTACATAATTCTAGAAATAAATATAAAATGTAGATCAAAGCTATTAAATTGGATGATCTAACATGTCAATCTTTGATTTCATTGCCATCAAATTAACATCCAAAAACATAATTCATAATCTAAAGGCATCTTAGAAGCAAGATTTGAGTATTCCTTTGAGCCAAAGGAAAGGAGGATTAGGACTAGTGAGCTAGCAAAACTAATCTCTAGAAATGTATCATCATTCATCACTAGAGGAGTAGAGGTTTACCCAGCAGTCATATTTGGTTATCTGTTTTTCATTGGTTCCATAATGCAAACATGGGAACGGGATGAACAAGGTCCATATTTCCAATTTGGCCTGAACTCGAAGAATTATCATCATTCCCCTTGCTACCATCTTCAAACTTGTGATCTTGAACCTGTACGGATGAATAATATGCCTGGGGATATTCTAATCCGACCCCAAATTCACAACTCATTTCACCTGAGCCAGAGCATTTGGGACTTGGGGCATTAGAAGAACTCCTGCTGCTTGATCCTGCAGCACCCATCATCGGTACCATGTCCATGAACGAATCTATAGGTTGCTGCAATTGCTCCCCATTTGTTATGGCTAAAATGGGCTGAGGTGAAGTTGTGCATGAACTATAGTCCTCATAGGAAGACGGGCAGACCACAGAATCTTTCGATGGGGAGCGCTTGGCAAGCTCTCCAGTTATTAAAGTTGAGCTTGAGCAAATCCGTTTGACATCGTACCTACTGATATCAAAATTCGTCACAGCGCTTGTCCCCCTGAACTTAATTGCAGCAATATCATAGGCTTCTGCTGCTTCCTCCTGCGTACCTGAAATAAGAAACATGACCAAATATTAAGGTTATCTACAATCGGTCAGTTTTAAGTTGAGATTTTTGAAGATACACGAGCTGATCTCAAAACTGAAGTAAAAATAACTTGAGTTTGTATTGCTACATCCTAATTATACTCAAATTTAAATATTATAACTTCTTTCTTAGTTGCTGGCTCCATTTGTCCCACCGGAGATAGTGGTGCGCTTTTGATTAACATTGTGTGGGATGAGTGTATGGGTCACATGACTTACATGCTCTCAACTAAGGGAGGAGCCAACTTGAGCCTGGGCGGATCATCTCAATCCCCTTCATTTGAAAAATTACACTATTTATATAGGACTAAAGTTAATTTTTATGTATATAAAGAATATATATTGAACTTCATTCAGCTTATTCATGTGTTTACTTCTTCATATTTTGAGCTCCTTAGTGAAAATCCTGACTCCATCATGTGGTTTCAATAATCTATAATTATATTACAAACAGAAATACATCACAATCTGAGTTGCAACCAAATTATGATCAGAACTTGTATTATAAGTTTTCTGTAGCTATAAGAGCATGCACATTTTTGGCTCAGCGCAATAAAAAATAACTACTGCTGCTGTACTACTATTATTCTAGTACATAGAGAATTCAGAAGCATCACGAAAGTCACATGTTTAAAGATGTAGCATTTCTTTTTCAAAATTTTTGTATCAGCGTGAAGAGAATAAAAACAAAACACCTATTAGGAAAATGAGGAAGACAGCTAGAACAAATAGAATTTTAGATGAATAATTGAATAAAAAAGCGTAAAACAATAAGTGAATCAAATAACTTACTGAAGGTGCCAAGGTACAAGTCTTTGTTGCCTGCAACTCTTCCAATTCTGGCTTGCCACCTCCCATGCTGATGATGCCTGCCCAATTTCCCAAGTTTCAATCAATGGGTTTGCTATAGTACTAGATTTCCATAGGTATGGTTTATTGGTTTTTGCATATGATTGCACATGCATAATAAAGTTTGCCTGTGCCCCTATTATTGAACATGGACAATTGCATTCAAAGAAAGCTGCAAATTTTGCAGCAATAAAATAGTAAATGTGGTAAAGAACTTTAATCGTAAAAAAGGTTGGTTTCCCTTTTGGTTTAATGCTACTACGAACCTTGTTACTCCTCTGAACATTGATGCCCCTCTTGAAAACCCACTGCTTTTCCTGTTTTAACATAAAAATGGGATACCATACTAGGTCAATTTTAGCAATAGTATTGCAAGTATGTTCCTTCTTTTTCAGTGTAACAGGCCATCAAACAGAAGAAAGAAAAAGAGGACTAGTGAAGAAAATAGAAGGGACATTACTCCCCTATGTACCTTCTCAAGTGTGCTACAAACTCTTGCCTATTCATATTTTTCATCTCCTCCAATTCCTTTTCGTAAGTGTTTAGCTGACATTATACATGAAAGATAACAACATAAATTCTTAGAGAAATAGAACAATATTGTTTAATTACGAGTTGTGTTCTGCCCATGAATAAGAGGGGACTTGTTGCAATAACAACAATAACAAGCCAGTTTAATCTAATGACAAGTGTGAAGAGGGTGGGGTGTGTGAGCAAGACCTCACCTCAACCTCATACAGATAGATAGACTGTTAATGTAAAGACCATTGACTCATGCAACGCACATAAAAACCGTTAAAAGAAAAAATATAGAGGACATATTATTTGAAGCAGCCCATAACATTCAGTAATTAAGGAGCAATAACAAGAATCAAATAATCACAAGTGTACTTACGGGGGAATTAATATGCGTGTTAGGACCCCAGTATTTTAAAGCAGCTAAATCATATGCTCTAGCTGCCTTTTCCTCCGTGTCATAACCACCTATAGAATTGAACAGTTCAAGAATTAAATTAATCACAAAAATTAGTCCAAAATATACATATACATAATATATTCACATTGGTTTCCTTTCCACATGTCAACAATATATTTTAGGCCCGAAAGTCAATATGTAGATAGAGAATGTCAATTACCTAGATAGACTGATTGATCCGAATGTTGGAGGAAGCAAAGATTAGAGAAGAAAACAAGATAAAAGTTAATTAGTATATTCATGAAGAAAAACTTTTGGAGAGTAAAATGTTGAAATTAAAGTGTAATTTTTTTCATTGAACACTAGTTAGTTGTAGAGAATCAACTACACTACTGACATTAATCTAAACACAGTGAGAGAATGAAGCATTACTACACACCTTGTCTGCCTTTCCTAGTTTGCCCTTCCTTTCTGCAACTGTTATCCCACAAATGTGCCTCGTATCTTCCAGTCCACCGATGTCTAATTTGGTCAAATTCCATTTCATTAAATAAAGATTATTCAAAATGATTTAGAGTTAATATGGCTAACATATCTTTTTAATACAAGCCTTAAATATAACTATAATATAGAAATCATTGTAGATTTTTTTTTTTCAAAAAAAAAATAGTTGAATTAGTACCTGGTGACTCCGCGGTACTGCGAAGTTCTTTGCCCAAAAGTATCAATGGATTTGCGCGGAACTGATTCCTTTGAACCACCAACATTTTTAACTGCTACCGGCCGTTTTTTGGGAGCGGCTGCAAGCGACAGTGCCTGGCAATTGGTAGGATTTACAATTTCTTCAGCTGACGACATTAATGGTGCAGCAACAGAAGCCTGGCGTAACCACGATTTGAATCCAGAAACAGAAGTAGCTCCGTCAAATGGCAGATGATAGACACTACTAGTAGAGTGTGCAAACTCATGATATGAGCTCTGAAATTGACTATTTTGAATTATCATCTGTGGAGACGGGATCAATTTCATGTTTGCTCCAATTTCTAACTGGTGTTGTTCGTGATCAGATTGATTTATGCTTGGTGGAATATTCACGTTGATTTCAGAAATTTGTTGTTCTTCATTAGAAGGAGAATTTGAGTAACAGCATCCAAGGAAATCCTCAAGCTTCGGACCCTCTTCTTCTTCTGGATTATTAGCAGTACTCATTTCATGATTCTCATACCTCCAACAATCTATTTTTGAAAAATAAAAATTAAATTACAGTATCAACTTCTCTTTTAACACATGAATTAGCAGTGGAAAAACGGAGCAAATCAGTAGAAATACCTTCAGTGGGTTCACAGCGTGGGAAAGGATCCATCATACATAGAGAACCATTAGTGCTTAAAGGCATGACCGACAAAGGAGTATTTTCAGCAGCTTCGTTTCGTCTTTCGTAATTTTTTACTTCTTCTTCTTCATCATCATCATCGATTCTGAAATCGGGAGTAAGAGAGAACCCCAACCAATTACTCATTATAACTATGAAGCAATTTGAACTCAATTTCTCTCTCTAGAACTCCGTGAGCGTTTTTTGTGTGGAGTTGGAGCTCATACTTTGAAGATCCCAGTGAAAGGAGACTGGAGTGTACATTATATATATATATATATATATATATGTTATATTCCTCCAATACCCATAAAATGTCTTATTTTCGCTAGTGGACTAGTGGAATATATAAGATTGAGAACAACAATTTCATTTTTTCTTGTATTCACATGCCCATGAGTATACCTACAAAACTTTGAGACATTCGATATACTAATTTAGGAGTGAATTTTAGAATGCTTGAGATACAGTAAATCTTTTGTAACAGTTACAATTAGGAATTTCATACAATTTTCTTTTATTTTTGAAGTATTAAGAATTAATTAGATTATATTTTTACTTTTTAAATTTTTTATAAAGATCGTTCAAATTTGATGAAATTTGAATATATCTTAAAACATTTTGATTCATCACGTTTTAATTTTCGATACAATCCTTTTCGTGTTGATACGTCACGTCTCGATTTGTAGGAAATTTTTGAGATTATAATAAAATATGTGGTATATTTAGATAATTTTTTTTAATTCTTATTGTTGTAGTTAATATTTTTTTATTAAAAAGGCATTTTGGACTAGAGGTGTGCATTTGGTTTTTCGGTTTTGAAGAAGTGTAATCCAATCCGAACCAAAATAAATTTGGTTTGGTTTTTCTCTTTTTGGTTTGAATTTTTTCGATTTGGTTAATCGGTTATGTCAATAATTAGAAATATAACAAAGTAATATTTGCAATTTAAAAAAAAGTTATATATATACATAAAATATTGAATTTCTTAAATATACTTTTTAATGTAAATCACAAGTAAGATAAAAGGGACAAAAGTAGTTAACTCCAACTTAATTCTAAACATATATATATACATAATTCAATTTTTTCAAATTTTCGGAATCCGAAAAAAATTAAAAAACCAAAAAAAGAAAATTATAAATCCAAAATCAAATTAAGAATCCAAAAAAACAATTTAAATTAGAATTTGATTAGATTAAATTTAATTTTTTGATTTAATCCAAATAGTGCACACCTCTAATTTGTAGATAATTTTTGAAAAAAGAGTTGTATTTAGAGTTGAAGTGGAAATACTTATATGAAAGTTGAAATTGTATTTTAATAAAATAAAAGAATCAAATTTCTAGGTGAAAACTTGAAAGTAACTCCTTTATCCTTTATTAATTTTTTTAGAAAAATGGGTGTTGGATTTATCTAGTAAAAGTTTTAGTTGATCTCTCATATTTTTAACAAGTAGATGAAGGAAAGATAGAGTAATATTTAGACGTTATAAAAAAATGTAACAGTGAAGGGTTTTTCTATTTTGTTATAACAAATTCATGTGTTTGGGATATTGATAGAGTAATCCGTAATAAATTAGTAGTAGTATTATTTATAAAAGAGTCTGAGAAGTAGGCAGGGAGAGGTGTAGGCTGTAGTTCTTTATAGAGGTGCCTCGATTTTCGTTCCGACCCTCTCCTTTCATTTCGTTTCTCAGTTTTGTGGCAGCGCAGCTGGCACCACCTGTGGACATGAGAGAGAGAAACGCCTCACAGATACACTACTACATTTTTCTTTCCTTTTTTCCGCCAAGTATTTGTCAATACATATTGCATAATGGAAATGCCTTTCATTCTTACTGCAATGTATTTAAATTTTACGACAACTTGTTTGTGGAGAGGCATATCGGAAATAACTTTATGACTAATAAATAACCTATATAGGAAAAATATTATAATTTTTATTTGTGAAAGATATTAATAATCAATAATGAAGAAAAAAAATATTTAAATTACTATTTGAAAAAAATCATTACACCAATTATAAAAATTACATAAAAAACCAGGGCATATGTTTTCACGCTATGTCTTCAATTTGTGCCCCAAAAAGTTTTTGATACGCCCTCCCGAGACTCGTCACAAAAAAACATTTCTGGAAACACTGGTTACAACCATAATGACTAAATCTATGCAAGATTACTTTGAACTTCCAATACTAATTGGAAGTACTCATTCGATCACTCAAAATTTTAGGCACCTATTGGCCTACTTGAACAAACAATGAATATACAACTCTACCAACAGTTGTGACTTGACAGGGTAAATCTCATTTATGAAATTAGACTATAAACCAAATGAACAATGATTCGAACAAGTACAACAAGAAAATCCTGTCTTGTAATCTAAATATAGTTAAAGAATGAAAAAATTATGAGCAACTATGATGAATTTTGCATCGATAACACTAATTATCATTCATCATCAAAGTTCTCTATATTTCCTTTGGTGTGAAATCGAGCATGGAGAGGTCTAGGAGCCCTCTGTTTTCTGTCATATCCTCTTACCACCATGAAACCTGTAAGGAGAATTAAGGTGAAAATACAAAAGACTACTTCAGAAAATATTTCTCGTCACATTTATCCATCTATACACATAAAGGCAACTGTGAATTACGGTTGTGATATTTGACTTGACCTTTTTAGGAAACGTAACATCATCAAATCCAACACTATAGGTGAACAACACTAAAGTGCCTTCTCTTTTGTTTCTGATTTTATCATAGTTAAGGATTTCCTTTGCTAGATTCCGTATGACACCTTTGATTCGAAGGTTTGTAGAATGTGCAAAGGTAGGGTGTAAGATTAACGTACATCCTAACCTCCGCAAACCTACTAGGTTTGTTGTTGATCATATATAATGTGCAATCTGTTTTAGCCAAGACTTACTTTCATTTTTTTTACTAGACTTCTGACCGTTCTTCATAGTTCTATCTGGTATAGAGGTGTAAAAAATGAACCCGGTTATGCATAACCCATCCATAATTTTAAAAATTGACCTCAATATAATTTGAATTTAGCTCAATCTCAACTCATTCAAGCATTAACCCATTTAAAGAGAATTCTTAATTGAGTCCAATTGAATCTCCAATTTCAACATGTCTTAAGACTCTTTATTTTCATCGATGTAATGTATCCTTTTAGGATTTAACTATCCATGTGTAACTTCTTTTTTTAAATTTTTATGAGTTGAAATTCAAGTTGTGGTTATAAAACTTAAAAAAGAATATATAAAAAATATTGAGATTTAGAGGGTCAAATTGGCGGGTCAAGACCTAACCCATTTTAAAGCCCATTTAGCTTAAGTAAACTTGGACGGGTTAGGAACCAACCCAATTTCTATTTTAGCCCAATCCGCTCATTTGATACTCCTAATCTAGCATATTAAGTTCAAAATATGAAGGTATAGACATTCCTAAGAAAAAAGATTTGTGAAGGTATAAAATCTCTTAAAATGGAAATATCTTCTTTCAATTTTATATACAAAAGAGACTATCCACATACCTTTCCAAAAACATTTCTGAATATCCCTTGTTGACAAGCCTGGTTTTGATATTATGAGTAATATTAGTATATATGAAGTCAAATCTGATAAAACATTATATCATATAAAAGTAAAATATAACAAGCAACAATATAATTTACCTTTTACAATGGACGAAACTGAAGTTCCGCAGTATAGAGTTGTCACTCTCAAATTCCATATGGAGGCTCTTGCAACGGGAATTGGATTTAGGCTCGACTCATGATCAGCGAAAACCTGGTATACAAAAAAATTGATTTGTGAGTGGGCTGTAACACAACAAACTAGTTACCCATACTAGACAATAACACGATCTGATTACCTCGTTGATCTGGAAGTAAGTCCCATTCAGTGGAAAACTTCCCCTATTTGCCGTCCGACATGGAATCTATAAATTCATGGATATATGTATTCATCTAAATAAAGAAACTCTTAGGAAACAATATGAAATGAGACATTTATGATTCACTTACCAAAATCGTCCCATAGATTATTTGATCTTTTGGGAAGTAATTTTTATTGTCCGAACATTTCTCTGAATCATAAAGCTCTAATTCATTGGAGCTAGAATCTTTTCCATTTTTTTCCTGTTTATGCACAACTTGCTCTAAAAGTTATAAAATAATTGTTAGTTCAAACTGTATATGGCCAGAAACATGATTAAAAGAGAATTTTTATAGAAACATTTATACTAAGCATATCCACAAATGACAAATACTTTTTTACCTGTTTGGCTGATGGCAAGAAGGTAAGGACAATCGTCATCAGGCTCCCGTTTCTCAAACTGCAAAGAAATAACATTAATAAATATAGTTGCAGTGAAGAAAATTTGATAGGATGGGATGTATAAGAGATTACCCCACTCAAAAGAGGATGATCATCTGGAAGCTCATACCTGCAATAGACCAATTGTGTGGGTTTATTATACACGTGGGACATACTATTTACTTATGCTATAAGCATATAATTCAGTAACTTTAGATATTTGATACACAAAAAGACGGATTAAGTATTACTGTTACTAACACTAAGTGCTCAGTCCTAAGTCGAGTCTCCGTCTTCAATTTACGAGCAGGACGTGCAGCAGATTTTGGATTCAAAAGAACCAAGGCTTTGGACACTTCTTCATCACTTTGCAATTTACTGATCTCATCAACAAAGCTCAACACAATTTCTTTGAAGTCTTTATTGGACTTGTCAATGAAGCTCAAAATATTTTCTCCAAAAGCTTTAGTGTTGAGTTTGATGGTAGGAATCTCCTGTTCATGCTCTGCCTCATAAGAGAAGTCTTCAATGTCTTGTTCCAGTAATTCTAGAGGTCTGTGCTCTGGAGATTCTGGCATTTCTACGATAGGCTCATACTGTTGAGTCTGGAAGCTGGACTGCGAGAAGCTTTCGCTAGAATGGGGCAAATTTGGTAACGACACACACATGTTTAAGACGTCATCAACTGTATCAGGTTGCTTAGAGTCAGCCTCTCCTTTCTGTTGTGGTCCTGGGAGGCGAAGCCTAGTACTGTATATTGCAAAATTTATAAATATTGTAATGCACAAGGATGAATTTGTCTTTTTCTTGGAATATTGAGTATTCAATGTCGAAAAAATCAAGTGTCTTGTGGAATGTCAGATATTTCATATAATAAACAGATTATTGTGAGGCCTAGATATAAATTTAATTGGAAAAGATATATATATTATTTTATTTTTATAAGCAGTAATCTGATGCAAACCTTGCAAATGCACTAGCAAAATGCCTGCAGTCGCCTCTCAATGGGCAGGCATCACAGTTTGGCTTTTTCTTTGTACAGAAGACCTGTGTGATATTGACGAAAATTCTTATGCTTACAATAAAACTAATCAAATTATCGTATCATTGACTATTGAGTGCAAATCTGACCTTTCCGAATGTGATCATGTGATAATGCAATTCATATCTGCCAAGCATACCAACTTAATGAGCAGAAGAATTTCTAGGACAATTTTTCAGTTACAACAAATCCATTGAACAAGAAAGCTCCAGAGAAAATGAAAATGCTTACAGTGTTGACACATCAAGTTCGCATAAACGTGGCCAAAGGTACTTTTGTATGGAACTCTCCAGGGGGAACCTAATTGAAAACAAAATCAACAATTAATATATAATAGATCGAACATACCAACACTAAATAGAATTTATTCAATACATACTTTTCCAAAAGATGCATTTGGAGCCCATCAGGTAATGGTTGCAAAGGGACCCATCCTAGACGTACTACTATCCGAGCAACATTTATGTCAACCTTCAACCAAAAGTATAGTTAAATAAGAAAAATCCAGTATGCCGAGATTCCGAAGGCCCAACGAAAGTGGATAACCACTATATGCTGAATACTTACAGGGAAGGAATGATGTCGAAGTGACAAAAGTCGAATGCAATCCGTGCTCTTCGGCCCAAGCCCATAAATACTCAATAAATATTCTCTGAACAGAAGCAAGATAATAAAAGAATGCTCTATGATATATTAGCTTTTAAATATCACGATGACCATAACTTTGACTAAATAATTTATATTCTTACTTCACATCCTCCTTCGGGACATCTCTTAACCACTCAAGGTCAACGCTTCCATGATGTTCAAACGATCGATTAAGAAAATTCTGCAAAGTCCGCCAACTAATTGGTTAAGAGACCTTACTCCCAATATAGTACACACTCATAACATATTAAGAAATATATTATATATCCATAAATATTTGAATTTGAACCTAGTGTTATTATATTACCTAGTTCAGGTTATTATAGGAACCTATACATTTCAAATATTGGATTCACGACTCAATACAATCAATGGCCTCTACCAAAACATAATAATAAATCACAAATATCATTAATAAAATTCATGTGTTTTATTTGAAATTCACTCTTTTAATATCTTTGGATGCAAAGCTATGAAGTTATCCTTTCAAGGATTCATTCATTCAATATTTCTTTTCATAGACAAAAGAAAATAATTGATTTAGAAAAGTTGAGTTTAAAATAGTATATAACACCGTCATAAATAGAAAACAGAATAAAAACAAGTGTGGGAACAAGAAAAAATAAAACAATGTGGTAGGTTTATGTAATTAATGAGAATTTCGACAACCTAAACTAAAACTAAAAAATGGAAAAGCTTTACTTATGATCTTTTTTTTTTTGTATATTATATATAATTACATACCATTTTCAAGTATTTAAAAAAATTATAATTCTCTTTTATAATGACACAGGAATGCACTAACTTTTTTTCAATATTATCAAATTTTATTTCAAAATCTGAAGTTACAATTAATTTTATTTGTTCAGAAAGAGTCCTCTTTATTATTACAAAGTTACAACTGATATGTAGAAATTTTATTATTTCTTTATACATTATGACATTAGGAATGTAGTAAATTTTCTTTTCAAATTTTAATTGTTCGTTGTTATTTTTGTTTCTATTTTAAAAATAATTAAAATAGGGAAAACAAAAAGCAGAAACTATTAGGGATATAATATTTTTATCAATTATTGTAGACATATTGATGTAACATATTTCTTTTTGCTTATGTTTCTTTTCTAGGTAAAGAAAAAAAATCAATTAATCAACTCTACGGTACATCATTCGTAAAATCATAAATGAAATGAGAGAAGTCAAACGAGTGTACCTTAATTTTTGCAGCAAGAACATTACCCTGTCCTCGACATTTAATTTGTTCAAAAATTTTTTTAACATCAGCATGTCTAACAGCTTCCCAATTAACCGAATCCCTGTTACTTTCAGTGGAACCAGTATATGTTCCAGTAGAATAGGCTTTCCTCAATCTATCCCAATCAAATTCTCTCTTTGGCAATTTATTTTTCTCTCTCGACATCTCGTCGGGCAAATCACCTGTTTCATTTACTAAATCGCAACTCTTAGCAAAGCTTATCACTTCTGGGTTACCACAATTGGCTGAAGACTGACTTCCACATGTACTTTCATTTCCAATATTTTCTTCTTGCATACTTTCTGACGTATTTGACACAAAAATTTCATCTGAATCTGGCAATACATGTGTAATCGCTAGAGCTTGTTCTTGTTGTGTAGTCATTTCTTGACTATTTTGAAGTGGGAACGCTGAAGCAAGAAGCATGAAGGCATTGCTGCATAGGATACAACAAGATTGTTTACACTCTACCGAATGAGAAAAATATGAGGATATAACACAATAAAGTTTACCTCGAAAGATAATCTGACACGTTTTGTGTTAGGAAAACGCCAACCACAGAGTCTACCACTGACCCTTTCCATGGAGAAAAAGTCCTTTTCCCTGTAAATAGATTTTTAGCATGGTAAAAGTTTAGCATAAAAATAGAAGTATTGAATTACTTGTAAAAGAGAAATTCTTGAGTTGTACCTAAGACGAGACACATGCGGGCAATGAATGAGGCTGCTCTTCCTTTAAATAATTCTCTTTGTTCCTTCCACCATATTTTCTTCTTTTCATCCGGCTCCTCGTCAATTCCACCATTTTCTATGAGTTGTTCCCACACTCGCTCTGATTCACTATCAAGATCAACCTTGGGCAATTCTTTGGCTTTGCGCTTTTGAACAATCATTGAACCATCAAGATTCCGCAAGACAAGCTGGTCATCATTAAACTTGGGCAATTTTTTGGCTTTGCGCTTTTGAACAATCATTGAACCATCAGGATTCCTCAAGACAAGCTGGTCATCATTAACCCTGGGCAATTCTTTGGCTTTGGGATTTTGAACGATCATTGAACCATCAGGATTCCTCAAGACAAGCTGGTCATTATTGTTGCTGGTTGTTCTTTTCTTTTTATAAGTTCTCGTATCACCAATCTTTATTTTTTTAAAAATCCGAATAATTGCTGCAACGGTGATTATCTTTGTTGAACCTGCAAAATTTCATTCAAGGTTATATAGTACAAATATTATGACAAGTACAAAAAGGAAAAATGCATGTCTAAGTGGATTACGCTTTGTTTTAGGCAGCAGATTCTCATGTTGTGTGTATTCCTGAATTTCACTGCAAGTTGATTTATTTGTTCTAGGCAATAAATCTTCATGTTGGGGGCACTCTTCAATATCATTGCGACCTGATTTATCTGTTTGGGGCCACGAACCTTCATGTTGCGAGCATTCCTGAATTTCATTGCAAGCACTTATTTGAGACCACTTATCTACAAAAGATTCAAACCCATTGATTGCACTTAAACCTGACTTAAGGCAGAGAGGATCTAGAATAGCAGTTGATCTTTTGCAATTCTTAGATCTCTTTCTTTTGGACGTGACTAGTGGAGACAAAGTCAAGGCGTTCATGGGCAGACTTGGTCCTAGTTCTGTATTTTCTTCCCTGCATGCAGACAAAGGTAATGGTTCTAGTTTTGTATATTCTTCCCTGTGAGCAGACTTGGTCCTCTTAGGATGGATTAATCTCCTCCTACGAGACTTAACCATAGGGGACAAGCTGAACACACACTCAAAAGATTCTATATCAGCCATTGCAGCTGCAATTTGATTCTTGTTAGGTAGGACCATTACAACAAAATGTGATCTAAATTTTCCTTTCTTCCCCGATTTCATATTTGAAAAACATGTATTTTTAGCACCATTAACAATTTCAAAATCCCTCCTGGTAACCCTCTTGCAAATTGTAAAAGAGCTCTTTGAAGTCACTTTGCTCTTTGTATTAGTATCCAGTGGATTCCAGCCTTTGTCTGCATAATCAGCAGTGCCAATGTTATTTGATGTCCTGTAACTTTCCAGAAAATCAAGCCGAGAACCACCTTTTTCTTGGGATTTATGGTCATTCTGGGAGGTCGTTTCATTTCCTGCCAAAGGCACGGCGCCAGTGTTTCCTATTGTCCTCCTTTTATAAACTTTCACAGAATGATCCCGACAAGCCGAGATTGTTCCATGGTTGTTCGGGTAGACGTGAGCTTCATTTCCTGCCAAGGGCATCAAATCTATTTGAGTTTTCCTCCTTTCATAAACTTTCAGAAAATGATGCTGACAGGCTCTCTGATCATCCTGGTAGATACTAGGATCATTTCCTGCCACAGATATGGTGCCAATGTGAATTTGAATAGAAAGATAAATTCCAAAAATTCTTTGAGAATAAAAAGATTTTCAGCAAAAATATAAATAAAAATTTGGTTACCTTGGTTGGGTTGGGACTCTGCCTCTAAATTATCTTCTAAGCCAATGGAGCTATTTGTATCAACTGCCTGCTCATTAAAACCGTCCAATGGATTTGTCAAGAATTTGTTGTAACTTTGAGTTACATGATTTCTAATCACTACTGCTGCTTCTATGGATAAAAAATCGTTCTCATTTTCCAAGTTGAAAGGGAGAGATCGTTTACATGACTTCGAAACATGTCCAAAATCTGTAAGAATATCGTGCTCAAGATCTGGTGGACTTATTGCTGAGAGAGCATGCTCAAGAGTTTCTGGTTGAGGAGTTGAAACCTGTAGGACCAGCGATCCGGGAATAGTTTCTGGAATCTTACTATTAGGTGTTTGCATATAAGCATCTCCTGATAAATCAACTGAAACTTTGTCGTGGTCCTTTTCTATCTTCTTCTTTGTCTTGGCACTGACCTTAGAGTTACCTGATTTTGGAATTGAAGGCTTTATCTTAGGCTTTGGAGTCTTTTTGGGCTTACTTTCATCAAAGATTTTGGGTGTGTGTTTTCTCATTCTTGGTTTCTTCAGTGGTCTTTCATTCATGTCTACGCTACCACATTGTTTCTTTCGTGGGTTAGCCTTTGTCATAGGAGTTGAAGGAGCCACTGTCGCAGATTCAGAACCACCATCCAAATGTCTACTTAGAAATTCGCTCCTCCCTCCGATAACATCAGAAACCTCCTCATCCTTTTTTTGGCTGTTATCTGCAAAAATGTTTGTAAGACGATTAAGTGGACTTGAACTTAATGCAGATCTGGACATTAGAAAATTGATAGTGGTTTAGTTGGTGTCTAATTACGTCAATTATTTTTTTAGTACATCAGATATGGTTAGTTCGTGATTCCAATATTAGAAATACAGGGGGGAAAGTAAATGATCAAGAAGGAACGCACGAGTAACATCATGTAATTAGTGCTCAAGTAAGTAAAATCAAGCAACCAAGTGCAGCATTACAGTTAGTTCTACCATTGCAATGCTACTCTTCCAGTGGTTATTGTAGTAAATGGTACCATGAGGTTCGGCAGTATTATCTTTACAGAGTTTCCATTGTTATTTGCAGTATCACTCCTTTTAGATAGTTCACCGTTATGCTTTTACTTATTCTGTTATACTGAGCCTCGTAAATGTGTGACTTGGTTGAAATGCTATTCCTTATTCTTACTGATTTCCTCCCTTTCTCACTTCATAGCTTTATTTTGCATTAGGTTCATTTGTAGTAATTGCTACAGTTATTATATACTCATATTCAACTATGATCACTAAGCTCAACTAAATTCTTTTGAATCTGAGAAATTACTCCTAGATGCTGCACGTACTTAACAAACATTATACGGGACTAGTCAACAAATTACTTCATTGTTAACTACATGAATTTACTAAAAACGCCAATAAAACATGAAAAACCCATCATACTGAATCCATGATGAAATAGAACTATGTTATGCATTGACCATACAAAAGAATATTTACACAAGTAGGTTACAATTTATAGGTCAGTTTCAACTAAGATAAACCATCCATTGATAACCTGATAAACACAATTAACTACAACAGTTATAAGAATAGTAAAAATAATTACACTAACTTACATGAACTATTTGTGGACCAAAAATTGTTCAAGCCAGCATTGATAGAGTTAAATTCTGTTGCTGCTGGTATGCACTTGGAGGGTGTTATTGGTGTAAAAAAAACTGTTTTCTCCAACTCTTCCTGGTCTGCATTGCCCAGTTCCATCCCTATTTCAGTAACACAAAAACCCATCAGAATTAAACCCCAAAAATACAGCAAAAACAAATTAGTCATTTCAATTAGAGATCAAGCCAAAATTAAACCAATTTTTCGTCTCTACAACAATTCAATTTGCTTTTTTGGCCAAAAAGATTGAAATTTATTGCTACTTGAAGATAAACCAATTCATGAAATTCTCCGAGGAACAGGAATTATGGAAAGAGAAAAAGAAAAATTGCAGAATTAGCAAAAACATACCTGATTTTCCACAGTAAAGAATGGAGGTGGATGTGAGAATGGCGCAGTAAAAGATGTAGGGTTAAAACAATTTAACTTCTATCCAACGACTAAACTTTTTAACCGTATAGCCTGAAATTAAGTACTACTAACCAACGGCAAAGCTTTGTTTATTTTGGTTTTCTATCTGCTATCTGGTATATGATATATATATACATATTTATTTAGGTTTTCCGTTATGTTTTACTTCTAACTGAGAGTCTGAATGAATAGTTACCGTTGATATTATTGGCATGATTTATTAGCTTTACTGGGTATGTTATTATTATTATTATCAAGTAAAAGTGTAATTATCATTATTGATATGTTTTATTTCATCTGAGAGTCTATTAAATTTTACTGGATATAAAACACTTTCTAATAGAGACGACAATGATAACCGTAATTATTATCATGTAAAATCTAATCGTCGTAGAATTATTAAACTTTACTGGGTATAAAACACTTTCCAACAGAGACAATAACAACAACCATTATTATTATCATGTAAAATCTAATCGTCATTATTGGTATGTTTTAATTCAATTGGCAGTCCATTATACTTCACTGAATATAAAATACTTTCTAACAAAAACGATGATAATAAGTAATAACTATGTTAAATTGTTGTCATCTATAAAACGCTTTCTAACAAAGACAACGACTATTTTTTTAAAAGCTTAACGTATTTTTATAAATAAATATATTTAAATCAAATTATACAATAAAATTAACCGTTGATGTGATAGGTAGCTTTCCCCAATTTTTCATCTATATTTTATATCCAATTCTACATTACAAAACTATTTTCCCAAAAAAAAAAAATTATTTTCCCCGTAAGGAAATATATCATTCCAGAATTTAGTTTTAAAAGGTACTTAACATGATTATGATAATACATTATTTTTGGGCTAATTTCAAGTACGTAATAAAGTAATTAGTTTATAATAAAAATAAAATTGTCTTTATTTACATAAAAACTAATCAAAAGTTACAGAAAATATAGACTTACAATATATACATTATGATACACTCAAAAGGTGAATAGCTTAATTATATATGAAATATACATTGACTAGACATAAATATACACTAATTATACGTAAAGATTCGATTTTGAGTTTATTATGATACACTCAAAAGGTGAATATAGCTTAATTATATATGAAATATACATTGACTACACATAAATATACACTAATTATACGTAAAGATTCAATTTTGATAAACTCAAAATCGCCTCTAAACAGTCCTAAAATTTAGATATGAAATCCACTTGGTGAATTTCATATATAAATTCATTCGAAATGAATTCAAATTTTGTTTTATTTTTTAAAAAGACAAGAAGAAGAAGAATGAAGAAAAAGTTATATATAGGTCGTGATGTGTCTTGAGATGAGTCCTTCTAGTAGGGAAGCCGCTCCCCGGTCGTTACTTCAAAGATGGATAGTCAACCAATTATATCTTTTCCTTTGCCAAATACAACTGTAGAAGTATCAATGCAAGAGGTGTTGCCTAGAGCACGAACAACGGTGTAATAACCATCAGCAAATCAGAACTACACTTAAGTCAAAGATAAAACTTCATGCAGTTATGCAGTATATTTAGCAAACTTGTTTCAGGGTGAGGCGATATGTCTCTAACAGTAACACTTTTCTGTACAGTGAATTGAAGCTGAGCATTAGGTAGTGGAGTAAGAGAACCACCAAGGAGAATTTTGGTGCTGATCAATTGTTGATATGTTGTCCGATGTTGTAGATAAAGTGCTTCTTTTTTGTCTGATGAGAGTTGTTTATATATACTATATAACCTATTATTAATAATGCATTGGCGTGCCTTTTCTTGTGAGGACAACGCTAGAGAGATGGCTTTTTTATCCATCGACACACCTATAAGAGAAAACATGTGTAATTAGGCCAACAAATTTCCAGACCACCACAAGTAAAGAAATTTGAGAAAGCAATATTACGATAGAATAGTAGAGTAACAATTTTCATTCAGCCTTGTTAATCATTATGCACATTTTAATAGGAAAATGATTTTTAGCCGTTGAAATAGCTTAATTTGACCTGACACATATATCGACCTTTAGTTTTATGTAGTATGATGTAGAGTGAGAAGTCATACTCATGGGCTTTGTTAGTTGTGGAGATGTTGGGCACACCTCAATTTTCATGAGGTTTTCTGGGTTTGGAGAAGATTTAATTACTTTTGAATGACTTAAAACTGGTCGATCTTGAGAGGCACGTCTTTAGGTATAATAGGGAGATAGATTTATCACTTTTTCCTATTGTGTCTTGCTTACTTTAATTAACATTTTGAATTAATAATGCTGGAGTTGCTAATGTTCTTTTGTTTGATATCAAACAGAGATAACAAATGATAAGATTGAAGCTTTAAGAGCAGTGATCAAGTTTGTGTTGCAGCAGTTGCTTGAGTCTTTGCTTCTTCTGGCAATACCTTATTAGCAATTGACAAAAGCAATGATCCCTTCACTACATCTCTAATCTTATATAGTAATACGTTAGAAAAGAAGTTATTACTTAAGAGGAAAACTTTACTAGAGTTAGCAGGAAGAAAATGTCTACTACCAACAACAACGTTGCTTGCCAAATTCAATTTCTTGTAGCTTTGGTTTTCAAGTAATAATGCTTTGTTTTGCCTGTAAGGTTACCTAGAAAACAGTTCTGGTATTGACAAAATCTACCACTTTGTTAGAATTTCTTTGCTCTGTCTGTTTATTCCAATAAGTAGTGTAAAGATTCAAATTTTATCAATGTTCTTCCTCTATCTTTGGTTTATTTTTCTTGTAACTTTTTGTATCCTTTGAAAATGACTGAAATTTTGACAATTAAGGTGAAAGGCTAAATCTTTTTAACTTCTGTGTGTTGTACCTATAAGAAAGATTTTTTAGAACTTGAATTTAATAAACCCTTACCTCCTCTGTTTTGGAAATGGAGAATTTTCACTCACATGCTAGTCTATTAAACCACTTTCCATTTATGTTAATCAGAGAGCAACACGAGTACACGACATACGCGAAATGTAAGAGTTGAAGTTTAGGAGTTCATTTAGAATCCACGATCAACACTATAGATCAGTAACGATTGAAGCAAAAAGTTTTTGGATGACTCAATCTCCATAAATGATGTTTTGTTTTACGCATTGAGATTCATAACATAAAACTCATCTATTAGAAGCAAAGGTAAATCAGAAAGCTGCTCTATGAAGTACTCAACAATATCTTTCCTCAACATACATCAAACACAAAGTCAGTAATTTTCTACGTAAACATATGTATGTAAACTATACGCACATATCAAGAACCTGCGTAGAACAAAGAAATAAATAGCAATTTAGCACTGTTTGCATTTGTAGGTAAGTAGGCAAGTAACTCATTAGTGTATGGTGGTCTAATTGCCTCCTTAGGGACAATAGATGAGTCCTCGAAACAGTTTGATTTTATTCTGGCAATAATTATCAGTTATACTTCTTTCTTTGGTATAAATTCATTCACACAGAACAAGAAAAAGATGAGCATTGAAATAAAAGCGAAAAAGATTCAAAGAAAAACTCCATTTGCTTTGGATAATGGAAGTGAAGAAATAAGTTCCATAGTAAGATTCCACATTCTCATAGGACATCCTTAGGTTGGATTACTTAAACTGCTTTATTTATTCCTAGAATACCAGATGCTGCTCTAACTGTTAACAGAACTCTCATAGGACATGATCTAGCAAGTGGCGAAGTTATCATATTTGAGGAAAATGTACTGACAAAGTTCATTCCAAGCAAAAAAAGAAGGAAATATCATTTTGAACAAGTTTATGCTTTCATTTTGAGAGGAAATTACTAATATAGAAATATATAATCAATTTTTACCAAAAAAGAGAGAAATCATTGAATAACGAAAAAACCAATATTATAGAGAGAAGTTGTTGAACAACAAAACAAGCCAAAATTATGTTCCAGCCAGAATCAGAAACTGGATTCACACATGCAATCACATGACATGCAGTAGCAAACCAGATGTTAATCAATAGGAACACATACATACGCGTTAACCCGCAAAAAAGGAGGAACTATGAATTCCTAAATCGGGGAAGGAGAGAACATCAACTACATAAAGAGAACTCAAATCAAAACCTAAAATTGAAAAGAAAAGCAGTTATGGAAGCGAGGGCAAATAAAGAAGATTGAGCTGAAAGTAAAGGTTTTCCAAGACTATTTCTAATAATGAAGCGAATGTATGTGCATCATCAACACAAATATTTGAGACTAAGAAGAAACGAAAATAAAAAGAAAAGCACAGATGAAATCGGTAATATTGAACAGAAAGAGGAAAAGAGCACTCACAAAGTATATAGGTCAGAGTGATTTTGGAAATCCAAATACGAAGAAGAAAATCATAAATTCAGATACAACTGTTTGTTGTTAAAGCATAGATGTTAAAACTGTGAGACCTCCAAATTCAAATAAAGAATAGTACAAAGAAATGTGTATTTCAGAGCACCGCTTGAAGACAAGAGCACGGAAATGACAAATCTAACCTCCAATAACGATCAAGAGTTGTCTGCTGTTGAGTTAATATAAAAATTATAAACATACTAACTATTGTTATTATTATTTTAAACTAGATAATCCAATGATTTAGGCCAACTTTAGTGTATTCATGATGTTTGCCCATGATTTCAGTGCAATCAGCTCTATTTTTTGTAATACTTATTTCATATTATTGCGAATAGTATTGTCAAAAAGAACTCGTGAAGACAAATTGTTATTTGTTCATGTTATGGTTGTTGAACTGAGATTGAGATGGCTGGATTTTTTTTTAATTATAAAGAGTTGTAAAGAATTAATTAAATTCTCTTAATCAAGTATTTTTAAATTTTCTACTCAAGTTTAATTATTAAGAAAAGCTATACTTTATTTCTTAGATGGATATTTTCAATTACTTTGATCTATTACTTTGTGTATAAAAAATTAAAAATACCTAGTAAAAAAAACAACGGAAAAGGGTCTAAAATACCCTTTAAGTATTGAAAATGGTACAAAATTACCCTTCATCCACCTATTGGCTCCAAAATACTCTTCCCACCCACCTATTGGGTCCAAAATACCCTTGTCATCCATCTTTTGGTTCAAAATTGACCACTTATTTAACGATTTTATATTTAAACTATTTAAATATTTTTAAAATACGTGGCGCTCAACTATTTGTTATAATTTAACTTATTAGTATAATTTATAAATCAATCCATTACCTACCCATTACTAATTAAATTCCTCTTAATAAACCCGTCACGTTATTAATGCAAGCTACTACCAATTGAGTGTTTTTAAAAATTATAGAAGTAAATTATCATACATTTAAGTGGCTAAATAAAAATCACCGATAAACTTAAAAGTCTGACTATGTCCATCTTAATTATTCTTAC